>NC_090655.1:33027271-33327271 GCF_040937935.1 Hyperolius riggenbachi | reverse complement strand
GGTATTTCCTGGCAGAGAGTAGACCAGCTGTTGTCAGTGGGTATTTCCCGACAGAGAGTAGACCAGCTGGTGTCAGTGGGTATTTCCTGACTGAAGGTAGACCAGTTGGTGTCAGTGGGTATTTCCTGGCAGAGAGTAGACCAGGTGGTGTCAGTGCGTAGTTCCTGATAGAAGGTAGACCAGCTGGTGTCAGTGGGTATTTTCCAACAGAGAGTAGACCAGCTGGTGTCAGTGGGTATTTCCTGACAGAAGGTAGAACAGCTGGTGTCAGTCGGTATTTCCCGACAGAGAGTAGACCAGCTGGTGTCAGTGGGTATTTCCCGACAGAGAGAAGACCAGCTGTTGTCAGTGGGTATTTCCTGACAGAGAGTAGACCAGATGGTGTCAGTGGGTATTTCCTGACAGAAGGTAGAACAGCTGGTGTCAGTCGGTATTTCCCGACAGAGAGTAGACCAGCTGGTGTCAGTGGGTATTTCCCGACAGAGAGAAGACCAGCTGTTGTCAGTGGGTATTTCCTAACAGAGAGTAGACCAGCTGGTGTCAGTGGGTATTTTCCCACAGAGAGTAGACTAGCTGGTGTCAGTGGGTATTTCCTGACAGAGAGTAGACCAGCTGGTGTCAGTGGGTATTCCCCAACAGAGAGTAGACCAGCTGGTGTCAGTGGGTATTTCCTGACAGAGTAGACCAGCTGGTGTCAGTGTGTATTCCCCAACAGAGAGTAGACCAGCTGGTGTCAGTGGGTATTTCCCCACAGAGAGTAGACTAGCTGGTGTCAGTGGGTATTTCCTGACAGAGAGTAGACCAACTGGTGTCAGTGGGTATTTCCTGACAGAGAGTAGACCAGCTGGTGTCAGTGGGTATTCCCCGACAGAGAGTAGTCCAGCTGGTGTCAGTGGGTATTTCCTAACAGAGAGTAGACCAGCTGGTGTCAGTGGGTATTTCCCGACAGAGAGTAGACCAGCTGGTGTCAGTGGGTATTTCCCCACAGACAATAGACCAACTGGTGTCAGTGGGTATTTCCCCACAGAGAGTAGACCAGCTAGTGTCAGTGGGTATTTCCCCACAGAGAGTAGACTAGCTGGTGTCAGTGGGTATTTCCCCACAGAGAGTAGACCAGCTAGTGTCAGTGGGTGTTTCCCCACAGAGAGTAGACCAGCTGGTGTCAGTGGGTATTTCCTGACAGAGAGTAGACCAGCTGATGTCAGTGGGTATTTCCTGACAGAGAGTAGACCAACTGGTGTCAGTGGGTATTTCCTGACAGAGAGTAGACCAGCTGGTGTCAGTGGGTATTTCCCGACAGAGAGTAGACTAGCTGGTGTCAGTGGGTATTTCCCCACAGAGAATAGACCAGCAGGTGTCAGTGGGTATTTCCCCACAGAGAGTAGACCAGCTGGTGTCAGTGGGTATTTCCTCACAGAGAGTAGAGTAGCTGGTGTCAGTGGGTATTCCCCGACAGAGAGTAGTCCAGCTGGTGTCAGTGGGTATTTCCCGACAAAGAGTAGACCAGCTGGTGTCAGTGGGTATTTCCTGACAGAAGGTAGACCAGCTGGTGTCAGTGGGTATTTCCAGACAGACAGTAGACCAGCTGGTGTCAGTGGGTATTTCCAGACAGACAGTAGACCAGCTGGTGTCAGTGGGTATTCCACGACAGACAGTAGACCAGCTGGTGTCAGTGGGTATTCCCCGACAGACAGTAGACCAGCTGGTGTCAGTGGGTATTTCCTGACAGAGAGTAGACCAGCTGATGTCAGTGGGTATTTCCTGACAGAGAGTAGACCAGCTGGTGTCAGTGGGTATTTCCCCACAGAGAATAGACCAGCTGGTGTCAGTGGGTATTTCCCCACAGAGAATAGACCAGCTGGTGTCAGTGGGTATTTCCCCACAGAGAGTAGACCAGCTGGTGTCAGTGGGTATTTCCCCACAGAGAGTAGACCAGCTGGTGTCAGTGGGTATTTCCTGAAAGAGAGTAGACCAGCTGGTGTCAGTGGGTATTTCCAGACAGACAGTAGACCAGCTGGTGTCAGTGGGTATTTCCTGACAGAGAGTAGACCAGCTGGTGTCAGTGGGTATTTCCCGACAGAGAGTAGACCAGCTGGTGTCAGTGGGTATTTCCTGACAGAGAGTAGACCAGCTGGTGTCAGTAGGTATTTCCTGACAGAGAGTAGACCAGCTGGTGTCAATGGGTATTTCCTGAGAGAAGGTAGACCAGCTGGTGTCAGTGGGTATTTCCTGACAGAGAGTAGACCAGCTGGCAGTGGCATAACTAGGCAAGACAGCGCCCATGGCAAATACTAAAATTACGCCATACACACACACCTACAATCAACAGCGGGAGCGGCCAGGCAGAATTCGTGGCATCATAAAGCTGATTCCCGAGAGACTTCATGCTGAAATCGAGTGTAAATCGACTAGTGGTGTATGGACAGCCAACAGATCTCTCTCCGATCAGAGAGAGATCTGTCTCTTGGTCGATCTAGTGATGCATGGGCACATTAAGCTAAACTCACCTGGATAATAGAGCAGATCTCAGTTGACAGTGAGTATTCAAGGAAAGCGTAATGGCATTTGTAGCCTTTGCTTGTAATGTTGTTGTATTTAAGTTTTTGTAATAAGGCTTCTGTTTGCTGCTTTCTTCTAGGGCGCTGGGTTTCCATGTAAATCTAAATGTATCCAGGTCGGGGATTTCAAAGGTCAGCAAGATCGGGTGGCCACAAACCCTGCGAGTCAAGTTGTTTTCTTCAATACTGGCAAAGATCATCCTTACTACAGTAAGTCAACTGAAGGACATATTGGCTGCAAAAACCCAAATCCCAGTTGTGTAGCAATAGGGGGTGCCGAGGTTGCGACCGCACCAGGGCCCCGAGGGGCGTACATGCAAAAAGGGTGTGGGGGGGGAGGAAGGGCGCGTGGTGTAAATGAAAAGCGGTAATAGCGTTTATAAAAATATTGTGTATTTCGTTTACAATAATGTTTTACAAATTATAAAACATTTAATTTAAAACGACAAGCTTTCCTGTTTTAAAAGTGAAACTTATAATTATGTTTGTTAAAAAACGATAATATATGTATGATCGTTATAAATGTATAATATTGTGAATAACCTTCATTTATCGTTTCTTCATGTAATATAATCTGAAAATATTGTTTATAATGATGAAAAAAATATAATTACGTTCGTAATGACTGTTGTAAAACATTAGTAAATATTAATCATATTTTACTACAACTAAACTTAACCCTACTCTTACACAGAACCCTCCCTGTACGTATTCCTAACCCTTAGACCCCCCTGGTGGTGCGTAACCCTGAGACACCCCTGGTGGTGCCTAACCCTAAGACCCCCCTGGTGGTGGCGAACCCTAAGACCTCCGTGGTGGTGCCTAACCCTAAGATCCCCCTAGTGGTGCCTAACCCTAAGATCCCCCTGGTGGTGCCTAACCCTAAATCTCCCCTAGTGGTGCCTAACCCTAAATCTCCCCTAGTGGTGCCTAACCCTAAATCTCCCCTAGTGGTGCCTAACCCTAAATCTCCCCTAGTGGTGCCTAACCCTAAATCTCCCCTAGTGGTGCCTAACCCTAAAACTCCTCTTAGTGATCACTTTATTGTGTGGATAACAATGTTTTACAAATAGTGACTGTAAAAAATATATTACAATTTACGTACTACTGTAATTGCTTTGTTATGTGAATAATAATGTTTTACAAACAGTAAGAGATAAAATTTTAAATAACGTTTGAGTTAAATACGATAAATATGTTTAGTATTTTTGTAAACGTTATTCGTCATGGGTGCATTTTCTAAACTTAAATCATCACAAGCACAGTTTGAAAACGTTAATAATCTCCAGGGGCCCTTTTTTCCTGTTCGCCGCCCATCAAACTATATTTATTATGGGAGTGAATGGCGGCGCCCTTTTTGTCCACTTGCTTCATGCGCCCAAATTGTTTGCCACCTCGGAGGGGCCCTCCCTTTAACCGCAGTATAAGCTTTTTATGCGCTGTGCTTGTAATTGTATCACTTTCATAGATGCTTTGAATAGTAGTAATCATTAACAAACTGTTCCCCCTCCCCTTCTAGCACCTCTGATTCTGTGGTTAGTTGTCCTTGGCATGTTTTGGTGTGGCATAACAATTGTTATGTGAGCTGTGCTGGGGGGGGGGGGGGGGGGGGTCAATGTAAAACTTGCACTGAAGCCCATAGCTCCTTAGCTACGCCACTGCCAATTGCTTATGTCAGACATTTACTATAGAGATCTGGGTGTTGCACAAAGTGAGAAGTAAAAATGCAAGAGTTTTTTAGGAATACCACTAGGAAAACTAAAATCTGGGAAAGACCTCCCTTAAAGGAAATGCTATACTAACACTGGATGGGGCTTCCCTTTATTGAGCACATTATACTAGAGCCTCCCTTTATTTGGAACACTATAAGTATGCTGGGCAGGACCTTCCTTTAATAGGAACACTATACTAATACTGGGCAGGGTCTCCCTTTATTAGGAACACTATTCTAATACTGGGCAGGGTCTCCCTTTATTAGGAACACTATACTAATACTGGGCAGGGTCTCCCTTTATAAGGAACAATATACTAATACTGGGCAGCGCCTCCCTTTATTAAGAACACTATACTAATACTGGGCAGGGTCTCCCTTTATTAAGAACACTATACTAATACTGGGCAGGGTCCCCCTTTATTAGGAATACTATACTAATACTGGGCAGGGTCTCCCTTTATTAGTAAAACTATACTATTACTAGACAGGGCCTTCCTTTATTAGGAACACTATACTTATATTAGGCAGGGCCTCCCTTTTTAGAAACACTATACTAATACTATACAGGTGATGGATATAACTTCTTAGGCTACACAAAGGACAGGCAGACTAGTCTGTGTTACACTGAACTCTGCTCAGGAACCAACGAGCACAGAACCTTTTTTATTTTATCACTATGACACAGCAAGAACAGGAACACACATACAAGTAACACTGCCATCTAGTGGCCATGCAGTATACTAGTCATACAGTAGTTGTTGCATATACAATACATTTCTTGTATGCTAACACCCCCACTCAACAACTACTATCTATGTCAGTCCCATTTCTGATCTAAGATCCTCAAATCTATTTTTAGGAAGTGGTTTTGTCAAAGCATCGGCAATCATTTTTTCTGATTCACAGTACATAAGTACAATCAATTTTTGACCAACTAGGTCATGAATGTAATGATGTCTGACGTCGATGTGCTTGGTTCTTGCACTAATCTTCTCACTTGTTGCAAGCTTAATGCAAGCCTGATTGTCCTCAAATAAGACAGTAGGTTCTGATGTTGCCTCTCGAAGATCCTTGAGTAATTGCTGTAACCACACAACTTCTTGACTGGCATACGCTGCCGATATGTATTCAGCTTCTGTAGAAGACAGTGCCACTGACGTTTGTTTCTTACTGGACCAAGATATAGGACTGTTTCCCAATTTTAATAAGTAACCACTGGTGGACTTGCGTGTGTTGTGGTCACCTGCCCAATCAGAGTCCACATATCCCATGAGGTTTAAGTCACCACTCGCTGACAGTTTCAAACTTAAGCCTTTTGTCTGTTTCAGATATCTCATAACTCTTTTAATTGCATTCCAGTCTCTTTCACGTGGTTTATCAACTCGTCTGCAAAGAAGAGACATGGCAGCTGCAATGTCTGGACGTGTAGTGGTTGCAATGTAGAGAAGTGCCCCCACTGCTTGTCTGTACTGTTCATTAGATGTGAGAAGATCATCTTCTCCTTCTAACTTTGGATAGGCTGTATCCATAGGTGTGCTTGTTCCTTTGGCCTCTGTCATGTTGAATTGCTGAAGAATAGACTCAATTTTTGCACTCTGGTTTAACAGGAAGCTTCCATCTTTCTCACGCTGGATGTCAATTCCAAGATAATATGTCACTTCTCCTAGGTCTTTTGTTTCAAAATGCTTGTTGAGTACTCCTGTTAATTTTCCAATTTCATTGTTGTTTTTGTGAGCAATGATCAGGTCATCAACATAAACTAATAGATACATCCATTCAGCGTCTATTTGTTTGGCATATAGGCACGGATCAGCCTTGCTTCTTGTAAATCCTTCACTTAATAGAACTTGATTAATTTTTGAGTTCCACACTCGTGCTGATTGTTTGAGGCCATAAAGAGATTTTTGCAACTTGCAGACAAGGTGCTCTTGTCCCTTTTTCACATATCCTTCTGGCTGACACATGTAAATTTCTTCTTCAATATCACCATTAAGAAAAGCTGTCTTTATATCGTGATGTTTCACAATCATTTTTCGCATGGCAGCCACTGTCATGAGTGTTCTGAAAGTACTTTGTTTAGCGACTGGCGCAAAAGTAGCATCATAGTCCTCACCGAACTTCTGTGAGTAACCTTTCGCAACCAACCTTGCCTTGTACCGACAGATTTTTCCTTCAGAATTACATTTGGTTTTAAAAACCCATTTACATCCTATGGCATGTTTACCTTGAGGTAGCTCTGAAAGAGTCCATGTCTGTAGATCTTTGAGTGATGCCATCTCTTCATCAGCAGCTTTATTCCACATTTGCTTCTCATGCATTGACAGTTCCTGCCTCTCTTTCCATGAACCAGGTTCAGTTTGGACGGCTCTTCGGGCGACATAAGATAGTCGTTCAGCTGGAACACCTTTATTGGTTCTGGTTGATCTTCTGATCGAAGGCGTCTCTGGTTCAGTTTCTGATTTTTCTGTAATAATTTCTATTTCTGTGTCATTTTCTTTATTTTCTTGAGTGACAGATGTTGATTCTTCCTCAGTTTGGATAGTTTGAGTCGGCTGTTCAAACTTTACACACACAGAGCTTTCATCAATAATCACACTTCTGCTGACTGTTATCTTATTTGTGTCTTGATGTAAAATTCTGTATCCTTTTTGTGATTCACTGTACCCCACAAGTATTCCTTCTTTTGCACACGCATCCCATTTTGTACGTTTTTCTTTTGGAATGTGTACATAGGCTTTGCTTCCAAAAATTTTGATATGTCTTAAATCTGGTTTCTTTTTGTTCCACAGTTCATATGGAGTTTTTGTTGTTGCTTTTCCTGGCAAACGATTTTGAAGGTAACATGCCGTCATGATAGCTTCTCCCCAGTATGTGGTTGGCATATCAGCATCAAAGAGCATGCTCCTCCCACTCTCGCACAGCGTGCGGTTCATTCTCTCTGCAACTCCATTTTGCTCTGGGTTATATGGAACAGTCGTCTGGAACAAGATTCCATGTTTCCTCAGAATGGCTTGCGTTTTACCACTTGTATATTCTGAGCCATTATCTGTTCGTAGTACTTTGGGCATCCTGCCAAATGTATTACTTACTTGAGCGAGATACTCTTCTAATTTCCCTGGCACTTCTTCCTTATTGTGAAGTAGGAACACTGTAGTGTATCTGGAGTAATCATCAATGAAAGTCAGGAAGTACTTTTTCTTTCCTGGAGTTAAAGTTTTCATAGGAACACAAAGATCTGAATGAATCAAGTCCAGAGTCTCCTGAGCTTTGCTGCTGGTCTGCTTGGGAAAAGGTTTCCTTGTCATTTTTCCTTTAATACAGCTGGTGCAGATCACCATTTGATCACATGGATTGATCTTAATACCACTTGCATAGTTATTCTCACCTATTTTCTTTATTGTATCAGGACTTCTGTGCCCGAGGCGTCTGTGCTACGTGTGGATGCAGTCTGAATGCTTATCCTCTTTGGCTGTTTTAACCATTTCACTGCAGTTCAGCCTATACAGTTCATCTGTGATTTTAGCCTTTGCAAGTAAGCAATCCCCTTTTGTGATGACACAACTGTCACCCTGAAATGTGACTACATTGCCTTGGTCAGTGAGCTTCTTTACTGACAAAAGATTGCTGTCAAGGTCTGGCACATACAGAACATTTCTCATATGGATCTTTCTAGTGACATGTGGAGAGATAGGACAGTATAGAAAGCCATCTCCTATTCCCACTGAATTTGTGAATTGTCCATTAGCTGTAGTTATCCTTTCTGTTTTGCTTTCATCAAGCTGAGTGAAGAAATGTCTGTCATTTGTCATGTGACTAGTAGCACCTGAGTCCACACACCATGCTTGCACTGAGGTGACACCATTTTTGGATCCAAATGCAAACTCCTTTGTTTCTGTGACATTCTTAGCTTGTTGCAATCCACTCTGTTTTTGCATTCTAGCTTTCCAGATTCTACAATCTGCCTTTAGGTGTCCTGGCTTTTTGCACACAAAGCATTCCCGTTTTTCTAGCTGCACATTACTTTTGTACTTTACCTTTAAAGCAGTCTCTGAACATACACTTGCATGACTCATACTTTCTGCTTTACGCTTGTATTCATCCACAAGCTTGCCTTTTACATATTCCAGTGTAAGTTCATCATCTGGCCGTGCATCTAGTGCTGTGACAAGTGCCTCATAACTTTCAGGAAGTCCACTTAACAATAATGCTGCCACATGAAAGTCCTTTATGTCTTCACCAATCCCTCTCAGTCTCTCCACCATTTCTAAGGTCTGTCTTATATAGTCCTGCATTTCCTGGTCTTTCTGTAGCTTGGTCTGATAAAGCTTTCTGATTAAATACAGTTTATTGCTGAGATTGACTCTTTCATGCACTTTCTGTAGTCCTTCCCACATTTCTTTAGCAGTCTTACAGTTACATATATGTATGATTTGATCATCATCTATGCATAGAGAGATTGTGCTCTGAGCTTTCTGATCTCTGTCTATCCACTCCTCCGTGGGCTGTTCAGGCCTGGGTTCATCTATACATTTCCACGTACCTTCTCTTATAAGCAGCATTTTCATCTTGAATTTCCAGGACTGGTAGTTCTGATTTGATAGATTTGCGATGGAGAACTTTGCTGAGGGGATGCTGGCAGCCATTTCTGCTGTTTGTCTTTCTGGTGCTGTCTCCTGCACTCAATTGCTGTAGCTTGCTGTATCTGGTTATATCCTGGGCTTCTGTAGCATGTGCTGGATTTCTGTAGCATGACCTGGGCCCATAACCTGATGGATATAACTTCTTAGGCTACACAAAGGACAGGCAGACTAGTCTGTGTTACACTGAACTCTGCTCAGGAACCAACGAGCACAGAACCTTTTTTATTTTATCACTATGACACAGCAAGAACAGGAACACACATACAAGTAACACTGCCATCTAGTGGCCATGCAGTATACTAGTCATACAGTAGTTGTTGCATATACAATACATTTCTTGTATGCTAACAACAGGGCATCCCTTTATTAAGGACACTATACTAATACTGGGCAGGGTCTCCCTTTTTTTTTAGAAACACTATACTAATACTATACAGGGCCTCCCTTTATTAAGGACACTATACTAATACTGGGCAGGGTCTCCCTTTATTAGGAACACTATACTAATACTAGACAGGTCCTCCCTTTATTAGGAACACTATACTAATACTGGGCAGAACCTCACTTTGTTAGGAACGCTATACCAATACTAGGCAGGATATCCCTTTATTAGGAACACTATACTAATACTGGGTCAAGTCTCCCTTTATTAGAAACACTATGCTAATACTGGGCAGGGCATCCCTTTATTAGGAACACTATACAAATAATGGGCTAGGGCCTCCTTTTATTAGGAACACTATACTAATACTGGTCAGGGCCTCCTTTCATTAGGAACACTATCCTAATACTGGGCAGGGACTTCCTATATTAGGAACTGTCACGGACGATTGCGGGGACGCAGGCGCGTCCTGGAACCGCCCTTGAAGAAAAGAACGATCGCACTCGATTCCTGCATCGATTGCGCTTCAAAACGGTACAATCTGGGTTGAGTGTGTAGGGACAGCTAAAGTCCTTTTCTTAGCAAAGAGAGCACCATTCCAAATGCTGGTTGGCTCTTTTGATATGCTAATGAGCCTGAGCCTAATCTGCACTGGAGAGTCCCTGGCTTCAAGCTGTGCTGATGGCCCATCCATCAGGTATAAGGTGACAAGCAGCTGGCAGGAAGACTGGCCCTGTGACTGCTGATCAAGCCAGAGGTGTAAACTCAAAGTTGTCTAAGCAGATTTCACATTCAGATGTTAATTGAAGGAGCCAACAGGGCCTTTCATAGACAAGAAGCAGACACAGCTGGACTCCAGTCAGGCTGACTCCGGCCTTAGCAGGAAGAAATGAATGTACAATATAATCTTTTGCCCATTTACAGAATACAATAAATAGGGTGGTTATGAGAGCGGTATCATTGGATCCGTAGGGTCATGCTGGATCTCTTGATACCAGTCGAGAGGGGCCCGGGGCCCCTACCACCCAGGTATGAATCTACTCAGGACCCTGATCTGATGCACTAGCCATGTCAGGTATCATATTAATCTGTATTTTCCTCCAAGTATGAAGCTGTTACCCCCCTAAATGTAACGTGTATGGTTCAGGAGTTACAGCAATTCATAAGTTTAGCTCTAAAATCTCTGAGAGGGAATGAACTGTCATTTGCTGGTAGTTCAGAGGGGGCCGGCATTGCCACACCCCCAAACCAGCTTCATCAAAAGCACAGAGCCAGCAGGCGGGCTTGGTCCTCCACACTGAACCATCTTGCACTCATCAGATGCCAGCTTGAGGATATGCTGGCATCCACCTGGTCTGAACTCTGAACTCTGGACTTTGAAACCAAGGACTTTATGATTCTTCCCACAATAAGGACATCTTTCCAGGAACTAAGTATTTTTCTCCCTTCTTTTATTTTTCATACTGGCTATTACTGTTTTCATAATTGTTGATTTTCATAATTGTCTGTATATATTAATTATTTATATTGCGTGAATAAAAGACTTCCTCCAAGTCATTCACTGTTCCGCTACCCTGCTTATCAGCACACACAGAACTGATCCCGGGTCTCTGAAGATACGCTACTGTTTGTTTGTTGTTGGCTAGACAGAATATCGTGTGTTTAACCGTTTTATTCGCAGGATTAGTCAGTCAGTTAGTGGGCCCCACGGTCCCATGATAACCGCGGTGGTGGCAGTTTACTCTGAACCAGTGGGTGAAGTGGTAATCACCCGTGTCTCACAGGCTCCCTTCTGAGTTGTCTGCGGCTAATTCTTAACGGTTCCTGCGCATTGACTGCGACCAGAGTTCGCACGATCTGTGCGCTGGCACCGTTTAGAAGGCTAAGTGCGGTCGGCCACTGAGGGCTCCTGTGACAGGAACACTATACTAATACTGGGCAGGGCCTTCCTATTATTAGGAACACTATACTAATACTGGAAATTACCTCCATTTATTAGGAACACTATACTAATACTAGGCAAGGCCTTCCTTTATTAGGAGCACTATACTAATACTATATACTAATAATATGAGTTTACTGAGATTATATGTGTAAGAGATGGAGTGATGGGGATGTGATTGGTGTTGTGTGATGAGTGATATCTCATACTGATGGGCGATATGCTTGTCTTGTGCAGCGTACAGATGTAAAACGACTCTGCAGATCTCAGCCAACAGCAGCACTACAGCCTCTCTTAGTATGACCTTACAAAAAGACTCCAAGCAAAGTGAGGCATATGACTTATACAGGTATGTAGGATTTGAAAAGAAGAGTTATACAGTGATACCATTAAGCTTTTGCAATCTAATTGGGAGCCGGAGGCACTGCCAACTTTTCAGTGCACCAGAGACGCCTCATAAAGTAGCAGGTGCCAGAGAAGAATATTATACAAACTGTGGCTACTAAAAGTGGGCATTATTACAGAGAAGGCTACATGGCTATTGGAAGAATTGGGTAGTGGGTTAGGCACGGGTGGGAAAGTCGCTAAGTGTTAGGCATTGGTCGGGGAGTGGGACAACCATGGTTAAGCAACAGTGCAGGGGTCAGTTAGGGTCAGGCATGGGTGGGGGGGGGTCTATTTGGGTTAGGCACTGGTTGTGGGGGGGGGTTAGGGTTAGACAACAATGGGAGTCGGTTAGGGTTAGGCAATGCGGAGGATCGGTTAGGCAATGTGGGGAATCGGTTAGGGTAAGGCATTGATGAGAGAGTCAGTTATGATTAGGCATGGGTGGAAAGTCAGTTAGGGTTAGGCATTGGTGGAGGTGGGATAGGTTGGAGTCAGGCAACGGCAGGGGCATCGGTTAAGCATAGGTGGAGGGGACAGTTAGGGTTATGCATTGGTGGGGGGTTCAGTTAGGGTTAGGCATTGGTGGGGTCGGTTAGGGTTAGGCAATGGCAGGGCATTGGTTAAGCATAGGTGGAGGGGACAGTTAGGGTTATGCATCAGTGAGGGGTTCAGTTAGGGTTAGTCATCGGTGGGGGTTCGCTTAGGGTTAGACATTGGTGGGGTCGGTTAATATTAGGCAATGGTGGGGGATTGGTTAGGCATAGGTGGAGGAGACGGTTAGAGTTAGGCATCGGTGGTTGGTCGGTTATGGTTAGGTAATGGTGGGCAGATTAGTTAGGGATAGGTGGAGGGGACAGCTAGAGTCAGGCATTGGTGGGAGGTCAGTTAGGCATTGATGGTGTTGGTTAGGGTTAGGCCATGGTGCTTGGTCAGATAGGCATAGTTGGAGGGGACAGTTAGGGTTAGGCATCGGTGGTTGGTCGGTTAGGGTTATGTTATGGGGGGGCTCAGTTAGGGATAGGTGGAGGGGACAGTTAGGGTTAGACGTCGGTGGGGGGCATAAGGACTGAGGCCGGGAAGGCAGAAGTACCACCAGGACCACACTAGTAAGTACAGGCAGAGAGTCCAAACAGTCTGAGGCAGCAACAAAATCAGATAAGCAAGGTACAAATTTGTAGAGAAAACTCACATCCTGTAACAATCCAGGGTCATACACAGGAGATCAGAAATATCACAGTACACAGGGACTTGGCAAGATCAGGGTCAGAAACAATCCAATGTCGGTCCAGGCAGCAATCCAAAAGCGTAGTCAGAATCCAGGCAACAATCACAACAGTAGGTCAATAGTAGTCCAAGCACACCCAGCAGCTAGTGTAACGAATGCTATCACAGGCAATGAATGAGTATTCAGGAGAAGCTAAAGGTAAATACACAAGTCAGATTTTTCCAAACAATTGGTCGTTTGCACGTTTGGACGTCAAATCGGGCGTGTGTACAGTCGGTTATTCAGCTGATAAGACTGGATTTGAACGATCCGCCAGGCTGATCAGTCAAAACCCGTCTTATTAGCTGAACGACCGACTGTAGCTGAACGACCGACTGTACACGTGCCCGATTTGACATCCAAACGACCGGACAGTCAAACGTCCAAATGACCAGTCGTTTGGAAAAATCCGACGTGTGTACGAGCCTTTATATAGCACAGGAAGCCACATCTCCCAGTAGCCAAAAAAAACCACTTCCTGCACATCATGCATGCATGCATAGCAATGAGCTAGGGCAAGCAGCAACTCTGGGCCCACCCTGGATGGCCACCTAGCTTTTTGAAAAGATTTGTTGGTAACTAGCATAAATCGGGCAAGTAGATTCTCTCCAGGCCCTAGTCACCTGTCTAAGTTGCCTTGCGGATGATCCGGCTGATTTGTTTATTATCTCAGTAATATGGTTCCCCATGCCATAGTCACATTATTATACATTTATGTCTAACATATGTCACAGTGTTGTACAGGTATCAGTGATCCTGTCACCTGTCCCATTCACAGTCACTTATATTAATATTATTTGCCTATCAGGGCCGGTTTAAGCAACAATGGGGCCCCAGGGCAAAATAAACCTGGGGGGCCCCCCCCAACATATACCCCGGAACAAAAATCGGCATTAGGGGACCTTTTTTGCAGCTGGTATAGTCAGGGTGTGAAGTCCCAATCGGTCGGAGCTCCACATTCTGGCTATCCCAGCCTGCATGGGGGACAAGGGGTTAAAAAGTTTCAGGAGGGGGGACCCCACAAATTTTTTTTTAAATTCCCACACTCTAAACATAAAAAAAAAAAAAATTGGGAAAATAGGAAAACATGCCAGGGATCTTCATACAGCCATATTGCGGCTGAATAGTGATCCCTGGCCAAAGAGCTGCGGCTGCGTATAGACCCCCTGGAAACCCCGTCAGGAAATTTATTGCGCTTTCGTTTGATGCATGTAAAATTACACTACCGTTAGGTTTGCTACTAAAAGTGACATTTACCGCATTTAAAAGTATACTTTTTTTCCTTCGAAACTTTAAAATCGATTTTCTCAAAAACTATAAGGTCTTTTTGAAAAATTGTTTTTTCCTCTTATTCCTAATGATCTCCTTAACATACCCTGCAAATTTAGGGTTTCTAGCATTTAAGGTGGATTTGCTATTAACCATTAAAGTCGGCAGGTTTTTAAATGTGTTTTTTTTTCCTTTGAAACTTTAAAATCGATTTTCTCAAAAACTATAAGGCCGATTTTGAAAAAAATGTTTTCCTCTTGTAGCCACTGGGGGCCCCTACAAGCTCTGGGGCCCTGGGGCAGCTGCCTCCTTTGCCTTAATGGTAGAGCCGGCCCTGTTGCCTATGTTGTAACATTTGATGGAAAATAGAGGTCTAATATTTGCTATAACTGTATAACATTCCTGTTATTTTTATTTTAATAATGTTTAGTGGAGCCATTCCTTTAAAGTCTTCTTCCAAGTATTTGGATTTGTTGTTTGATGGGCCTCTCAATGCTGCAACTATCTCCTATAACCCAAAAATAAAGATGCCCATCCTTATCACCCTCATCCTGGAATATGGGCATAACGGTGCTGTGTAAGTATGTTCTTTACATTTTTTAAATCTGTGATTTCAGCCAGTCATTTAAGCAGGGCTGTGGAGTCGGTACAAAAATCATCTGACTCAAACTCCCGACTCCGACTCCTCAGTTTATGAAACCACCGATTCCAACTCCTACTCCAAGTACCCAAAATGGTGCCGACTCCAACTCCTTGACTCCGACTCCTTAGTCTATTATTTACCAGGGATGTAGATTTTGTACAAAAATCATCCAACTACCGACTCCGATTCCTCAGTTTATGAAACCACCGACTCCAACTCCAACTCTGACTCCAAGTACCCAAAATAACTCCAACTCCAACTCCTCGATTCCGACTCCTTTGTCTATTATTTACCAGGGCTGTAGATTTTATACAAAAAGCATCCAACTCCCGACTCCGACTCCTCAGTTTATGAAACTACCGACTCCGACTCCAACTCCGACTCCAGGTACCCAAAATGGCTCCGACTCCTTGACTCCGACTCTTTAGTCTATTATTTACCAGGGCTGTAGATTTTGTACAAAAATCATCCAACTCTCAACTCCGACTCCTCAGTTTATGAAACCACCGACTCCCAACTTCAACTCCAGGTACCCAACTCCTCGACTTCAACTCCGACTCCACAGCCCTGCTTTAAAGTTACCCTGTCACTAGTACGATCTAACACTTGTGACAGATCTCTGTAAGTTGAACTCCTCGTTCACTTTACTCTGTGTCCACAATCTGCTGTTGAAGGATGAATTGTAAGCATTTGTGTCATCTGTCAGGATCAAGCTTCATCCAGCAGGTGGCACTGTGGGGGGGGGGGGGGGGGGGGACAGATAAAAATGTCGCACAGCAACGGGGGAATGGAAATGGTGCCGCATATACTTACATTATATAACACTATTTAGTGTTATAAGTGTTAAAAAATGGCGCATGCAGGGTGCCTTACACTTATATCGCTAAATAGTGTTATAGGCAGCGGGACTCTGGTGTGTGCATAGGCATACAGTCCCTTGTCTCGGCCGGCGATCGCTCCTTCACTTCCTAGTTAGTTTGTTGTATTCCTGCATCCAGCCAATCACCATGTGGCCTCAGTCCCCGCATGGTGATTGGCTGGATGCAGGAATACAGCAAACTAACTAGGAAGTGAAGGAGCGATCACCGACTGGGACAAATTAATGTATGCCTATGCACACATCCTCCCTCCACCTAATCCTACTCCCTCCAGTGTCCCGCTGCCTAATGCTGGGCATACACGATTAGTTTATGCGCCGGTATCAAGCCAGCGGGCGCTTCTTATCAGCGATTCAAATGTTTTCTATTGTCCGCCCGCGGGGATCGAGTGCGGGATCGATCCGCCGCGGGGATCGGACAGGTTGGATCTTATCAATCGAGCCATCAGCGGCTCGACTGATAAGAACTATCTAACCGTGTATGCCCAGCATAAGGGCCCGTTTCCACTAGGAGCGGTGCGATGCGGCTACATAGCCGCATCGCACCGCAGGTGTGCTGAAATACATGCGCGGCAATGGAAGAGTTTCCACTGCGTGCATGTGATGCCGAGCGGTGCGGAGCGATCCCAGAATCTGCAGCATACTGCAGATTCTCGCGCGGCTGCGTCCGCCCGCAGCCGCGTCCCATTTACATTAAAACGGTAAATAGCGTTTTATGATACATTTATCGGCGGAACAGTGCACCATTTTTCACCCTGCACCATTTTTAACTGGACCCGAAACAAACAAATGCATAAAAATATGTCCCTCGGCTGCAGCCGAGTGATGCGTCCTGTTGCTATGGGGAAGGGAGGAGGGACAACAGTGTGGTAATTGAGGGAGAAGCTTCAGGTGGGTGGGGTAATGAAGGGGAATAATGGGCTTGGCGATCACTTACAGCGGACCTGAACTCAGAACTCCAATCTGCTCTAAAAGATACACAGCAGCATAATAACCTTTAAACAAAAACATGTATTTGTTACAGCTGATAAAAATCCTAAAATAAATCTGCACAGTTTCTACTTCCTGATTCATGGCAGCAGACATTGGCCTCAATTCAGTGGCGTAGGGCCCGTGGTCGCAACGGTCGCCACGGCGACCGGGCCCGGCTCCTGAAGAGGCGGGGGAGGGGACCATGTCCGTTTGGAGATCCGTGCGCGCTATTGGGAGGGGGGAGCTGCAGCCGCGGGGAGGGCAGCCCGACCTCTCCCTCCCTTCCTCTCCCCGGGCCCCCCCCCCCTCAGATGCAGAGTGAGCGGCGCACGGAAGCGCTGTAGGCAGAACTCACCTCCGTCCCTGCGTTCCAATCGCCGCTGATCTCCTCCCGCTGTATAGATGCTGAAACACACTGCTTCCTGTTTAGCCGGTAGCAGTGTGTATCAGCATCTATACAGCGGGAGGCAGGGGCGTAGCTAGAAATGACTGGGCCCCATAACAAAAAAAAATTATGGGCCCCCTCCCCCCAACGACCTTCCAACTCCACGGACCTCGAACCTCCCACCCAAACATTTTGTGGGGAGATCTGATTTCCCCACAAAATGCAACCAGATTGTCGG
Source organism: Hyperolius riggenbachi (assembly GCF_040937935.1). Taxonomy (NCBI): domain Eukaryota; kingdom Metazoa; phylum Chordata; class Amphibia; order Anura; family Hyperoliidae; genus Hyperolius; species Hyperolius riggenbachi. The sequence continues at coordinate 33,310,000 of NC_090655.1, read as the reverse complement.
CAGATTTCCCTACAATATGCAACCAGATTGTCGGCAGATTTCCCAACAAAATGCAACCAGATTGTCGGCAGATTTCCCAACAAAATGCAACCAGATAGTTGGCAGATTTCCACACAATATGCAACCAGATTGTCGGCAGATTTCCACACAATATGCAACCAGATTGTCGGCAGATTTCCACACAATATGCAACCAGATTGTCGGCAGATTTCCACACAATATGCAACCAGATTGTCGGCAGATTTCCACACAATATGCAACCAGATTGTCGTCAGATTTCCACACAATATGCAACCAGATTGTCGGCAGATTTCCACACAATATGCAACCAGATTGTCGGCAGATTTCCCCACAAAATGCAACCAAATTTTGGCAGATTTCCCCACAAAATGCAACCAGATTGTCGGCAGATTTCCCTACAATATGCAACCAGATTGTCGGCAGATTTCCACACAATATGCAACCAGATTTTTGGCAGATTTCTCAACAAAATGCAACCAGATTGGCGGCAGATTTCCCTACAAAATGCAACCAGATTGTTGGCAGATTTCCCCACAAATAGAAATCAGATTGTCGCCAAATTTCCCCACAAAATGCAATCAGATTGTCGCCAAATTTCCCCACAAATTACAGTATATGTAGTTAGGTCTATAGTGGACTAACATTAATTAACTGGAGGGAGGGTGGTTGGGCAGGCTGGTAGCAGTAACGTTTTCAAATGTGGGCTCAGTGACAAGGGAGGAAAGTACCTAGATCTTGACTTCAAATTGGTATAAGTTACTGATCGTGCGTCCATGTCCTGTGTTTCAACTACATTGGTATCCATGAGGGCTTCTAAATCAATTAGAGCTTGTCTGTCCGAGACGGTTAAGTCCGTATCAAGCCTTTCCATGGCCTCCTCTGTCTGTTTTGATTTTTTTGGCCCACATTGTTCTAAACATGACTCTCCGCAGAAACAGGCGCAAATCTTTGTATACTTCAAAATGATCGCCATGGTGTGTGGGACAAAAAGACAATCCTCTGTTTAGCACTTTCCTATGTGATTCCTCCACCTTAAAATCTGACAAATTGACTATGTTGAGCTTCTCATGGACGGTGGCTACCTCATGATTTTCCCCACTTACATGCTGCTCTTGGATTTGACTGCTCTCGGCAGATGCTCCCTTTTCAAAATGGATCCCGCTCCCGACCCCACAACCCGGGTTGGGCTCTCCTGCCTGCACTAATATGGCCGCCGGAGCTGGCCGCGGCTGCGCAGCTCTAGGGCTAACTCCCCGATCCACGCAACAAGAAACAGCCTGTAGCGTGGATCGGGGGGCTGGCCCTAGAGCTAAGCAGCCGCACTCGCGGCTATGTGGACTGCGCAGCCGCGGCCAGCTCCGGCGGCCATATTAGTGCAGGCAGGAGAGCCCGACCCGGGTCGTGGGGTTGGGAGCGGCCCGGGGGACTATTGAGCAGCAGGGACCCAGCGGAACGGCACGGAGGGCGCGGACGGCGTCCTCCGTGCCTATAAAACCGAACCAGGTATTTCACTTTTTTTTAACAATAATCTGATAAGATTAGCTGCATGCTTGTTTCAGGTGTGGGATTCAGACACTGCTGATGCCATAATGATCAGCAAGACTGACAGGCAACTGGTATTGTTTCAAAGGAAATAAATATGGCAGCCTCCATATACCTTTCACTTCAGGTTCCCTTTAGAAGTCCATCATGCCAGATCTTTAAGGCTGCATTTCCACTTGTGCGGTGCGAATCGCCGCGGTAAAAATTCGGATGCGAATTTTGCATGCGGGTCTATGCGAATTTTCATGCGAATTCGCATGAAAATTCGCATACCCAAACCTCATGCGAATTTCCTATTAAATACATTGGCCTCAATTCACGGAGCATTATCAAACGTTTATCAAACACTTTATCAAACGTTTGATAATTTACCTCATGGGTAAAATCTCATTTTGAATTCACTAAGGTGTTATATATTTATCGAATGTTTTACCGATAAAACGTACAACAAATATATAACACCTTAGTGAATTTAAAATGAGATTTTACCCGTGAATTGAGGCCATTGTATGCGATTCGCATAGCTGTATGCGAATTCTGATGGCTCTGCCATGCGAATTTTTTCTGCACAGAAAAACGCAAAGGAATCCTGACAAGTGGAAACAGTCCCATTCACTTGTATTGCTATGCGAATTTGCATGCGAAAAACGCATGCGAATTTGCGATAGCGGAAATGAGCCCTAAAGGATGTCTGAAGTGAGAGGGAATTTGTATCGTGTGTACATGTACAAACTGCTCCTGATCGATAACAAGATCAATTTGCAGATGATTACTTAACAAAATTGATCCCGTTATCAATCGGGAGTCAATCGGATAAGTTGGAAATAATCGGTGCGACGGGGGACATTGCACCATGTGTACCTAGCATAAATCCAGCTGTAACACACTTGTCAAAGCAAATACAATGATACTACTAAATATAAGTATAATAAAAATAAGTATATAAAATAAATCAATATACATAATAAAAAAATAATTAGCAGCCGTAAAGAATTTAGTCCAGATTGCTGGCAGCACCACCTTCTGGCTTCACATGAGCCATATGAGATGAAGACAGAGCAAAAGGGCGCAGGGAAATTTGGCCGCACAATGTGCCGCCATAGGCCGTAATGTGAATAACAGCTATAGCGGTACTGGGACGGTAATTAGGGCGCTGTTAAAAGACGGAGCCCAAATTACTATAAATAAAAACGTAATTCGTCCACGTCGGCCTGGAGCGGGATTGGTGATTAACGCCACTGGGACTTTTACAGGAGCAAGGTGAGCCACTTTTTAGCTTTACCGTGCGCCCAAATTTCCCGGCAATGTTTTTGCATGTAAGCAAGATAGTTACAGATTAAATGTAAATGTAAAATAGATACAGAATGAATGTCCACCCCGAATGGATTGACATACGTAATTAATTGCGGATGGTCAGTGAGATGCAAACAATATATATATTTTTTTTTTTGAGATGATGCAAATTGTGTTCACTATATGCAGCACGGAGTTGAACCGATAAAAGTTTTTGTATTTTATTGGCCCAATCCCAAGCTTCATAAATGTGCATAAAATAAACATGAAAATCTGCATCGACTCAAAATGATTACCGTATATACTTATACATATAAGCCGACCTGTGTATAAACCGAGGTAATCACTTTTCCCTAAGAAAACAGGAAAAGGTGATTGGGCTTGATGTACAAAAGGGTGCTAACTTAGTTAGCAGGCCTAAAAGCCCCTTAGCACGCCTAAAGCCCTTAAGGATGCGCAAAGTTTTGCACGCAACGTTTAGCGCTGCGCGGTGCACTCGACACATTGCACTGGATGCGATCAAACGTCGCATCGGGTGTGCCTAAAACTTCGCACCGGGTGCGTCCGAAATAACGCACAGTGCGACATTTCAGGTGCACCCGGTGCAACGCTTTAGGCGCACCTGGTGCAACGTTTTGACCACACCTGGTGCGACGTTTGGAACGCACCGCGCTGCACTAAACTTTGCGCGCGATCAATAAAAGCTTTGGGCGTGCAAACTGCTTAGCACTGTAGTTAGCACACCCAAAGCTTTAGGCCTGCTAACTGAGCTAGCACCCTTTTGTAAATCGAGCCCATTGACTCACATATAAGTTCCTTCCTCAGAATTGACTCCTCCACAGAAGCCAGATGTGCCCCCAGTATAAGTCAGCCCCCTCCTCATAGCCAGATGTGCCCCAAGGATGATACAGCTGTGTATCAAGATTCCACTAGATGGCGTCATAGATATGAGACACAGGAAATGCCACACAGGAAGAATCCCTGATCATAGCTCGCTGACATGTTGCTTGCACGCTCTGCTCCACAAACCAGGGGACATAGGTAGTCTTGAACAGCACACTCTGCACACCATGTTGCGGTGGATGCGGGGCACGGACACAGCACGGTGCCAGCTGGTGAGAGCAGGATCACTAGTGCACAATCCTTACGATCCTCTGCCAGTAACAAAATCTGCTCCACCATCCGTTCTGCTCCACCGACTCACATATAAGCCGAGGGGGTGACTTTTCAGCACTTTTTTTGTGCTGAAAAATTGGGCTTATATGTGAGTATATAAGGCAGCATTTCACTACTAGTGATAACAATTATTGTTAAAAGAAATCTGTTTGGGTATTTTAATTTGGATTTTGAATTTGTTTTCTTGCAGATACATCCTGTGTAATAAGAAACCCAGCCAGGATGCTACTATTATGCTGGATCCCAAATGATTAAGCCACTCACTCATTCATCTATGTGATCAGTGTGACTTAATAAGAATAATAAATACATTCACAATAGTGATCCTATCACAGCCGGCATCTTATGTGTGTGTGTCTCTCTCTCACTTTCTTTTGCAAATCAAATCAAAGATAGCTTTATTGGCATGACCAAGCTTCAATACAGGCATTGCCAAAGCAGGGGGAATGAGGGACATGGGGTGGGGTGGGGGTGCAGTGAGTTAGCAGTTCGTGGACATTTGGGGGGGGGGGGGAGTTTGCAGTTCATTTATGCTCCTCTCAGTCTGTGGCATTCTGTGACATAGTGTGCAGCGATTGTCACTGTGGATTTCTCTTCTCCTAGTAGAATGCAGTGTTTTCACTCATCCTCCAATGTGTGAAAGTCTGGAAATAGTTCCATCAGTGTAATATATATATATATATATATATATATATATATATATATATATATATATATATATACAGCAGAGTCCCTAATCCCCAGTATCCATCACCGGCGGGAATCACCTGATACTGTATATATGTGCCTGCCAGTAGCTTGAGCAACCAGGTGAAAAAGCATGAACCTCCCCCCGCTAAATACTTACCGAGCCAGGCCTTCAGCAACGTCTAGCAGCCTTCCTGCAGCTCCTAGAGGGTTTCCTGCAACCTTCATGCACGCAAGCTGCCTGACCCGCATGGCGCCGCAAAGCCGCTAGGAGCTGCAGGAAGGCTGCAAGACATCGATGAAGGCTCAGTAAGTATTTGAATGCCTTCAAACCTGCCCAAAACCCCCAAAACAACAGTCCCCGTTATCCATCAGGCATGCCGGTTAGTTGAGACTTCCGGTTTCCTGAGATCCGGATAATACGAATTTTGCTGTATTTATTCTTTTTTTGTTGTTGTTGTTTTCACAAAAATAACACACAGCCATGAATGTCTAAACTGCTGCCTACGTAAGTGACTATACCACTAAGTAAAAAATGTCCAAATTCTGCCTAGACATTTTCCCTCACTGGGTTATGTTACTCGACAGTGTTAGGCCCCATTCACACTTGAGCGGGTATCGCGCAATTCCCGCTCAGCGCAAAACGTTAGCTGTTTTTAAAAACCGCTGGCCCATGTAAGCCTATGGCAGTGTTCTCACTGCCGCGTTTGCGGTTAGCGTTAACCGCAAACACGTAACATGCCGCGTTTTGCCGGCGATTAGCGATCGCAATTAGCATGCATAGCACCGCTAATCGCAATCGCTCCCAAAACCCTGCAGTGTCCAGTGATTTTTCCCCGTTAATTGCGGAAAAATCACTCCCGCAAAACACTAGCGGTAATCGCCGGCGTTTTGCGGTTTTAGGTGTGAATAGAGCCTTAAGGTGGTCACTAACGGTCCAATTTTTTGTGAAAAATCATTTGAGCGATCAGGAATTTTGAACAGATTGGTTGAAAATAATCTCAGTTGATGGGCACAATCGATTATGAAAGATTATAAAAATAGTCGTTCGATTGGATTTTTGTCAAACCAAAATTTGGATTTTCTCGATTGGTTGTGATAGATAGGAAGCAAAGATTGGTTCGTTGATGGTGCAGTGAACAATTTTTCTTCCGATCAGAATTTCTGATCGCTCTAACAATTTTTCACTAGAAATTGGACCTTTAGTGGCCCCCTTTACAAGGTCAACAGTGTGAATGGGGAGCAGACGCGTTACATACAGAATAGTTTATTGCGCCTAGCATGACTATTTCACCAAGCATGGTTCATGCCCGGAATTGGGTTTGGCACAATTACGTAGCTCAAGTAGAAGATAGGTAAATACATAAATACTACAACAGACAGAGAACAACAATGTACAAGAAAACCAACAGGAAATTAAAAAAAAAAAAATGTGACATAAGAGGGACCAATCAGTTTTGAATCTTGTGGCAGGTTGTCCGGTTGGCCGAGAAAAACAGCACAGAACTTGGCTTACAGTGGAGTGGGGTGTATGTTTAGGGGAGTTCAAGAGGCTGACAGCCGAGAGAAAAAGAGTTCTTGTGCTTAACAGTCCTGGTGGCTATGGCCCGAAGACTCCACTCCCGGGTACAGGCTGACAAATCAATGGCCTGGGTGAGAGGGATCATTGGCAATCCGCACCACTCTAGAGCACAGTCTGGAGTTATATAGGATGGCAAGTGAGGGGAGTGAGGTCCCAATGATCCTCTCCGCCGACCTGATGACCCTCTGTAGTTTGTGTCTACCATTGGCGGTGGCACCAGTGTACCAAACCAAGGTGGAGTAACAGAGAATCGATTAAATGTTGGCAGAGTAAAAAAGACATTTTCTTGAGTTTAAAAAAAACAACATTTTTTTTTTGAATTTTTAAAATCTTTTTTTTTCAAAACGTATTATTGTTATGATGGTTTCACTTGTTCTGACTATTCCCCTTAACTTAGGTAGCAATTTGGTGACAATAGCATGTATGGGGGTTTTGGCACAAAATAACATTTAATTACAAATTGTTAATGCAAAATCAATTGAATTTCCAAATCGTAGTTACATATTGCCATAATTATGAAATTTTATACAAAATTGTGTGTAATTATAATTGGCAGATTGCTATCGTCACTAGAGGTACTAGAACCCCTTCACAGCAGTTAAAGTAGCTCCAGGTACTTCTGACTCCAACTCCGACTCCTCAGATTATGAAACCACGACTCCAACTCCGACTCTGGGTACCCAAAATGGCTCCGACTCAGACTCCTCGACTCAGACTCCTTAGTCTAATACTTAACATGGCCGTCGATTTTGTACAAAAATCATCCGACTCCGACTCCTCCGTTTATGAAATCACGACTCCGACTCCGGGTGCCCAAAATTGCCCCGACTCCTCGACTCCAACTCCGACTCCACAGCCCTGAGTTCCTCTGAATTGGGTTTTGCTCACCATACTTTCAATTGTGTTTTATCTGTCATATGTTACAACACCATCCTCACCCTCCAGCGCCCCCCTGTGGTCCCAGCTCTGCTCAGCTGAAATATTCAACTGAGCAGAACGTTGATTATGGGCAGGGAGGAAGTGGCAGTTCCCCTCCTTTCTGCCCGTCCTTAGGAACGCCCCCTCCACTCACCGCTTATGGTTCCTGATATGTTATACTAAGGCCCGGATTTACATCACAGGAGCCTATAGGCACAGATGTCCTGGCACCTTATACGTCGCCCTCCACGAACCTACAAACCCCTGCCGAACCGCATCACAAGTGTGCTGGCTGGCCCAGCTGTTACTTCTCTGTTACTTCCCTTGCCCATCATAGGTAGCTACAGGTGTACCTTAGCATTAGGTAGCCAGAGGTACCCTCAGTATTAAGTTGTCCCCTACTGAAGGGAGATCTCATCAGTGGAATGCAGACACCCATCTGAGTAACCTTTCATTACACTCCGCTCAGGACCTTTCATAGGTAAGGGGGGAGGGAGGTGCTCTGGGAGGGAAGTGAGCCGCCTTTCCATCATGAGGCGCCTGTAGGCACATGCCTACAGTGCCTTTTGGTAAATCCGGCCCTGGTGGTACTGCACACATTGCGCAAGTCCTTCACCCTTAATACATCTTCCCTGGTGGTCAAGAGTGGGCCAAACATAATGCAAAGCGGGGTAACCATATTTGACAGCTCTGTGGGCGTGAGTTTGACATGTATGAGGAACAGGGAAGGTTAGTGTCAGAGAAAGGTTAGGTACTCAGGTCAGCTTAGACACTAATTACCCCACCTGTGAATATGTGCAGATTGCTGTAAGTCATGCGCTGTGGGTGAGCTGTGAGGACAGGGTCGGGAATCACTGGTCTAGAGAGGAAGTACTCGAGATACTTGTACAAGGGGCAGCATCCAGCAAACACCCCTCCCACTGTGGCCAAGCCCATGTGATACATGTAATTCATGCCCAGCAGCTCTATGGTCTGTTGCTCTCTCAGGTAAGACTGGATGTGCACCCTGTTGGGGCATTATCAGCCATAATTCATTGTTCAGTATTATTTTTTATACGGCCAATTTCTAGTTCTCCCTCAAACCCAAACAAAATTCTCCCATTGAGAGTCCTGTAGAGGAAAGTCAGAGTTCTTGAGAAGTAAATCTGCCTGCTGTGAGGAAGACACTGCTGGGGCTCTGAGGAGAGTCACATGATCAGCTGAGAAAGCTCCGGATACTCTGAGGAGAAAGAGGGAGCCTTTACCTCAGAGAGCAAAAGCTGGCTGGTCAGTTACTTCAGAGATGGTGTGATGGGCAGATTACTCCTCTACAAATATCTGGTCACTGGCTGCTGACATGACAGACAGCAATATACAGTAACAAGCAAATGGATAGTCTGTGGGAAACACTGAATATGTATGCCAGCTTTACTTTATGGTGAGGTAAGATATATTCCTGCACACAGCCATGTGTAATTTTCCACTGAAAATGTCTTTAATTGACTCTACACTTTATTCCCATCCTTTAAATTGATATATTTATTATTTTAAAATGTTAATATGAAGGAAAATGAACCAGAATAGAAATGACCAGTGTGGTTTGAATTGTAAAGCAATATATTTTTCTTATGTCTTCTTTACGGTATGTTGGACTAGGGGTGTACTGGGGGCGTGATTAGGGGTGTGTACTGAGGGCATGATTAGGGGTGTATTGAGGGCGTGATTAGAGGTGTGTACTGGGGGCGTGATTAGGGGTGTGTACTGGGGGCGTGATTAGGGGTGTGTACTGAGGGCATGATTAGGGGTGTACTGGGGGCGTGATTAGGGGTGTATTGAGGGCGTGATTAGAGGTGTGTACTGGGGGCGTGATTAGGGGTGTGTACTGGGGCGTGATTAGGGGTGTGTACTGAGGGCATGATTAGTGGTGTACTGGGGGCGTGATTAGGGGTGTACTGGGGGCGTAATTAGGGGTGTGTACTGAGGGCGTGATTAGGGGTGTGTACTGAGGGCGTGATTAGGGGTGTCCCTCTTCCTTATTTTCAAAAAGTTGGGAAGTATGAGGGTAGATAAAGAATAAAGTATTGTGGTTTACACACAACATTCCGGACAAGAGAAGTAATACTGTGCAGCAGAGCAGGATCATTCACCAGGCAACTTAGGCAGTTGATTAGGGCGTAGTGGGCATCAAGAGGTCCACCTGCCACCTTTGACCTCCCTTTACTTCAGCTTACCAAAAAGACCCAAATCTTCTACCTTGCCTAGGGCACTATTACATCTTAATCTGTCTGTGTCCACACTTACAGCATGAGACGGGTACAGTGAAAAATGGCGCGGCAGAAAAAATGGCGCATGGTGCCGCCGATAAATCTTTTAAAGCGATATTTATCGTTTTAGGGATATGTAGTAAGTTTAAAACGTTATTTATCGTTCCTCTTATTCCTCCCCCCCATGTCCCACTGTGTCCTCCGGTTACTGTCTTCTGCCCGTCCTCGCATGTCCAGTGTCCATCTCTCGCATGTCCAGTTTTGTCTCCCGGTGATCTCCTCTAACCGTGCCCCCCTCTGCCCCTGGTTTGAAATATAATCCTACAATAATCCTACACGAGCAGATCTTAGGGGCAGCTAATGGATGTACCTGCACGCTGGAAGCTGTACTGATCCACCAATCGCGCGGGGGGTGCTGCCCCAGAACCGCCAATCACCGCAACTCATTTCCCTGCTCCGTCTCCTAATTGGACCCAAAGCTCCCGCCTCCGAGACCAGCGCGTCCAATTAGGAGACGGAGCAGAGAAATGAGTAGCAGTGATTGGTGGGTCTGGGGCAGCGCCCCCTGCATGATTGGTGGATCAGTACAGCTTCCAGCGTGCAGGTACATCCATTAGCTGCTGATAAGATCTGCTTGTGTAGGGCAGAGAATGTACACTGGGGGGGGGGGGGGGGGGGGGCTGGGGGGTCAGAGGACCAATAAATAACATTTTAAAGGTACTGGTACTACATATCTGAAAACATTAAATATCGTTTGGCCTGCGCCATAATTTCTGGATCCGATGCGTGTGCCATAATGTAACGATTGAAAACTGCAGACATCGTTTACCATTGATTTGAATGGCGGCGCCATAATGATCCAGCGGAGCTGTGCGCCATTTTTACCTGCGTCGCATGAGACTTACACCCAGCATACAGTACAAGAGAAGTGCTACTGTGCAGCCTCCATACATACAGGATAAGAGCAGATACTGAGAATTACACCCAGCATACAGTACAAGAGAAGTGCTACTGTGCAGCCTCCATACATACAGGATAAGAGCAGATACTGAGAATTACACCCAGCATACAGGACAAGAGAAGTGCTACTGTGCAGCCTCCATACATACAGGATAAGAGCAGATACTGAGAATTACACCCAGCATACAGGTCAAGAGAAGTGCTACTGTGCAGTGTCCATACATACAGGATAAGAGCAGATACAGAGAATTACACCCGGCATACAGGACAAGAGAAGTGCTACTGTGCAGTCTCCGTACACCCAGAATACGAGCAGATACTGAGAATTACAGCCAGCATACAGGACAAGAGAAATGCTACTGTGCAGCCTCCATACATACAGAATAAGAGCAGATACTGAGAATTACACCCAGCATACAGGACGAGAGAAGTGCTACTGTGCAGCCTCCATACATACAGGATAAGAACAGATACTGAGAATTACACCCGGCATACAGGGCGAGAGAAGTGCTACTGTGCAGCCTCCATACATACAGGATAAGAGCAGATACTGAGAATTACACCCGGCATACAGAACAAGATAAATGATACTGTGCAGTGTCTATACATACAGAATAAGAGCAGATACTGAGAATTACACCCAGTATACAAAACAAGATAAATGATACTGTGCAGTGTCCATACATACAGAATAAGAGCAGATACTGAGAATCACACCCGGCATACAGGACAAGAGAAGTGCTACTGTGCAGTGTCCATACATACAGGATAAGAGCAGATACTGAGAATTACACCCAGCATACAGGACAAGATAAGTGCTACTGTGCAGCCACCATACATAAAGGATAAGAGCAGATACTGAGAATTACACCAGGCATACAGGACAAGAGAAGTGATACTGTGCAGTGTCCATACATACAGGATAAGAGCAGATACTGAGAATTACACCCAGCATACAGGACAAGATAACTGCTACTGTGCAGCCACCATACATAAAGGATAAGAGCAGATACTGAGAATTACACCCAGCATACAGGACAAGAGAAGTGATACTGTGCAGTGCCCACACATACAGAATAAGAGCAGATACTGAGAATTACACCCAGCATACAGGTCAAGAGAAGTGCTACTGTGCAGCCTCCATACATACAGAATAAGAGCAGATACTGAGAATTACAGCCAGCATACAGGACAAGAGAAGTGCTACTGTGCAACTTCCATACATACAGGATAAGAGCAGATACTGAGAATTACACCCAGCATACAGGACCAGAGAAGTGCTACTGTGCAGCCTCCATACATACAGGATAAGAGCAGATACTGAGAATTACACCCAGCATACAGGACAAAAGAAGTGCTACTGTGCAGCTTCCACACATTGAACAGCCATAAACAGCCTGTCTTTAACTCTGGAGTTATTTTAAGGATTGAAGAGTTAACTTAAAGACAGAAGAGTTAACTTTAGGTTTGCCTGAGGGAAAATGTTTCCTGAATACTACATGCCTTATCACCATGGTAACAACTCTAGAAACGTTATTAAAGACAGGAGATAAGCTTAGTGAATTGAGGCCAAAGACAGAAGAGTTAACTTTAGGTTTGCCTGAGGTAAAATGTTTACTGAATATGACATGCCTTATCACCATGGTGACCACTCTAGAAACGTTATTAAAGAAAGACAGGAGATAAGCTTAGTGAATTGAGGCCATTGTGTAGTTAGTACTGTAGTACTGCAGTCAGTGCTAGTAGTTGTTAGAGTAGTAGTACTACTGTGTTAGCTTACTACAAAACTGCTGTGCTGCTGAGCAGTGCCAGTGTGACAGTTAGTGTCTTCTCCTCTGCTGTCTGACTGTCACTTGGCACGTGGCCCTTGGCACTTGGCACGTGTAATGTGGTACTTAACATTTGGCACGTGGCACTTTGCACGTGGCAGGTGGCACTTTGCATGTGGCACTTTGCATGTGGCAGGTGGCACTTGGCACATGTCACGTGGCACATGCAAAGTGCCACGTGCAATGTGCAAAGTACCACGTGCAAAGTGCCACGTGCCATGTGCCACTGCCAAGTGCCTCGTCCGGCATGATCCTGGCAGACGTTATACCTGCTGCCTTTGCTGCTCCCACCGCCAGGGTGCCACAGGCCACTGCTGCTATGCTGATACCACCTATATTTAACCAGTTCGGCCTATCTGGACGAGCTTCCTCGTCCAGATAGGCACTGGTGCTGCCGCCGGCTCGTGCGCGCGATCGGGCGCGCCCCCGCGCGCGCTCCCGCTGCCCGCCGCTAGCCCCCCGATCAGTGAATGGGAATATAATTCCCATTCACCGATCTAACTTCCCCGCAGAAATACCGACGCTTTCTCTCCAGAGAGCGCGGTATTTCTGCCCCCAGGAAACAACTCCTCAGCATTTTAGTTCCTAGATGCGAGCTGGTTCGCATCTAGGAATTTTTGCACTGTGGCCATCTTGTGGCCAAATAGTAAACTGCACCCACATACATTTTTGATAAAAAAAAAACATTATTTTACATTTAAAATTAGCAGTTTCCCTCCCACACCAAAAATTACCCACATACACTTTTTTTATTTAAAAAAAAAAAAAACAACAATTAAAAAAAAAAAAAAAACAACATAAATAGTTACCCAAGGGTCTGAACTTTTTAAATATGCATGTCAAGAGAATATGTTATTATATTATTTAAAATTATAAGCTTATAAATAGGGATGGACGCAAATTGAAAAAATGCACCTTTATTTCTAAATGAAATATCGGCACCATAAATTGTGATAGGGACATCGTTTAAATGGTATAATAAGCGGGACAGATGGGCAAATAAAATACATGCGTTTTAATTACGGTAGCGTATATTAATTTCAAACTATAATGGCCAAAAACTGAGAAATAATGAATTTCTTCCGTTTTTTTCTTATTCTTCCTGTTAAAATGCATTTACAGTAAAGTGGCTCTTAGCAAAATGTATCACCCACAGAAAGCCTAATTGGTGGCGGAAAAAACGAGCTATAGATCAATTCATTGTGATAAGTAGCAATAAAGTTATAGGCGAATGAATGGGAGGTGAACGTTGCTCGAATGCATGAGATTTTCGGACCGCGGCGCTGAACCGGTTAACCCAAAACACAATTGCTACGTAATTTTTTGGAGGTGTCTGGGCTGAAAACTGTCATGTCCCAGTAGTGCGGTTTGACTTTGGACACAATGTGGGCTGCATGACCGCTGTCTGAAACCTAGTCCTGATGTTAATTGACGGCCATTTTTTTTTTTTTGGGGGGGGGGGGGATTTTAAGTCCCCACATCATCAATTAGTGTTTCCCTTTAAAAAATAATGATGCTACATGCCTCATTTACCCTAAAAAAAAACATTTTTAAAGCAATTTAAAGGCCACTTCCGGTTTTTCTATTCAGATATCCGAATTTGCCTGGATACCCCAGATACTGAGGTTGGGTATCCGATTCGGATTGGAAAATTTTGAACTCGGATATCCGACCCAGATCGGATATCTGGGTATCCGGATCCAATCCAGATTTTGAAAAGGGGTATCCGAGCAGCACTGATGGCTGATAGAGAATGAGTATACAGTCTGCGCAATGGAGATCTCCCTACAGTTGGGAGCATCACTAGCTACTTAATACTAGTGTTGGGCGAACAGTGTTCGCCACTGTTCGGGTTCTGCAGAACATCACCCTGTTCGGGTGATGTTCGAGTTCGGCCGAACACCTGACGGTGCTCGGCCAAACCGTTCGGCCACATGGCCGAACTAAGAGCGCATGGCCGAACGTTCCCCGAACGTTCGGCTAGCGCTGTGATTGGCCGAACGGGTCACGTGGTTCGGGCCCGAACGCGCTCTGATTGGCCGAACGGTCACGTGGTTCGGGTAAATAAATACCCGAACCACGTCATATCTCCGCCATTTGTCTGTGGGTTTAGCTTTGGGTAGGCAGGCAGGGTAGTTCGCTCTCCAGCCACGCTAGCCAGGGTCCCCCCCAGTCATTATGCGTCGCTGCTGGGAACAGTAGTACACCGCTCGCTCAGCCACACTATATATAGCATTGTTTACTGCCACTGTGTACCTCGCTCAGCCACGCTATATATATAGCATTGTGTTTTCTGACACTCTGTGTACACGGCTTAGCCTGACTAATATAGCATTGTGTGTACTGCCACTGTGCACCTCGCTCAGCCACGCTATATATAGCATTGTGTGTACTGCCACTGTGCACCTCGCTCAGCCACGCTATATATAGCATTGTGTGTACTGCCACTGTGCACCTCGCTCAGCCACGCTATATATAGCATTGTGTGTACTGCCACTGTGCACCTCGCTCAGCCACGCTATATATATAGCATTGTGTTTTCTGACACTCTGTGTACATGGCTTAGCCTGACTAATATAGCATTGTGTGTACTGCCACTGTGCACCTCGCTCAGCCACGCTATATATAGCATTGTGTGTACTGCCACTGTGCACCTCGCTCAGCCACGCTATATATAGCATTGTGTGTACTGCCACTGTGCACCTCGCTCAGCCACGCTATATATAGCATTGTGTGTACTGCCACTGTGCACCTCGCTCAGCCACGCTATATATATAGCATTGTGTTTTCTGACACTCTGTGTACACGGCTTAGCCTGACTAATATAGCATTGTGTGTACTGCCACTGTGCACCTCGCTCAGCCACGCTATATATAGCATTGTGTGTACTGCCACTGTGCACCTCGCTCAGCCACGCTATATATAGCATTGTGTGTACTGCCACTGTGCACCTCGCTCAGCCACGCTATATATAGCATTGTGTGTACTGCCACTGTGCACCTCGCTCAGCCACGCTATATATATAGCATTGTGTTTTCTGACACTCTGTGTACACGGCTTAGCCTGACTAATATAGCATTGTGTGTACTGCCACTGTGCACCTCGCTCAGCCACGCTATATATAGCATTGTGTGTACTGCCACTGTGCACCTCGCTCAGCCACGCTATATATAGCATTGTGTGTACTGCCACTGTGCACCTCGCTCAGCCACGCTATATATAGCATTGTGTTTACTGCCACTGTGCACCTCGCTCAGCCACGCTATATATATAGCATTGTGTTTTCTGACACTCTGTGTACACGGCTTAGCCTGACTAATATAGCATTGTGTGTACTGCCACTGTGCACCTCGCTCAGCCACGCTATATATAGCATTGTGTGTACTGCCACTGTGCACCTCGCTCAGCCACGCTATATATAGCATTGTGTGTACTGCCACTGTGCACCTCGCTCAGCCACGCTATATATAGCATTGTGTGTACTGCCACTGTGCACCTCGCTCAGCCACGCTATATATATAGCATTGTGTTTTCTGACACTCTGTGTACACGGCTTAGCCTGACTAATATAGCATTGTGTGTACTGCCACTGTGCACCTCGCTCAGCCACGCTATATATAGCATTGTGTGTACTGCCACTGTGCACCTCGCTCAGCCACGCTATATATAGCATTGTGTGTACTGCCACTGTGCACCTCGCTCAGCCACGCTATATATAGCATTGTGTGTACTGCCACTGTGCACCTCGCTCAGCCACGCTATATATATAGCATTGTGTTTTCTGACACTCTGTGTACACGGCTTAGTCTGACTAATATAGCATTGTGTGTACTGCCACTGTGCACCTCGCTCAGCCACGCTATATATAGCATTGTGTGTACTGCCACTGTGCACCTCGCTCAGCCACGCTATATATAGCATTGTGTGTACTGCCACTGTGCACCTCGCTCAGCCACGCTATATATAGCATTGTGTGTACTGCCACTGTGCACCTCGCTCAGCCACGCTATATATATAGCATTGTGTTTTCTGACACTCTGTGTACATGGCTTAGCCTGACTAATATAGCATTGTGTGTACTGCCACTGTGCACCTCGCTCAGCCACGCTATATATAGCATTGTGTTTTCTGACACTCTGTGTACACGGCTTAGCCTGGCTCTATAGCATTGTGTGTACTGCCACTGTGCACCTCGCTCAGCCACGCTATATATAGCATTGTGTTTACTGCCACTCTGTGTACACCGCTCAGCCAGACTATATACCGTTGTTTACTGACACTCTGTGTACACCGCTCAGCCAGACTATATACCATTGTTTACTGACACTCTGTGTACACGGCTCAGCCTGACTATAAAGCATTGTGTGTACTGCCACTGTGCACCTCGCTCAGCCACGCTATATATAGCATTGTGTTTTCTGACACTCTGTGTACACGGCTTAGCCTGACTATATAGCATTGTGTGAACTGCCACTGTGCACCTCGCTCAGCCACGCTATATATAGCATTGTGTGTACTGCCACTGTGCACCTCGCTCAGCCACGCTATATATAGCATTGTGTTTACTGCCACTGTGCACCTCGCTCAGCCACGCTATATATATAGCATTGTGTTTTCTGACACTCTGTGTACACGGCTTAGCCTGACTAATATAGCATTGTGTGTACTGCCACTGTGCACCTCGCTCAGCCACGCTATATATAGCATTGTGTGTACTGCCACTGTGCACCTCGCTCAGCCACGCTATATATAGCATTGTGTGTACTGCCACTGTGCACCTCGCTCAGCCACGCTATATATAGCATTGTGTGTACTGCCACTGTGCACCTCGCTCAGCCACGCTATATATATAGCATTGTGTTTTCTGACACTCTGTGTACACGGCTTAGCCTGACTAATATAGCATTGTGTGTACTGCCACTGTGCACCTCGCTCAGCCACGCTATATATAGCATTGTGTGTACTGCCACTGTGCACCTCGCTCAGCCACGCTATATATAGCATTGTGTGTACTGCCACTGTGCACCTCGCTCAGCCACGCTATATATAGCATTGTGTGTACTGCCACTGTGCACCTCGCTCAGCCACGCTATATATATAGCATTGTGTTTTCTGACACTCTGTGTACACGGCTTAGTCTGACTAATATAGCATTGTGTGTACTGCCACTGTGCACCTCGCTCAGCCACGCTATATATAGCATTGTGTGTACTGCCACTGTGCACCTCGCTCAGCCACGCTATATATAGCATTGTGTGTACTGCCACTGTGCACCTCGCTCAGCCACGCTATATATAGCATTGTGTGTACTGCCACTGTGCACCTCGCTCAGCCACGCTATATATATAGCATTGTGTTTTCTGACACTCTGTGTACATGGCTTAGCCTGACTAATATAGCATTGTGTGTACTGCCACTGTGCACCTCGCTCAGCCACGCTATATATAGCATTGTGTTTTCTGACACTCTGTGTACACGGCTTAGCCTGGCTCTATAGCATTGTGTGTACTGCCACTGTGCACCTCGCTCAGCCACGCTATATATAGCATTGTGTTTACTGCCACTCTGTGTACACCGCTCAGCCAGACTATATACCGTTGTTTACTGACACTCTGTGTACACCGCTCAGCCAGACTATATACCATTGTTTACTGACACTCTGTGTACACGGCTCAGCCTGACTATAAAGCATTGTGTGTACTGCCACTGTGCACCTCGCTCAGCCACGCTATATATAGCATTGTGTTTTCTGACACTCTGTGTACACGGCTTAGCCTGACTATATAGCATTGTGTGAACTGCCACTGTGCACCTCGCTCAGCCACGCTATATATAGCATTGTGTTTACTGCCACTCTGTGTACACCGCTCAGCCAGACTATATACCGTTGTTTACTGACACTCTGTGTACACCGCTCAGCCAGACTATATACCATTGTTTACTGACACTCTGTGTACACGGCTTAGCCTGACTAATATAGCATTGTGTGTACTGCCACTGTGCACCTCGCTCAGCCACGCTATATATAGCATTGTGTTTTCTGACACTCTGTGTACACGGCTTAGCCAGACTATATAGCATTGTGTGTACTGCCACTCTGTGTACACCGCTCAGCCAGACTATATAGCATTGTGTTTACTTCCACTCTGTGTCTGCTGGGCCTGGGAACAGTAGTACACCGCTCACCCGCCACTGTATAGCATTGTGCTCTGTGTCGCTGCTGGGAATAGTGGTACTGTATAGCATTTCTGTACTGCCACTGTACTGCTGCCAGTCAGCGTGTACTGTAAGGATAAGTGAAATGAGGAAGAAATCCGGTGAAAGAGGAAGGGGCAAGGGAAGAGGTGTTTCCCCTGACGGTTCACGTACAGGCCACAGGGGAGCACCCAAGAAAACCCACTCAATACCGCCCATGTTGTCCAGGACAACAACCCTCACAAATCCAAAAGAACAGGACCAGATAATTACTTGGATGACCTCTCAAGCGTCCAGCAGTGGGTTAAGCAGCACCAGCACATCACGCATGAGGTCCGAGTCCTCAGCCAGTTACAAGGAGCCAGTGGGCACAAAGCTGACACAACCGGCAGCGACACCACGCACACAACTGCCAGATAACCAGTCCTATGAATTACCTCAGGACACAATGGGGTATTCGCAGGAGCTATTCCCAGCCCAACAAACTTCCACCTATGAAAGGTCAATGGAGGAACAGCCAGAAATGTTGTGCCCGGATTCACAACCATTAACTGTGGGAAATGCACCGCGCACTGAAATACAAGGCGAGTCCGAGGAGGACTCGGAAACCCAAATCCCAGAGCAAGTTGGGCAGGAGGGGTTGCAATTGCAGGAGGTCGGCCGACAAGATCTGGAAGACGACGTTGGAGTGAGCTGCGCAGAGGTTGTTCTGGGGAGCTCTACTCCACGGCGGCGGCCCCCCACAATGACATATGACGAGTTTGAGGAGATGGAAGAGGAGGGTATGGACAATGTGGACAGAGACCCAGATTTTATTTGTGAACGAGAACATCGCCGTCGTAGCAGCAGCACAGATGAGTCTGTTGAAGAACCCACTGCTGCACGAGTTCGCCTTGTGCCACAAGGTAGGCGGCGCGCAATTTCAGGCACCACAAGCGTGGAAGTTAGAGTGAGAGGCAAAAGAGGAGGAAACAGAAATCGCCAGCAAGGAGGCAGGTGCTCCAAAGTCTGGGCTTTCTTTGAAGACTGCACTGAGGATGTTACCATGGCGATTTGCAAGGTGTGCAAGACTCGCCTGAGCAGGGGGAAAAGTATTAACAACCTCTCCACCACCAGCATGAGCCGCCACATGCTATCCAAACATCTCACTCTGTGGGCAAACGCGGCAGGACAGGGTACCAGCAACACTGCCTCCCTTGGGTTCACCAGACTCACCACCAGACCCGCCTCAGCAGCAGCAGTAGCCCAGCCATTGCGTGGTTCACAACATTCACAAACATCAGACGACGCTGACACTGTCACTTTCCGGAGTAGTGCTCTTGAGGTCTCCCAGTGTTCATCAAACACAACAACCAACAGCCCTTCCGTGTGCAGCGCTACGGTTCAGTTGTCTGTGTCGGAGATGTTTGAGCGCAAGAGGAAATTGCCAGCAAATGACCCCCGGGCCGTGGCAGTAACAGCCAGCATAGCCAAGCTTCTGGCCTGCGAAATGCTGCCATATCGAGTGGTGGAGACAAACAGCTTCAAGGGCATGATGTCAGTGGCCATCCCACGTTACGTGGTTCCCAGCCGCTACCACTTTGCGCGCTCTGCAGTGCCTGAGTTGCATGAGCACGTGGTCAGCAAAATAACCCGAAGCTTGAAGAATGCCGTTGCCTGCAAGGTTCACCTCACCACTGACACTTGGACGAGTGCGTTCGGCCAGGGTCGATACATCTCCCTTACCGCGCACTGGGTGAACCTTGTGGAGCCTGGCAGCGATTCCTCACCTGCTACGGCGCGGGTGTTGCCCACGCCGCAAACAGCTGCACCGCCGTCCCTCCCACTGGATAACAACAGCAGCACCTACCTCTCTGACTCCTTCTCCTCCAACGCATCTTAAAGCTGTACCTCATCCGGAAACGCTAACCCAGCAGCAGTAGGATCGTGGAAGCAGTGCAGCACAGCTGTTGGCATGCATCAGCAAGCGTTGCTGAAGCTGATCTGCCTTGGGGATAAGCAGCACACAGGGGAGGAAATTTGGAAGGGAAAAAAGGAACAGACGGATTTGTGGCTGGCACCGCTGGACTTGAAACCGGGCATGGTTGTGTGTGATAATGGGAGTAATCTCATTCGCGCTTTAAGGTTGGCTAAGCTGACACGCATCCCTTGCCTGGCGCACGTGATGAACCTAGTAGTTCAGCGGTTCCTGAGGACATACCCAGGCGTGGCCGATCTTCTGTTGAAGGTGCGTCGAGTGGCCAAACATTGTAGAAATTCCAGTACTGCTTCGGGGGCACTCGCCAAGATGCAGGAGCGCTTCAATCTCCCCCACCATCGCTTGCTGTGTGATGTCCCTACGCGCTGGAATTCTACGCTGCACATGCTAGCACGCTTTTGTGAGCAGAAGAGTGCAGTGGTCCAGTACATGACGGCGCAGTACCGAGGTGCATCCGGACAGCTGCCAAGCTTCTGTGGATCCGATTGGGCCAACATGTTGGACCTCTGCCAAGTCCTCCAAAATTTTGAGCAATCCACGTTGCTTGTGAGCAGTGACAACTCTTCAGTCAGCATTACCATACCACTGCTGTGTTTACTGAAGAGGTCAATGTTGAAAATCAAGGAAACAGCTGTCATGATGCAACTGGGGGAATCTGAAGGAGAAAACGATCAGCGTGATGGTACCAACATCAGGCCATCCGCCTCAGGGAACGCTGGCCCCAGCAGCTATGACGAAGAAGAGGAGGAGGAACAGCTGGAGTTGGAGCAGGAATTTCATGCCACCACTGACGAGGGCCAGAGCGGTGCACGTTGGACTTCCACAATTCAACGCGAATGGTCAGCAGAAGCAGACCAGGAGGAAGGTGACGACTATGATGCATCACAACAACTATCACAACGCTCACAAGAGGATGATGAGGATTCTGGTAGGACTCTGGCACACATGGCTCAATTCATGCTAGACTGCATTGAACGTGACCCACGCATTGTGCGCATTCTGGACAACACCAATTACTGGGTTTATACCCTTCTGGATCCACGGTACAAACACAATGTTCCAAAACTGCTTGAAGAAAGAGTCAGACAGGTCAAAATGGAAGAATACCAGCAGGCCCTTGTGGAGACTTTAGAGAGGAGATTGACATCCTCCCCCTCCTCTAGCCAGTTGTACGCAGACAGACTGACTTCCGCAAACCCAGGACGACCAGGAGGGCAGCAAACAACGCAAGCCGCAGCTAGTGCCCAAAAGGGAACGGTATCGGCAGTGTCCTTGGAGTGGGAAAATTTTCTGACACCCATGCAGCAGCAGCCCACTGAACAGCAAGCGTGCAGATCCACCTCCAACACCGATCGCCTGGAGAAGATGGTCAAGGACTACATGTCAGATGACGTAGCTGTGTCGAACAATTCATCTGCACCCTTCAACTATTGGGTATCGAAGCTAGACACCTGGCACGAACTGGCAATGTACGCAATAGAGGTGCTGGCTTGCCCGGCAGCCAGCGTTATGTCGGAACGTTGTTTCAGTGCTGCCGGAGGCATCATCACAGATCGGCGTATCCGCCTCTCCACAGAAAATGCAGACCGTCTGACTCAAATTAAAATGAATCAATCCTGGATTGGAAATGACTACGGAACACTCCAGGACCCCAACCAAGTAACATGACCAATGAACATCTGGGATGGTGTAGCATTTCCGGTCCCTGTTTATTGAACCTCTCATCTGTATTACATTTATGACTGCATGGCGGCAAAAAGCATTGCTGCTATATCCGCACGCTTTTTGTCCTCATGCAAGGCCTAGGTTGTTGTGTCTCAAAAACCGTGGCCTTCTCCTCCTGCGCCTGCTCCTGTTCCATCACGTCTGCTGCTGCTGGGTTAGCGTTGCCGCGTGGTCCCTGTTTATTGAACCACTTATCTTTATTACATTTATGACTGCATGGCGGTACAAAGCATGCTATCCGCACGCTTCTTGCCCTCATGCAAGGCCTGGGTTGTTGTGTCTCACAAAGCGTGGCCTTCTCCTCCTGCGCCACCCTCCTCCTGTTCCATCACGTGTGCTGCTGCTGGGTTAGCGTTACCGGTCCCTTTTCCTGGAACCTCTTATATGTATTACATTTATGACTGCATGCCGACAAAAAACATGTTACCTGTGCAAAGAAAACAGACATTTCCCGCATTTAAAAGACAGTTTTCCCTTTGAAACTTTAAAATCGATTTTCTCAAAAACTATAAGCTCTTTTTGCTAATTTTTTTTTCCTCTTGTACCCACTCCCAAGGTGCACATACCCTGTAAATTTGGGGTATGTAGCATGTAAGGAGGCTTTACAAAGCACAAAAGTTCGGGTCCCCATTGACTTCCATTATGTTCGGAGTTCGGGTCGAACACCCGAACATCGCGGCCATGTTCGGCCTGTTCGGCCCGAACCCGAACATCTAGATGTTCGCCCAACACTACTTAATACTGAGGATACTTCTGGTTACCTATTGTTAAGTTACTGTAGCTGCCTATGACAGGCAAGGGAAGTAAGGGTGAAGTGACAGCTGGGCCAGTCAGCACACTTGCAGTGCGGTTCGGTGGGGGATTGTAGGTTCGTGGAGGGTGAAGTCTAGGGTGCCAAAACATCTGTGCCTATAGACTCCAGTGATGTAAATCTGGGCCTGATTCAGTAAATGAAAAAAGGGCGCCCAGAAATTTGGGCACCCAGAAATAGCTGGCGGTAGGATATCAGTAAATTTACAAAATATTCTTGATGGCCATCCCCTCCCCCCCAAAAAAAAATTGGCTACAATGCGCTATCGCCAATCATATTAATGCCGCGCAGCTCCTTGTCCATCAGCACAGCTGTGCAGTAGCCACGTGAGCACGCCCGCACATGGGCAGTAAGCCGGAGCCGTTCCTTTATAGGTGGATTCATGCTGCTGCGCATGTGCGGGCATGCAGTAGTCATATGGCCGCACATGGGCAGTAAGCCGGAGCCGTTACTTTATAAGTGGATTCCTGCTGCTGCGCATGTGCGGGCATACAGTAGTCACATGGCCGCGCATGGGCAGTAGCATGGATCCGTTCAAAACAGAGGAGTGGTGCAGCCCCGATAAGGGGGCCGCGCTGACTAAGGGGGGACATCAGAACACAGAGGCAAGCCTCAATAGAATCCTGAGGCTCCCCTCTGTTTAGGTAAATATCTATTTTTGAACCTGAGCTTTGGCTCGGTTTCCCTTTAAGGGCTCTGCCTCTGACACAGGAGACCAGGGCTTGAAACTCGGCTCTTCCTGTTCAGCAAGCCAACACTTATTCAGTAAGGAGCTTGGGCAAGACTCCCTAACACTGCTACTGCCTACAGAGCGCGCCCTCGTGGCTGCAGCTCTGACGCTTTGAGTCCAACAGGAGAATAGCGCAATATAAATGTTCTGTGTCTTGTCTAATAGAGACCGAAAGGCCCTTACTAAAAAGCAGCAGCGAGTATAATTTCACCTTCTGAAAAAAGAAGAGAAAATATTTGCAACTGGGGGGAAACTTTTATTCAATGAACTGTAGGATTCTTCCTTAAGAACAAATGTAGCCGTTGGAGTTCTCATGTTTGCGCTGTGCCAGGTTACCAGTTGCGGAAATCTTCCCTGGTTACTTTGGGATGTCTCCAGACTCCGGCAGCCCCTCCACCCTGCAGGCGGGGAGTAAACATCATGCCGTATGTATTAATGCATATGATGTGTAAATCATCCTCTTTCCTCTTTCAGTGTTCCTCTCTTGTGAGACCAGCATCAGTCAGACCTGCTCTGAAAGGTGAGTGCTTTACTGATTACTTGTAGCTGTGCTAAGCTGAGCACCTGGCTTCAGTCCTCTGTCTGCATAGAGTTGTCCCCTTTCTTGTTTGGATCTTCTCACAAAATTTCCAGATTATGTCATATTATCCCAACAGTGCAAGTATACAGTATACGTATATGTGTGTCTGCAGTGACAAGATTTGATTGTGAGCTTCTTTGGTGCAGAGACGGATTTGAATGGTTAGAATGTGTAAGGCACACTTATAAAAATTTGCATGCGAATTGCAAATGTGCAAAAACACACTCAACACACATCTAATGAAAGTCAATTGAGAATCTCACTTCTACTTAAATTCGCAAAATTGTTTTCACATTTTCGCATGCATGAAAAAAAATCCTCACATATTGAAGCATAAATGCGCACAACGCGTACAAATTACCATTAAAGTGACACTGAAGGGAAAAAAAACTGATGATGAATCGTATGTGTAGTACAGCTAAGAAATAGAACATAAGTAGCATTTCTTATACCATTTCTTATACCATTGCTTCAGTCTGTCATATTTGCAGTTTGCAAAACACACTGTATTTTAAACTATAAAACAAAGCAGAGCTAATGACCCTGGATCTTTCCTGCATTAGAAGCTTATCTGAAGCTGCCTGTCACTGTTTCTTTGATGTATAAGTGCTTCAGAAAACAGGACAGTACTGGACACAGTGGGTCAAAGAGCTCAGAGTAGTTATTTTGAATAGATAACTGCAGTTTCTTAACTCTACCTGTACTGGAAAACAATGAGTAGAGTCTCATATATTAAAGAAGAGTTAAAAAAAAACAACTTGTTGTTACCTATGGAAAAGAGCTCCTCTGGGCTCTTCAGCTTTAAATACAGTCCTGTTTTCTGAAGCACGTAAACAGCAAAGAACCAGTGAGAGACAACTTGAGATAAGGTTTTACTGCAGGAAAGTTCAAAGGGTCATTATTTCTGCTTAGTTTTATATTTAAAATGACAAGAGTGTGCTTTTAACTGTAACTGTGGCAGAACAATGCAATGTTATAAAAAAAGCTATATAACTGAAATATTCTATTTCTTATCCATACTAATTTCGCTTCACATTTGCTTTAAAGCAGGGGTGTCAAACTCAAATACAAAGTGGGACCTACTTGTGAGCCAACCTCAATGACTACTGGACACCTTCCTCCCTTATAAAGTTCCCAGGTGTCTAATGGCCTCACTCCAACCCCTATACAGTTCCCTGGTGCCTAGTGGTCATCCCTCCCCATACAGTTCCCTGGTGTCTAGAGGCCCTCCCCTATACAGTTCCCTGGTGTTTAGTGCTTTCCCCCCACCTCCCCTATATGGCTCCCATGGTGATCTAGGGCTTCACCTCCTATTGGAGCTTCCCTGGTGCTCTAGAGTGGGCCAAACATAATGCAAAGTGGGGAAACCGCTTGAGGGCCAAATTTAATGGCTCTGAGGGCCAGATTTGGCCCACGGTCTGGAGTTTGACATGTATGCTTTAAAGGGAATCTGAAGTGAAAATAAACTTATGATATAATGATTTGTATGTTTAGTACTGCTAAGAAATAAAACATTATTAGCACAGATATGAGTCTCATATTGTTTCCAGTACAGCAAGAGTTAAAGAGACTCTGAAGCGAGTCTAAATTCACTTTTTTAACATGTAGCCATGTTAAGAACTATAAGCCCTACTAAACCGCCGCTATCCCGCAGCAAAACGAGGGGTTTATACCCCCCAAATCCCCTCTTTAAAATCCACGACTTTCTTGGTCCTGGATTTTGCTGCTCATGGAGGCAGAGCTATGAGCTGCAGCTCTGCCTCCATGCGCGTCAATCGCCGCACGGATCTCCCCCTCTCCCCGCCCCTCTCTGTGAAGGAAGATTGAGAGGGGCGGGGTAGAGGCGGTGATCAGCGGGGATTGACTCGCCAAGAGGCAGAGCTACAGCCATAAGCTCTGCCTCTATGAGGAAGCGCTCCCCGCTGTTAGCCCAGGGGATTTGGGGGGTATAAACCCCTCGTTTTGCTGCCGGATAGCGGCGGTTTAGTAGGGCTTATAGTTCTTAACATGGCTACATGTTAAAAAAGTGAATTTAGACTCGCTTCAGAGTCTCTTTAAGAAACAACTTTGCTACTTTATAAAGTAGTGGACAGCACTGTCTTTTGAAGCACTTATCTCAACTGTCTCTCATTGTTTCTTCTTTGTTTATGGTTTTCCTGCAGAGAAAAGTTCAAAGAGTCAATTAGTCTGCTGTGTGAAATCATATAAAATGCTGAGTTTATTGTGCAAACTGCAATTATTAGGCTTCTTGCACACAGGGACGTTACAGGCGCACGTTAGTGCAGCCTGTAACGCTCCCCCAACGCACAGCAATGTAACACAAGTGGGCTGTTCACAATGCCCACGTTGCGTTACATTGTAATGCAGCAAAGTGCTGCATGCTGTGCGTTCTACGCGGCTAAGCCGTGTTAGACTGTTTGCACAGGCTCAGTCATGTTGGGGAGGAGGGGAGAGCGGCCGGGCACATGGCTAATTAATATTCACTGCACTCAGTGACGTGCAGTGTTTACTTCCTGAAGCGGCCGGTCTGTGCGACGATTGGCCCGGCGGGACCACGTGATGCCGCATGCGTCCAAGAGTACGCATCACGGCATCACGGACGCCAGAGTGAGCTGCACAATGCGGCTCACTCCGACGTCCACAGCAGAGAGCACCAGGCGTTGCGTTAGGGGCACGTTATGTGCCCTATAACGTCCCCTAAACGCAACGTCCTGGTGTGTAACTAGCCTTAGAGAATGATGCAATGTTATAAAGAAAAAGCTATATACCTGAAAATAAAAATATAAGGCTATTTTCTTTGCTACTAATGTTCTAGTAATTATCCATACTACACAACCAATTCATTATATCATGAGGTTTTTTTTCGCTTCAGTGTCATGGATAGTGACTTCAAGACCAGTCTTCCGTGCAAATGTCATTAAATGGTTAAATAACGTTGTTTGCAAATCACTCCTCAAGGAAATGAATTTTTAGCCTGCGGCTCCTCTGGGGATTAAATTCAGAAACTCCTCTTGGTCTGCCACCGTGAAGCAGGTAAGCTTGTCTCTGTCAGTACAGAATAGCCCCTTCTGCTGTCCAGTCAGACTGCAGGATCACTGAGCTCCGCATTTCCCTGTTCTGGGCGCAGGTGAAACTATCCTCCACAATGGGGCTGCCAGACACTGGATTTTGTCCTGCAAGCCCCCTGTTTAAATTGTCAGTGCAGAAAGCCAGAGACACCACCAGATACTCCAGGTATAATGCTGACGTTTACACTTTATAGAGAATTTATGTGTGCATCAAACCAAGTAACACCTGACAAATCTGGCTTTGCAAATGTGCAATGCTGACGTTTCCTTAATGCAATGTTTACACAACCATTCCTGTTCTATGCATTCTGTGGACAGACTCTACAGAGACCGGCTCATCCTCCTAAAGATGAATACCACCTGACCACCCAGGAAGAAGGATCTCAGCGACGTCCCTCAAGTGTTCCCTGAGCCACCTTCCCGCGGGCAGGGACTTGTGACGTCACGAAACAGCACATGACTCACGCGAATGGGAAGTCAAGTGATCGCGGTATTTTAAGTGGAGTCATCGGGGATCTGATGGCCGTCACGGCCATTATTGCCGCGCAAAACCAAACGTCCTTCATTGCGTGCCTGTACCCACGCCGTGAGATCAGGGTAAACAACGCTTGTCACTTGAAAAATCGCTGATCGTTGGAAAAATCATTGGAAAATGTGCATAGTCATTATGGGCCTTAAGACCCAGGAATCATACTCATCCATCTAATCCACATGTAGGTCTCAGCAACTGGATCTTCCTGATGCCACTTATTGTAACTGGATCCCTTCCACCACATGATCTACCTACAGGTATAAACAGCTGAACCCATCCCACCTGAGCTGTCTTGTGGGACTCTGGATCCTTTTCATCAGATTTACCCTTGTTATGACTGACACGATGGATCCAGAGCTGGGACAAGGTCCTCCAGCACCCAAGGCTGAGACACTAAAGTGCACCCCCCCCCATCCCTCCCACTCCAGCCGTCACACATTGACTGCTATTAGAGTCAGGGCTGGAACCCACTAGAGGGATTTTTTTAGGGAGCGATTCAAAATGCTAGCAATTTCTCTAAACGCTCAGCTAATGTGAATGGATGGGCCAAATTCCACTGGAGTGATTGCGATTAGCAAAAATCGATATCGCAGGACATACAGCGTTTTGGTGGCGTTAGCGTTTCTGCAATGTAAAGTATATAAACGCTGATGTAATCGCTCATGAATCGCTACACATAGCATTTTGAGTGTGATTTTAAGTTAATGCAAACTGTAAATAAAATGATGATACATTGAAAGGACCAATCAGAAATAAATTTGCTAATTGCAAATCGCTACACAATCGCTGGCAAAAAGCTTACACTTTTTTAAAATCGCAAACAAAATTGCCAGAAAACACTCAAGAAATCGCTTACAAAAAGCTGATTTACCCCCTTTTCTTATTTCTATTTGCTTCAAACACAACAGGGGAATGATAGCTGAGTGAGTTGTGCGCCCCCTCCTACACTGCGCCCTGAGGCTGGAGCCTCTCTCGCCTCTGCCGGGCCCTGGCTGGATCTGCTCCACCCATTCTAACTTTATATATCATCAGCTGGATACACCTTAATAAATGTACCGTCTGAGCTTACAACAGTTTTTGCGTCACCTGGGGACTCCTGTGGCGCACGTGTAGCTTATTACGGGTGAGTACATTTGGGCGCTGAACTAGTGTTGGGCGAACACCTGGATGTTCGGGTTCGGGAAAGTTCGCCGAACATGACCGCGATGTTCGGCATGTTCGGGCCGAACCCCGAACTCCCCGAACATCCCGCTTTTGGGGGCCCTATGGGGTCGCAGGCATAAGGGGGGAGCATGCCCCGATCGCGGGGGGGGGGTCGGAAATTCCCCCCACCCCCTCCGCTAGCGCTCCCCCCTCTGCCCGCTTCCCCATACAAAAGTTTAAGGAAAGTACCGGTGGTAGTGGATGGCCTGGCAGTGGCACTGTGGAGTGAGGAGGAGGAGTCCGGAGAGTGACGCGTTGAGGGAGGCCGGGCAGCGGGCGGTTCAGCGGTAGTACCCTTGTGGTACTTCCGCCCTTTCTCTGACCTCACGCCCGCTGCCCGGCCTCCCTCAACGCGTCACTCTCCGGACTCCTCCTCCTCACTCCACAGTGCCACTGCCAGGCCATCCACTACCACCGGTACTTTCCTTAAACTTTTGTATGGGGAAGCGGGCAGAGGGGGGAGCGCTAGCGGAGGGGGTGGGGGGAATTTCCCCCCCCCCCCCCCCCCGCGATCGGGGCATGCTCCCCCCTTATGCCTGCGACCCCATAGGGGAACACTGTTCGCCCAACACTACGCTGAACTAACCCAATAATGAACCCGTGGGGACAAATAACATATGTGGAGCATTGTATCCTGAGCAAAAAAAATAAAAATAAGTGCATGGAAAGTAGGTACTTTATTGATGATGAGCAGAGGGGGACTGGAGGGAGGCAGGGGGTAGATGGGGAGTGGGCAGATAGAAGGATAGATCAGGGGAGAAGATCTGCTCATTCCTTGTTCCATCTTAGATTCTGCAGGGAGCGGGAGGCAGTGGGGGGGATGGTGCAGTCCAATCTAGTGACCCACAGATGCTGTGCCAGGGGACAGATGCCCCCCTCTGCTCTCGACCAGATTCACCATTTAGGATTGGATCTATACCCTGTAACCAGATTCATTAGAATTGACATCTAAAGCTCTGTCAGAGGACCCACTTCACAAGATCTACCTTCTAAGCATCAGCATCTAGATACCATACACTGGGGTTGATTCACTAAGCAGCAGTGCAGCTTAAAGAGAACCTGAACTGAAAATAAAAAATTGAAATAACCATACACAGGTCATACTTACCTCCTGTGTAGTCTCTCTACTCAATCTCTTTCTCCTCTCCTGCATCCTGTTTGTCCTCTGTGATCAACGGAATTCTCCGTCCTCCATTTTAAAAATGGCCATTACCTCCTAACAGCTTCCTGGTCAACATACTGTTAAGCTGTAATATCACCCACTTGAGCCATAGGGAAACATGAGGCAGGGAACACACTTGACTTTCAGTTTTCCTGCATACTTTTTCTGCACACCAAGGGCTCGATTCACAGAGCGGTGCTAACCCAGTTAGAGACTTTAGGCGTGATAACCATTGCACCACGCTGGTGAAAAGACAGTTTAGACGTGATAAGTTTAGGCGTGATAAGTTTAGATAAGTTTAGATCGCGCGTAAAGTTCCGCACGCAAAGCAGCGCCATTAAACTCTATGTAAAGTGCACCAGACTTTGCTAGCGCAAAACTTTTGATCAGCTGTGCACTGCAGTGCTAACCCAGTTGGTGCTTAAACTTATCACACCTAAACTTATCACACCTAAACTTATCATGCCTAAACTGAGTTTAGGCGTGATAAGGGGCTTTTCACCAGCGTGCTAACTGTTAGCACCGCTTTGTGAATCAGGCCCCAAGTGTGTTTCCATGCAGGAAAACGCGCACGTTTTTTCACAGCAGCTGATGTAATTGATAGAGAAAACTGACAAAATGTGCAGAGTCATCATGCAGAATGTCAGTTTTTTTTCTGCGTGCGAACAACACAGTAAGGGCTTGATTCACAAACCGGTGCTAATTGTTAGCACGCCTGTGAAAAGCCCCTTAGCACGTCTAAAAGAGCTTTTTGCGCGCTAATTTGCGGGTGAAACGCATTGCGTGCAAAGTTATGCACGCAAAGTTTTGCGCGCGCACTGCACATAGCGCAGGGCGCTCCGTGTGAAGTGCCCATTAAAGCCTATGTGACTTAGCGTGCGCATAGGACTTTGTGCGCGATCTGATTGAGAAATCCGGTGCTAACCTACTTAGCACCCTGGTTAGCACGTCTAAAGACTTTAGACGTGCTAAGTAGGTTAGAACCGCATAGTGAATCAAGCCCTAAGTGTGAACTAGCACATTGATTAACATGAGTTCTCAGTTTTTCTGACAAGACAACAGACAAGTGTGTTCCCTTGAACATTACCTTGCCCATTCAGTTGTAACGGACAGCTGCTGATATATAACTGACAGCAACAACTGGTATATTTCAGTTCTGACAAAATATTGTCAGAACTGGGAGGGATCACCGTAAGAAGAAAATGGTGAGCTTCTGAGAGGAACTGACAGTGAGGTTAGTATGTAATATTCATTTGCAGCTACGTCATGTGTTTATTTTAATTAAATTTACTTGCTGACAGCAGCGAGTGTTATAAAACCCTGCACAAGCTATGCAGCCATAGCGTGCGCAGTTAAATTAGGATTGGCTCAGATAGTTTCAAGAGCGCTTCGGTATATTTAACGAGCGCTCCTCTGAACCCGCCTGGAGCCTGGCGAGTCAAGTAGCTTCCAAGTACGATATTCCTGCACATTGATTGGCCCTGTAGGGTGCCTGTCACTTGACTGTCAGGCTATTGGGCCAATCAAAGTGCAGGATGTATTTTAATTCTAACTTCTAAGTTAGCAGTACACCATGCAACATCCCTAAGGGATGGAAAAACCTAATTCAATAACGTTAAGTTAATGAAAAATCCGTAAAAAGACAGGGCAATTCTCAATCAGTTTTGACCAAAAATGTATTTGAATATAGACACGGAAGGGCCGTTTTTATTCAGCAGTGGGCTACCTCAAAGCTTTTTACTGCTCCAAATCCGCCTTCTAACTCTCAACCAGATCTAGATCACTAAACCTTCTCAGAACCAGCATCTGGGACTTCTTCAGCATTTCTGACTCCTCAGACCCAGAGGCGAGACTCGTTACAGAAGATCTACCTAGTCGGACCCTGTGACCTCATATATTCCACCAAATCTACCCTCCAGCACCCTGCAGCTGTATCGTCAGCATTAGATCTCTAGAATTCAACAAGTGAGCCAACTCAGAGTGACATGACATGCTCTTCTAGGGTAGTTATACTTGAAAAGACTCGCACTGCGTTGGGCAGACTTTTAATCTAATTTGTTAAAGGAAACGCAGCTAACAGAGCCCTAAATAACCCTAAAATAGCCAAATGATGAGACCTGCAAACTCCTTTTTACTCCGAGTCCTTCATAATGGGCTCAGTAGAATAGTGTTGTACTGGTTTAGCTATCAGTAAAATCAATTGAATCAGGATGCAATTTATTAGCTAGCATAAAGTAAAATTCATTTTTGTATACAATTGTATCTATACTCCTACTCCAAAAAATGACTTTTAGATATCCCACAGTTTTATGTTAAGTCCTCCTGGACAGGAGGTATGTCACTGGGATTCCTGGGTTTCCCCGTCGTATTCCCATCGTTCCGTGCATGTATGCCACACCGCCACTGCCAACATGTTTAAAATTCCTGCATCCCCATTCCTGCATTGACTTACATTACTTCCACCACCGCTGCGTTGCTGGGGAAGTCCGATGGTAATGTGCTGTTGACTTTTGTGACGGTTCGGCTGCGGATTGTTAACTTCCGGTGCAATGTGACATCGTAAGTGTGCTAGGCCCCATTGTCAGGAAGGGGGAGCAGCAGGCACAAAGCAGCGGGGAGGGGGGCACGACTCCCCCCTCCCTCACCTTGGGCTACCATTAGTGCTTGCTCCTCTAGCAACGACAGCTGTGGGGTGGCCCCATCCAAAGTTTCGCAGGGGGGCCCAGTGATTTCTACTTACGCCCCTGCCCTGCAGTAAAACAGGGTAACACAATGCAGACTTGCACGGAAAGTGTAAGAGGGGCCTCAGACTGTATGGCCTTTTGGCCAGGGCTTCCTTTCCCTTTCTGTCTCTCAGTGCTGTATTCAGGGCCGGTTTTAGAATTTTTGCTGCCTGAGGTACGGTGACCATACGTCCCGCTTTATCCGGGACAGGTCCCGGATTCGTGGTCCCCTGTCCCATGCTGCATGAGGTCCCGGGAAACATCCTGCTTTTAGCCGCGGGACATCCTGGCCACCGTAGGATTGCATGAACTGGCCGCAGCGACTATTAGTCGTCACGCCAATTCATAACCCGCAGCCCCGCTCCAGCCTGCATAGTCTTCCGACAGGCAGAGCAGGGCTACGGGAAGATGGTGTCCGAAGCCCTGTACTGGAGACTATTTGTGTCTCTAGTACAGGGCTTCAGGCGCCATCTTCCCATAGTCCTGCTATTCCATTCAGTGCGGGAGATTTGAGCAGGAGGATCGTCGGGGGAGCTGCGCGCCAGAGGCCGGCCGGCCAGAGGAGATTCCTTTTTTCGTAGGTGAAATGTTGCCCACTGCGTTATTTTCTGCTAAAATGTTGCCCACTGCATTATTTTCTGCTAAAATGTTGCCCACTGCATTATTTTCTGCTAAAATGTTGTCCACTGCATTATTTTCTGCTAAACTGTTGTCCACTGCGTTATTTTCTGCTAAAACGTTGCCCACATTGCATTTGTTTTCTGGTGAAATGTTGCCCAAATTGCGTTTGTTCTCTGCTGAAATGTTGCTCAAATCGTTTTTTCTGCTGAAATGTTGCTCAAATCGTTTTGTTTTCTGCTGAAATGTTGCTCAAATCGTTTTGTTTTCTGCTGAAATGTTGTCCACATTGCGTTTATTTTCTGGTGTCTGGGGTAACTGTTGCTGAATTTATTATGTAATGGTCATAGTTGGCTATTTGCTGCTTTGGGGTTAAAGTTACACTCCGCCCATACAATGTCATGGCCACAGCCATTTATTCGCACGGCGTGAACGCCCCCCGATCCCTCATGCCCATTTTTCAGCGTGGCGCACTGTGCGCACCTCAAACGAAGATAGTTTCATGGAATTTATAAATACGTTGTATAGACAGATAATTGTCCATAGATGCACCATCAGCTTATGAAGTAAAATTAACACTTTCCACACCTTACCACTGATATGTGTTTAATGCTCTTTTTCAGGAAGTGGGCGATAAAGAGTGGGAGCTGGCTGCATTATAATGTTCCTCTACAAGGTTGTCATGATGCTTATTGCTCACAGCCTGGGGACTAAAGAGATACAAGGTATGTTTATCTTATTATAATATTCTTGGCAGTACATTTTTTCAGTTTCAGGGCCAGTATATCCATAAGGCACTATAGGCTCTTCCCTACAGGCGTCTGATGAAATGAGGCTCGCTCCCCTTCCCGAGTGCCTCCCTCCCTCTTTCCCTATGCAGAGCCCCAAGCGGAGCGTAAATGAGAGGTTACTCACCCAGCTCTCGGCATTCCACTGACGAGATCTTCCTTCACCTCTAGCTACTTAAAGGGAACCCGAGGTAAGAGGAATATGGAGGCTACCATATTTATTTCTTAATTAAACAATGCCAGTTACCTCCTGATCCTATGTCTCTAGTACTTTTAGCCAAAGACCCTGAACAAGCATGCAGCAGATCAGGTACTCTGACTCAGCTGATCCGGGTTTTACTGAATTAGCCATAGGCTTGTTCCAGGGTTATGACTCAGACACTACTTATGCCAGAAGATCAACAGGGCTGCCAGGCAACTGGCATTGTTCAGAAGGAAATAAATAAGGCAGCCTCCATATTCTTCTCACCTCGGGTTCCCTTTAACACTGAGGGGTACCTCTGGCTCATACCTCCCAGGAGCCTATAGGCACGAATGTCCTGGCACCCTAGACCCTCCATGAACCTACAAACCCCCACCGAACCGCACCACAAGTGTCCTGGTTGTCCCCGCTGTCATTTCTCCTTTAGTTCCTGTGCCCGTCATAGGTAGCTTCAGGTGCCCCTTAGCATTAGGTTGGCGGAGGTGCCCCCAGGTATTAAGTAGCTAGAGGTGCCTCTGACTGAAGGGAGATCCGGTCAGGGGAATGCCGAAAGCTGTGTGATTAAAACAAAGAATTCAGAAGTGAAAGATGTGGTTTTATCATTCAAACCACACTGGTCCTTTCTATCATCATCATCATATTTCTTATTTTGAAAAATTAAAATGCTGAAAAACTATAAAGTTAAAGGAACACATTTAACACATTTTTCACGAGAAAGATACATGTATTTATATCGATCTTCACATCAGTCCTGAAAGAGGGACAAATGAGTAAGAAAGAGGGACAGAGGTATTGGGTTCCCAAAGAGGGACTGCCCCTCCGAAGAAAGGACAATTGGGAGCTATGCTAGCTACCTAACTAAGGGGCACCTGTGGCTACCTACACCATGCAGGGGAATAAGGGGAGGAGTTACAGCTGGAACAGCCAGCACATTGCAGTGCGGTTTGGCTGGAGGTTGTGGGTTCATGGATGGCGAAGTATAGCGCTCCAGAACATCTTTGCTTTTAGGCTCTTGTGATGCAAATCTAGGCCTGGTGCCAGTATTTATAAGTATTTTTCCCTTCATTTTACTTTATTATTTTTTATATCGTAACACTTAGGCCCGGTTCACATTAGCGGTTGTTTGCCAAACGGACCGGATGACCTGACCGGATCCGGACCGGATCCGGATCGGAACCGTACGGTTCTGATCCGGATCCGATCCGGATCCGGTCAGGTTGCATCAGGTGGCAATCAGGATGCGATCCGGATCCGTTTGGCAAAATATACGTAAAAAAAAAAAATATGTTGGGGTCTGGGAGGTCAGCAGAAGGGGGACCTGTGGAATCAGGCCCTCTGCTGTTTAGCACTCACCTCCACCTCCGACATGCTGCCAACATCCTGCCAACACCTCCAGCTCGTGCTGCTCCACTCCAAAATGCTTGCCCATGTGTCCCCAGCCAATATCGCCGCAAAAATCCGCATAGGAAGTGGGGTAGAACATCCGGATTTCTCAGCCAGTGTGTTGTGCGGCCTCCGGTTCCCATTTGT
Source organism: Hyperolius riggenbachi (assembly GCF_040937935.1). Lineage (NCBI taxonomy): Eukaryota > Metazoa > Chordata > Amphibia > Anura > Hyperoliidae > Hyperolius > Hyperolius riggenbachi. The sequence continues at coordinate 33,273,904 of NC_090655.1, read as the reverse complement.
TTGTATTGGCCGGATGGTGCAGTCCGGCTCCGCCCCGGATACGGCTGCCGGAGGGGCCGGATGAAAAAATAGCGCATGTTGGAACGGAGGCCGGAGTCCGGAATCGGCCCGGATCCGGTCCGGTTCTGCAGAACGGACCCATGTGAACGGACGCATAGGCTTTAATTGCTATGCCGTGCGTCCGTTCCGTCCGTTCTGCAGGCGGTGCGGCTCCGGCACGGCGATTCCGGAGGGCCACCGCAAGTGTGAACCGGGCCTTATATATAGTTATTCTGACGGTAAGTGGAGATAAAAATGTTGCTTTTCAAAATCCTAAAATTATAGCAAAGTAAAAAAAAAATAGACTGCAGGAGAGCACTGAGGAGGCAGCTCTCCCCATGCAGTAAACACTGAGGCTTAACCCTTTCAGTGCTTCCCCCAGAAGTGAAACCAAGTTATAACTGTGGCGGGGGGGGCTTAGGATTTCTATAAATTGTAATCAGTGGCGTAGCTAAGGAGCTGTGGGCCCCGATGCAAGTTTTACAATGGAGCCCCCCTAGCACTCTATACGTAACAATTGATACGGTGCATCAAAACCTGCCAATGGCAACTACAGTGTCAAAGGTACAAGAAGGGGATGGGGAAAGAGTTTGTTAATGATTACCACTATTCAAAGTATCTATAGAAGTGATTATTATGAGCACAGGACCAATAGAGAGCTAATACTGTAGTTGAGGGAGGGCCGTTCGGGGCCCAAGGGCCCCGATTCGGTCGCTACCTCTGCAACCCCTATTGCTACGCCACTGATTGTAATAAAGATTTTTTTTTTTCCTGTAAAGGTTATCGTGCCGTGGCTAATCTTGTAATGCAGAGGAAGTTTTGAGTTTTGTTCTACTTTAAACAAAGATGTAATTCCCTGGCAGTAAGCCCTGCGACACCCGACACCCTTGTCCCAATCTTCTTAGTGTGTGTGTGTGCGGTGTTATATCAGCACAGTACAGGGACAGCAGCTAGGAAGCTCCCAGCCATGCTGACATAATAGGAATGATTTGGCACCCAGTCCCTGTGCTGGATGGTAGAAGCAGCTCCGCCCTCTCAGGTATTGGCAGACTAGTGAGAGGTGCTGATGGGTAACTGTGGTATTCAGGAGATTTTGTTTTGCAGCGACCATTACAAGCAAAGCAGTTATAATAACATCTCTCTGTGCCAGTCAGGCCCGGATTTACATCACAGGAGCCTAAAGGGAAAGATGTCCTGGCACGCTAGACTTTACCCTCCAGGAACCTACAAACCCCCACTGAACTGCGCCACAAGTGTGCAGGCTGTCACTTCTCCCTTACTTCCCTTGCCCGTCACAGGTAGCTACAGGTGTCTCTTAGTATAAGATAGCCAGAGATGCCCTCAGTATTAGGGAGCTAGAGGTTCCCCTGATTGAAGTACGGTACAGTCTGTGCCTGCGCAGTACGATCCCAATGACGTCAGCAGGAGCGAGAGCGTGACGCTCCTGAGGATGTCAGCCGGAGCAAGGACTCAGCTACAAACAAACAAACAAGCACAGAACATTTATATCGCGCTTTTCTCCTGGCGGACTCAAAGCGCCAGAGCTGCAGCCACTAGGGTGCGCTCTATAGGCAGTAGCAGTGTTAGGGAGACTTGCCCAAGCTGCGCGTTGGAGCAGTGGTTTGCGACTTTAAAGGGGAACTGAAGTAAGAGGTATACGGAGGCTGCCATATTTATTTCCTTTTAATCAATACCAGTTGCTTGGCAGCCCTGCTGATCCTCTGCCTCTAATACTATTAGCCATAGCCCCTGAACAAGCATGCAGCAGATCAGGTGTTTCAGACTTTAAAGTCAGATCTGACAAGACTAGCTGCATGCTTGTTTCTGGTGTTATTCAGATACTACTGCAGAGAAATAGACCAGCAGGGGTGCCAGGCAACTGGTATTGATTAAAAGGAAATAAATATGGCAGCCTCCGTATACCTCTTACTTCAGTTCCCCTTTAAAGTCGCAACTTCCAGAAGGGGACCGGAGAATCGGTGAGTGGCTGCGGGGGAACATTAGAAGCCCCGGGTAAGTTCAACTCTTTTTCCCCCTATCCCCTACAGTAGTCCTTTAACCCCCCTGGCGGTATGAAAAATTCCGCCAGGGGGCAGCGCAGCAGTTTTTTTTTTTTAAATCCTGTAGCGAGCCCAGGGCTCGCTACATGATAGCCGCTGCTCAGCGGCATCCCCCCAGCCCCGCCGATCGCCTCCGGCGATAGGCGATCAGGAAATCCCGTTCAAAGAGGATGACGTCACCGATGTCAGCGACGTCGGGACGTCATTGGGAGTCCCGAACCACCCCTCGGCGCTGCCTGGCACTGATTGGCCAGGCAGCGCACGGGGTCTGGGGGGGGGCCGCGCGCCGCATTAACCGGCGGCGATCAGAGTGCTGGCGCAGCTAGCAAAGTGCTAGCTGCGTCCAGCAAAAAAAAAAATTATGAAAATCGGCCCAGCAGGGCCTGAGCGGCACCCTCCGGCGGCTTACCCCGTGTCCAGCACGGGGTTACCGCTAAGGAGGTTAAAGAGGCATTTTAGTGACATACAGTATAGTAGAATGTAGCATATTATTCAGGATACCCAATTTCGTGGTAATGTTCCTGGTTTCAGCATCAAAAACACTTCTTATAGCTGTACATTGCTGTATAGTGGTTTGTAGCCCCGCCCTCCCACTGATGTCACAGCCTAGGCTATGTTAGCTTTTATTATTATTGATTTTTAAAGTGCCAACATATTCCGTGGCACTGTACAAATTAACCACTTCAGGATCACAGGTTTTTCCCATAAAATCAAAACAATTTTTACATTTCAGTACTCCTCCAATTTAATCAGCAATAACTTTATTGTTACTTATCCCACTGAAATGATCTATATATTGTTTTGTTTTGTTTTTCGACACAAATTAGGCTTTCTTTGGGTGGTACTTTTTGCTAAGAGTTATTTTATTTTATATGCATTGTAAAGGGAATAATAATAAAAAAAAGTCATTATTTCTCAGTTTTCAGCCATTATAGTTTTAAAATAAAATGTGCTTTGATACACAAAACCCACACGTTTTATTTGCCCGTTTGTCCTGGTTATTACAACGTTTAAATGTTGTCCCTATAACAATGTATGGCCACAATATTTTATCTGGAAATAAAGGTGCAATTTTTCCATTTAGGGATTTTTAATACTATTTCCCTTATTACAATACTTTATTTGAAAAATTAACAGTAATATACTCACATGACATACAGTACATATTAGAAAAGTCCCTAAGGTAACTATTTATGCATTTTTTTTTAAATGATGTAATTCTTTTGTAACTGTGTGGCAAGGTCAAGGTTGGAAGGGGTTAAAAAATAATAATAGTAATAAAAAACGAATACATTTTTTATCTAAAACAGTATAATAGTGTTATTAGGTGTATTTTTACTTTTTGACCACAAGATGGTGCTACTGAGACCGTGTTCTACTAATAGAAGCACGCAGGTGTGGGGTCTGTTTTGAATGAGAGCTTGCCTCTCCTTTCTGCAAGCTCTCGGAAGTCACGGCCATGGTGATCGGGGATGAGATTGAGAATAGCCGATTCTCATATCCCGATCACGCATGTAGAGGGCTGCGACGGTAAGGCAGTGTTTACATTTGCGAAGTGATGCGAGTGTGACTATGCAGCCGCATCGCATCACTTCCGCCGCCGGCCGCATCACTGTGTATTGAGGAGATGGGACTCGGCTGCGGGCGGATGCGGGCGTGCGAAGATCTGCAGCATGCTGCAGATTATCGGATCGCACCGCACCGCTCAGCACACTATGCACGCAGTGGAAACTGTTTCACTGGCGTGCGTGTGTTTCAGGACACCTGCGGTGGTCGCACCGCACCTAGTGGAAACGAGCCCTGAAGCGAATGAAAACAGCGCGGGGATTGTGAATGTGGCGGTAAGTAGTGTTGGGCGAACAGTGTTCGCCACTGTTCGGGTTCTGCAGAACATCACCCTGTTCGGGTGATGTTCGAGTTCGACCGAACACCTGATGGTGTTTGGCCAAACCGTTCGGCCATATGGCCGAACTAAGAGCGCATGGCCGAACGTTCCCCGAGCTAGCGCTGTGATTGGCCGAACGGTACACATGGTTCGGACCCGAACGCGCTCTGATTGGCCGAACGGGTCACGTGGTTCGGGTAAATAAATACTCGATCCACGTCATTTCTCCGCCATTTGTCTGTGGGTTTAGCTTTGGGTAGGCAGGCAGGGTAGTTCTCTCTCCAGCCAGGCTAGCCAGGGTCCCCCCAGTCATTGTGTCGCTGCTGGGAACAGTAGTACACCGCTCACCCACACTATATAGCATTGTGTTTACTGCCACTCTGTGTACACCGCTCACCCACCACTGTATAGCATTGTGTTTACTGCCACTCTGTGTCTCTGCCGGGAACAGTAGTACACCGCTCACCCGCCACTGTATAGCATTGTGCTCTGTGTCGCTGCTGGGAACAGTAGTACACCGCTCACCCACCACTGTATAGCATTGTGCTCTGTGTCGCTGCTGGGAATAGTAGTACACCGCTCACCCACCACTGTATAGCATTGTGTTCTGTGTCGCTGCTGGGAACAGTAGTACACCGCTCACCCACCACTGTATAGCATTGTGCTCTGTGTCGCTGCTGGGAATAGTAGTACACAGCTCACCCACCACTGTATAGCATTGTGCTCTGTGTCGCTGCTGGGAATAGTAGTACACCGCTCACCCACCACTGTATAGCATTGTGCTCTGTGTCGCTGCTGGGAATAGTAGTACACCGCTCACCCACCACTGTATAGCATTGTGCTCTGTGTTGCTGCTGGGAACAGTAGTACACCGCTCACCCACCACTGTATAGCATTGTGCTCGGTGTCGCTGCTGGGCACAGTAGTACACCGCTCACCCACCACTGTATAGCATTGTGCTCTGTGTCGCTGCTGGGAATAGTAGTACACTGCTCACCCACCACTGTATAGCATTGTGCTCTGTGTCGCTGCTGGGAACAGTAGTACACCGCTCACCCACCACTGTATAGCATTGTGCTCTGTGTCGCTGCTGGGAATAGTAGTACACCGCTCACCCACCACTGTATAGCATTGTGCTCTGTGTCGCTGCTGGGAACAGTAGTACACCGCTCACCCACCACTGTATAGCATTGTGCTCTGTGTCGCTGCTGGGAATAGTAGTACACCGCTTACCCACCACTGTATAGCATTGTGCTCTGTGTCGCTGCTGGGAACAGTAGTACACCGCTCACCCACCACTGTATAGCATTGTGCTCTGTGTCGTTGCTGGGAATAGTAGTACACCGCTCACCCACCACTATATAGCATTTCTGTACTGCCACTGTACTGCTGCCAGTCAGCAGAGCCGGGACAAGGTCCTCCAGCACCCAAGGCTGAGACACCAAAGTGCGCCCCTCCATCCCTGCCACCCCAGCCATCACACACTGATTGCTATTAGACTAAGAGGCGCCACAGGGCCCACAACCTCCCCAACACCTTAATATCTAGTTATCTGGCTTGCAGTCACTGCCATGTATCCCCTTTTCTTATTTCCTTCTGCTTCAAACACAATTAGGAATGACAGCTGAATGAATTGTGCGCCCCCTCCTGCACTGCGCCCTGAGGCTGGAGCCTCTCCAGCCTATGCCTCGGCCCGGCCCTGCCAGTCAGCGTGTACTTTAAGGATAAGTGAAATGAAGAAGAAATCCTGTGAAAGAGGGAGGGGCAAGGGAAGAGGTGTTTCCCCTGACGGTTCACGTACAGGCCACAGTGGAGCACCGAAGAAAACCCACTCAATACCGCCCATGTTGTCCAGGAAATCAACCCTCACAAATCCAAAAGAACAGGACCAGATAATTAATTGGATGACCTCTCAAGCGTCCAGCAGTGGGTTAAGCAGCACCAGCACATCACGCATGAGGTCCGAGTCCTCAGCCAGTTACAAGGAGCCAGTGGGCACAAAGCTGACACAACCGGCAGCGACACCACGCACACAACTGCCAAATAACCAGTCCGAAGAATTTCCTCAGGACACAATGGGGTATTCACAGGAGCTATTCCCAGCCCAACAAACTTCCACCTTTCAAAGGTCAATGGAACAGCCAGAAATGTTGTGCCCGGATTCACAACCATTTACTGTGGGAAATGCACCGCGCACTGAAATTCAAGGCGAGTGCGAGGACTTTGAAACCCAAATCCCAGAGCAAGTTGGGCAGGAGGGGTTTCAATTGCAGGAGGTCGGCCGAGAAGATCTGGAAGACGACGTTGGAGTGAGCTGCGCAGAGGTTGTTCTGGGGAGCTCTACTCCACGGCGGCGGCCCACAATCACATATGACGAGTTTGAGGAGATGGAAGAGGAGGGTTTTGACAATGTTGACAGAGACCCAGATTTTGTATGTGAAGGAGAACATCGCCGTCGTAGCAGCACAGATGAGTCTGTTGAAGAACCCACTGCTGCACGAGTTCGCCTTGTGCCACAAGGTAGGCGGCGCGAAATTTCAGGCACCACAAGCGTGGAAGTTCAAGTGAGACGCAAAAGAGGCGCAAACAGAAATCGCCAGCAAGGCAGGTGCTCCAAAGTCTGGCCTTTCTTTGAAGACTGCAGTGAGGATGGTACCATGGTGATTTGCAAGGTGTGCAATACCCGCCTGAGCAGGGGGAAAAATATTAACAACCTCTCCACCACCAGCATGACCCGCCACATGGTATCCAAACATCCCACTCTGTGGGCAAATGCGGCAGGACAGGGTAGCAGCAGCACTGCCTCCCTTGGGGTCACCAGACTCACCACCAGACCCTCCTCAGCAGCAGCAGTAGCCCAGCCATTGCGTGGTTCACAACAACATTCACAAACATCAGACGACGCTGACACTGTCACTTTCCGGAATAGTGCTCTTGAGGTCTCCCAGTCTTCATCAAACACAACAACCAACAGCCCTTCAGTGTGCAGCCCTACGATTCAGTTGTCTGTCTCGGAGATGTTTGAGCGCAAGAGGAAATTGCCAGCAAATGACCCCCGGGCCGTGGCACTAACAGCCAGCATAGCCAAGCTTCTGGCCTGCGAAATGCTGCCATATCGAGTGGTGGAGACAAACAGCTTCAAGGGCATGATGTCAGTGGCCATCCCACGTTACGTGGTTCCCAGCCGCTACCACTTTGCGCGCTCTGCAGTGCCTGAGTTGCATGAGCACGTGGTCAGCAAAATAACCCGAAGCTTGAAGAATGCCATTGCCTGCAAGGTTCACCTCACCACTGACACCTGGACGAGTGCGTTCAGCCAGGGTCGATACATCTCCCTTACCGCGCACTGGGTGAACCTTGTGGAGCCTGGCAGCGATTCCTCACCTGCTACGGCGCGGGTGGTGCCCACGCCGCAAACAGCTGCACCGCCGTCCCTCCCACTGGATAACAACAGCAGCACCTACCTCTCTGACTCCTTCTCCTTCAACGCATCTCAAAGCTGTACCTCATCCGGAAACGCTAACCCAGCAGCAGTAGGATCGTGGAAGCAGTGCAGCACAGCTGTTGGCATGCGTCAGCAAGCGTTGCTGAAGCTGATCTGTCTTGGGGATAAGCAGCACACAGGGGAGGAAATTTGGAGGGGAATAAAGGAACAGACGGATTTGTGGCTGGCACCACTGGACCTGAAACCGGGCATGGTTGTGTGTGATAATGGGAGTAATCTCATTCGCGCTTTAAGGTTGGCTAAGCTGACACACATCCCTTGCCTGGCGCACGTGATGAACCTAGTAGTTCAGCGGTTCCTGAGGACATACCCAGGCGTGGCTGATCTTCTGTTGAAGGTGCGACGAGTGGCCAAACATTGTAGAAATTCCAGTACTGCTTCGGGGGCACTCGCCAAGATGCAGAAGCGCTTCAATCTCCCCCACCATCGCTTGCTGTGTGATGTCCCTACGCGCTGGAATTCTACGCTGCACATGCTAGCCCGCTTTGCGAGCAGAAGAGTGCAGTGGTCCAGTACATGACGGCGCAGTACCGAGGCGCATCCGAACAGCTGCCAAGCTTCTGTGGATCCGATTGGGCCAACATGTTGGACCTCTGCCAAGTCCTCCAAAATTTTGAGCAATCCACGTTGCTTGTGAGCAGTGACAACTCTTCAGTCAGCATTACCATACCACTGCTGTGTTTACTGAAGAAGTCAATGTTGAAAATCAAGGAAACAGCTGTCATGATGCAACTGGGGGAATCTGAAGGAGAAAACGATCAGCGTGATGATACCAACATCAGGCCATCTGCCTCAGGAAACACTGGCCCCAGCAGCTATGACGAAGAAGAGGAGGAGGAACAGCTGGAGTTGGAGCAGGAATTTCATGCCACCACTGACGAGGGCCAGAGCGGTGCACGTTGGACTTCCACAATTCAGCGCGAATGGTCAGCAGAAGCAGACCAGGAAGAAGGTGACGACTATGATGCATCACAACAACTATCACAACGCTCACAAGAGGATGATGAGGATTCTGGCAGGGCTCTGGCACACATGGCTCAATTCATGCTAGACTGCATTGAACGCGACCCACGCATTGTGCGCATTCTGGACAACACCAATTACTGGGTTTATACCCTTCTGGATCCACGGTACAAACACAATGTTCCAAAACTGCTTGAAGAAAGAGTCAGACAGGTCAAAATGTAAGAATACCAGCAGGCCGTTGTGGAGACTTTAGAGAGGAGATTGACATCCTCCCCCTCCTCTAGCCAGTTGTACGCCGACAGACTGACTTCCGCAAACCCAGGACGACCAGGAGGGCAGCAAACAACACAAGCCGCAGCTAGTGCCCAAAAGGGAATGGTATCGGCAGTGTCCTTGGAGTGGGAAAATTTTCTGACACCCATGCAGCAGCCCACAGAACAGCAAGCGTGCAGATCCACCTCCAACACCGATCGCCTGGAGAAGATGGTCAAGGACTACATGTCAGATGGCGTAGCTGTGTTGAACAATCCATCTGCACCCTTCAACTATTGGGTATCGAAGCTAGACACCTGGCACGAACTGGCAATGTACGCAATAGAGGTGCTGGCTTGCCCGGCAGCCAGCGTTATGTCGGAACGCTGTTTCAGTGCTGCCGGAGGCATCGTCACAGATCGGCGTATCCGCCTCTCCACAGAAAATGCAGACCGTCTGATTTAAATTAAAATGAATCAATCCTGGATTGGAAACGACTACGCAACACTCCCGGACCCCAACCAAGTAACATGAACAATGAACATCTGTGATGGGTTAGCGTTTCCGGTCCCTGTTTATTGAACCTCTCATCTGTATTACATTTATGACTGCATGGCGACAAAATGCATTGCTATCCACACGCTTCTTGTCCTCATGCAAGGCCTGGGTTGCGCCTGAAAGCGTGGCCTTCTCCTCCTGCGCCTCCTCCTGTTCCATCACGTGTGCTGCTGCTGGGTTAGCGTTGCCGGTCCCTTGTTACGGAGCCTCTTATCTGTATTACATTTATGACTGCATGGCGACAAAATGCATTGCTATCCGCACGCTTCTTGTCCTCATGCAAGGCCTGGGTTGTTGTGTCTCAAAGCGTGGCCTTCTCCTCCTGCACCGCCCTCCTCCTGTTCCATCACGTGTGCTGCTGCTAGGTTAGCGTTACCGGTCCCTGGAACCTCTTATCTGTATTACACTATGACTGCATGGCGACAAAAAGCATGTTACCTGTGCAAAGAAAAATGACATTTTCCGCATTTAAAAGACATTTTTTCCTTTGAAACTTTACAATCAATTTTCTCAAAAACTATAAGCTCTTTTTCAAATATTTTTTTTTTCCTCTTGTACCCACTCCCAAGGTGCACGTACCCTGCAAATTTGGGGTATGTAGCATGTAAGGAAGCTTTACAAAGCACGAAAGTTCGGGTCCCCATTGACTTCCATTATGTTCGGAGTTCGGCGCGAACACCCGAACATCGCGGCCATGTTCGGCGAACGTTCGCGAACCCGAACATCCAGGTGTTCGCCCAACACTAGCGGTAAGTTAACAGTAAGCATATCTACGCCCCTGATCCGCACGTGAAGTATACCGGAGTGTAGATATACGTACCAGGGATCCTGAAGTGGTTAATAAAAACATGGGATACATAATTATACAGACAGTGGTCTGTATTTTGTACCAATACTGTATTTTGTATAGTGTTGTATACACACACCACTATAGAAAATACAGTATTGGAAAAAAATACAGAATTGGTAATTACAGTGACAAAAGCAACCTGATGAATAAAATGTATAACACATTCCAATACACAAAAGGGTGAGAGAGCCCTGCGGAATTCTCCTCCTAGTGCCCAGAGCATTCTGGGAGATCAGGCATTCTACAGTAAAACCTCTGTAACCCGGAACTCAGGGATCCAGAAGTCTCAACTAACCGATATGCCTGAGGGGGATAACAGAAGTGGAACTTTTTCGCCAAAGTCATTTTTGCATTGAAAATTTAATTTTCGATTTCGAGAACATTTTTGCAAAAATCTTTATTTTCACAATATAAATAAAATTCATGAAAATCTTTATTTTTACCGTGAAAAATAGTTAATTTTGACACAAAAAAACGCTTTATTTTTAGTGCGAAAATTTGCAAAAAATTTTGAAAAATCACAAACATATAACAAAATAATTTTCAATGGTATTTTTGCTCGAAAGTCGAATTTAACATTATTTTGGTGAAAATGAATGCACAAAGAATATCAGCATTTTAGCTCATCACTGAATTTCAGGGCTTTTCCACAGCAGAGGCAACTTCCCGAACCTCCGGGCGCCATCTTTTACACTTCTTACAGCTCCCTGCAGCTATCCTGCGTGCATGCACAACATCTGGCGGGTCATCTGATGCCGATGGGAGCTGCAGGAAGTGTAACAGATGGCGCTCATAGTTTCTGTGAGTAATGGGGGGTTGGGGGGCAGGGGTGGAGTTAGTCTTATTAAGCACCAGTTGCTTGACTTCTTAAGGATACCCGAGGTGATATGTGACATGATGAGATAGACATGTGTATGTACAGTGCCTAGCACACACATAACTATGCTGTGTTCCTTTTTTTCTTTCTCTGCCTGAAAGAGTTAAATATCAGGTATGTACTGTAAGTGGCTGACTCAGTCCTGACAGGAAGTGAGAGCAGAAAAAGATAAGCAGGGTCAATAGTTCATAGACTTTAGCTCTGGCATATTACAATTAATGTGTCATTGAGCAAAAACAATACAACAGATAAAACTTAAAAAGTAGATTTAAACATAAAATAAAACTGTGGAATATCTTTAAAAGTCATTTTTAGGAGAAGGAAGATAGATACAATCGTTTATTTAAATCGTTTATTTTCACCTCGGGTGTCCTTTAAGCAACCGTAAAGCATGTGTATCTGGCATCAGGTAATCCCCGCCTTATTTTCACTACAGTTCCTCTTAAAAGTTTGGAAAGCTTGCAGTAAACTACACATGATTATTCATTAAAGGTATTAGTTAGTTGTGAAGCAGATATGCCAAAATCAAACCAACACGGGACCATTCTTCACTAACTCGTTCTATGTGAACCATCTACAGCAGGAAACTTCATTCACCATTGTGTCTCTTCAGGTGCACAGGTTTGCTATGACAGACTTGGCTGCTTCTCAGATGACTTGCCTTGGTCTGGAACCAAACAGAGAACATTGATACCGCTACCCTTCAGCCCAGAGGAGATCAACACAACCTTCCTTCTCCGCAGCAGGGAGGACCCCGAACACTACCAGGTGACCCCAGCCTGAGCTTATACAGCACTTAACCCTTTATACCTACTTCATAATGACTGCAAGCCAGCTACATGTGATAGTAACCACTGTTGTTCCTTCTCCATTGTCTTCTTCTCTAACTCCTCCTCCTTCTTTTCCTTGTCTTTCTTCATCTTATCTTTCTTTTTTTTTTCACCTACTCATTCTCCTTCTTCTCTTCCTTCTCATTCTCCTTCTGTTCTTCCTCCTCCTCTAACTTCTCTTCCTACTTCACCCCCTTCTCATCCTCTTTCTTCACATTCTCTTCTTTCTCCTTATCTACCTCTTTTTGTCTCCTATTCATTCTCCTTCTATTTTTTCCTTCTCCTCCTTCTTCTTCCTTTTCCTCCTCCTTCTTCTTCTCTTCCTTCCCCCACAACTACTTCTCTTCCTTCTTCACCTCCTTCTTCTCATTCTCTTTCTTCACCTTCTCTTCCTTCTCCTTATCTTTCTCTTTTTGGCTCATGAAATTAACTCTTTCTCATGAGTTTTCTACTAGGTGGCATTTTTAAACGTGTCAATAAAATGCCTTTTACACCACCAGAAAGCAAGAAAATACTCAAAATAATTTTGATAGTACTTTATCATTTACTTTTTGGTCGTGTTTTAGTTGAAAGTACTGGAAAGTTACTTTAAATAGAATATAAAAAATTACCTCCTAGGAGAAAACTTAGGTGAAAAAGTAAATTGCATATGGCCCTTTTTGTTTCCTACTCATTCTCCTTCTTCTTTTCCTTCTCCTCCTCCTTCTCTTCTTCTTCCTTTTCCTTCCCCTTCTTCTCTTCCTTCTCCTCCAACTTCTCTTCCTTATCCTCCTTCTCTTCCTTTTTCTTCCCCTTCTCTTCCTTCTCCTTCTCTTCCTATTTTTGTCTCCTACTCATTCTCCTTCTTATCTTCCTTCTTCACTTTTCCTCCTTCTTCTTCTCTTCTTTCTCCTCCTACTTCTTCTCTTCCTCCTCCTGCTTCTCTTTCTTCTCCTTCTCCTCCTTCTATTTCTTCTACTTCTCATTCTTCTCTTTCTTCTACTAATTCGCCTTCTTCTATTTCGCCCTTCAACTGCCAGAACCTTTTAAACCTTTTAAAAATAATTTGAAAGCAAGTGATACAAAGACACTGCTATGTATATCACTTTTCCTAAGGACCTGCTTTTCCAGTGGCCCTGCTGTCTCGCTGATCTTTAGGCTTTGATAGTGTCTGAGCCATACCTGGAACAAGCATGTGGCCGGTGCAACCACCAGATCTGCATACTTGTTCTAGGTCAGTGATAAAGAAGGCATTAGAGACACAGAACCAGCAGAACCAGGGGCGTAGCAATAGGGGTTGCAGAGGTAGCCACCGCATCGGGGCCCTTGGGCCAGAGGGGCCCCGAAGGGTCCTCCCTCAACTACAGTATTAGCTCTCTAATGGTCCTGTGATCATAATAATCACTTCTATAGATACTTTGAATAGTGGTAATTATTAAGGCCTCTTTCACAGTGGGACGTTGCGTTTTGATGCAATGTTAAAGTCTCAACGCAAACTAACAACGCAACATCCCAAAAATGTCACAACGCAACTCTATGCCCTGTTATCGTCGCATACCGTAGGCATACAGGCAATGAAAAGTATGCTTCCAGGTCATTACTGAGCATGTGCAAACAGTCCAACGCAGCTAATAACGTGTATAATGCACAGCATGCAGCACTTTCTAATAATGCTACACGTTACACACAAACAGAACGTGTGCACTGTGAATGTTGCACATACTTAGTATTGCTGTGCGTTAGTCCGCGCTAAAACTTTTCCTAACGTGCGACTTTAACGTCACACTGTGAAAGAGGCCTAACAAACTGCTCCCCATCCCCTTCTTGCACTGTAGTGGCAAGTTTTGGTGCACCCTATCAATTGCTATGTATAGAGTACTTGGAGAGCCCCATTGTAAAACTTGCATCGGGGCTTAAAACTGAGCAGAACCATCAGGCAAGCAGAATTTTTTTTTATACCTCAGTGATTAGTGACAGCCAATGAGATACTGTACTATGAATTCTGCTTGCGTGCAAATTCGGATGACTAATATTGCAACAAAATGTAAAGTTTAACATACAGTACATATGTACACCTGCATGTAAGAAGTGTATTTGTACCAGAGTAAAATTTGCATCAGGTACATTAGGATTTTCGTGTTGTTGTTTTTTTTAAAAGTGAACCTGAACTCAGAATTTCCTTTCTGCTCTAAAAGATGGGCAACAGCATAATAACTTTTAAAGAAAAACATTTCTTTGTTACAGCTGATCCAAATCCTGCAATATATCTGCACTGTTTCTACTTCCTGCTTTCATGGAAGCGGACATATTGTTAACATCCTGGGCTTTCAAATTAGCCTCTCTGCTGAGGCAGTCAGCTGAGACAGCTAAGGGATCAAATGAAAACTTGTGAGGAGGAATTAGACAGGCTAAATACATACAGGTTGCATTTCTATATATTTCCCTTTTGTCCTGTGCAAGTGTTCAGGTCCACTTTAAAGGGAACCTTAACCCAGGGGAAGAAATAGTTTTACTTCAAGCATACTGCGCCTGCGCATGACATGCTTAGCGACGGGGAAGGCGAAGAAGAGTACTCGTTGCCGGGGGCTGAATCTCAGTCGGCCAAAAACTAAACTAACCTGCGGCGGGGACCGGAGAGCACACGAGGAGCTGCGAGGGCACAGGAAGGCTGCAGGGGGCTTGGGGAAGCCCCAGGCAAGTGAAACTTTTTTTTCCCCTGGGTTAAGGTTCCCTTTAACTTTCAACTCTTCATTGAAAAAAAGCCAAAGCAATGCAAGTAGATCGCCGTTCATTGACTTCTTGCAATAATACTAAACAATGGCATTGGAAATCAGTGGTGACATACATTTGTTGCAAAAAAAATTATTTATAGATAGATAGATAGATGCTGTATAGATATTCAACGAGACGAGATACAGAAGTCATAAACAAATAAACGAAAAACAGTCAACATTTGTAAGAAAATGAAAATTTTGCATTATTACTTATTAATTTAATTCCTATACGGCACATTTTTTTTACATGTTGCTACATCAGGTATTATTAGTCGGACACCTCTGAGGCCCATATGCAATTAGCTTTTTCTCCTAACTGTAATGACCCCTCCCCCCCCCACCCCCACCACCACCACCCCTTTTTTATTACATTATTTTCACTGGAGTTCCTCTTTAAGTAAGTATTTACCTCTTTGGTGTTGGGGGGATGCCAATGTTGGATCCCAGAGGGTGAAGAGGATGGGGGAAGTCTCATTAGGATCCAGAGGCTTTCCCCTCCAAAGGTAAGTACCCCACAGGGGCTATTTTTTTAATTAACGATTTTCTTTAAAGTGGACCTGAACTCTCTGCTCTAAAAGATACGCAAAACCATAATAACTTTTAAAGAAAAACATTTCTTTGTTAAAGCTGATACAAATCTTGCAAAAAAATCTGCACTGTTTCTACTTCCTATTTTCATGGAAGCAGACATGTTGTCAACATCCGGTGCTGAGATTCCTGAGGCGACGCTGCTGAAAGATCAAATTACACTTGTTATTAGTCACAGGTGAGGGGGAATTAGATCTCTAAATACGCATAGGGTGCATGTCTCTGTTTTCCTTCTGTCCCATGCAAGAGTTCAGGTCCGCTTTAATGAACACTCACTCTTCCTGAACATACAGGCGTTCAAATGCATGTAATAATTAAAACCCTCCACTAGATGTCAGCAATCACCTAGAGATAAAGGTTTCTAAAAGAAAATAAGACTAAAAAACCTGAAGAAATCCCTACATTATACGTTATACCAAATCTATGTAGTGGACGGGTAAATTATTGAGTTAATGTACCTAGAGTGGAAATATTAGTTAGGCCTTCATATTTTGTGTGCACGAAAAAAGGGCGCCGTGAAAAAAGGGCCCAAGTTGATAACGAAATGGCGGCGGTTATTAACGAAATCTGATAACGATAAACATCGTTGTCAAAATTTGTTAATGATAAATACTGTTGTAAAAACAGAGGAGAAATAATAACGAAGAGATATTAACGTTAAATATCGTTATGTAATTCAACAATACAGCTTAACCCAACCCTACCCTCACACAGAACCCTCCTGTTGTGGTGCTTAAAACTAACCACTCCCCTGGTGGCCCCTAAAAGGTGGTGCCTAACCCTAACGGTCCCCCCCCCTGGTGTTGCCTAAAACTAACCGCCGCCTGGGTGGTGCCTAACCACTCCCCCTGGTGGTGCCTAACCCTAACCACTCCCCTGGTGGTGCCTAACCCTAACCACTCCCCTGGTAGTGGCCCTAACCACTCCCCTGGTGGCCCCTAACCCCCCCCCCCAGTGGTGCCTAACCCTAACCGCCCCCACCCTGGTGTTGCTTAAAACTAACCTCCACCTGGGTGGTGCCTAACCCTAACCACTCCCCCCGGTGATGCCTAACCCTAACCACGCCCCCTGGTGGTGCCTAACCCTAACCACTCCCTCTGCAGAAACACCCTTTTACACATTGTAACGATAATATCTTTGATAACATAAAATTTGTAAATATAAACAAAATATGACAAAAACTATAACGTTGCAGGCTTCTCAAATGATAACATACTTCAAAAACTATAATGTTCTAATGTTGTTAATGATATTTATCACAGTGCCCTTTTTTCTGCTTTTTTCGCCCTATTAACGATAATTGCATTGAAGTCTATGGCGGCGCCCTTTTCGTCCACCCTCAGCCAGCCCCCTTTTTTCCAGCTACCGTTATTTCATATAAGGTGTAAGATTGTACAATCAAGATTGTGTTATTGATGGGCACCTTTTATGGTCCCCATTAAGGGTACAATATTTTCCCTAGATATGATCAGATTTATACCATCAAACTGTGCAGAGAATCACGCAGTATGTGGAGGAAACCGACTTGAGATGATTCTATGGTCGATTGGCTCTCTATCGGCCCATTTGTAGTTCCTATAAACAGGTCAATTAGAGCCAACCGACCATGGAATCGATCATTACTTTGTGATTACTTACAATACCACAAATCTGATCGAATGATTGCCTCTGAGGAAAATATAATTAACCACTTGCCGACCGCACACTCATAACGTGCGTCGGCAAAGTGGCAGCTGCAGGACCAGCGACGCAGTACTGCGTCGCCAGCTGCAGCCTAATTAATCAGGAAGCAGCCGCTCGTACGAGCGGCTGCTTCCTGTCAAATCACGGCGGGGGGCTCCGTGAATAGCCTGCGGGCCGCCGATGGCGGCTCGCAGGCTAGATGTAAACACAAGCGGAAATAATCCGCTTTGTTTACATTTGTACGGCGCTGCTGCGCAGCAGCGCCGTAAGGCAGATCGGCGATCCCCGGCCAATCAGCGGCCGGGGATCGCCGCCATGTGACAGGAGACAGCCTGTCACTGGCTGCACAGGACGGATAGCGTCCTGTGCAGCAGGATCTCCAGGAGGGGGCCAGGTAGGAGAGGGAGGGGGAGGATTTCGCCGCGGAGGGGGGCTTTGAGGTGCCCCCCCCGCCACCCACAGCAGGCAGGAGAGATCAGACCCCCCCAGCACATCATCCCCATAGGGGGGAAAAAAGGGGGGCAATCTGATCTCCCTGCCTGCACCCTGATCTGTGCTGGGGGCTGCAGAGCCCACCCAGCACAGATCACTCAAACCAGCGCTGGTCCTTAAGGGGGGGTAAAGGGTGGGTCCTCAAGTGGTTAACAAACATTAGTAGCAAAGAGAAAAGTCTCATGTTGTTTCCAGTACAGGAAGAGTTAAGAAACTTCAGTTGTTAGCTATGCAAAAGAGCTTCTCTGAGCTCTCCATCCAACTTGGGTCAGCTGCAGTGTTGTTTTCTGTAGGACTTATACATCAAAGAAACAGTGAGAGCTTCAGATATGGTTGTACTACAGGGGAGTTCAAAGGGTCATTAGATCTGCTCTGTTTCATAGTTTAAAATACAGAGGTTGATTCACTAAGCTGCCCTGCTACAGCATCTTAGCCTATTGACAGCAGCGAATGTTATAATCCCCTGCGCACACTATGCAGCCATAGCATGCGCAGTTACATTATGCTGGGCTCAGATAGATTAAAGAGCGCTTTGTTGCACTTAACGAGCGCTCCACTGAACCCGCCCGGAGCCCGGCGGGGCCAGTAGCTTCAAAGTATTCCTGCACTTGATTGACCCTGCAGGCTGCCTGTCACTTGACTGTCAGGCTATTGGGCCAATCAAAGTGCAGGAATATCTTTACTTATATACTTTAAAACTACTGGACCCACCGGGCTCCGGGCGGGTTCAGTGGAGCGTTCGCTGAGTGTAACAAAGCGCTCTTTAACCATTTCAGCCCGCTGGGATTTTTCACATTATGCAACAGAGCAACTTTCACCTCCGCATTCATTCACCAATAACTTTATCACTACTTATCACAATGACTTGATCTATATCTTGTTTTTTCCGCCACCAATTAGGCTTTCTTTGGGTGGTACATTTTGCTAAGAATTATATTTTTCTTAATTCCTTTTTTACAGGAATATTAAGATAAATATAGAAAAAAATCAATATTTCTCAGTTTTCAGTCATTGCAGCTTTAGAATAATACATGCTACCATAATTAAAACCTATGTATTTTATTTGCCCATTTGTCTCAGTTATTACACCATTTAAAGAGCGTCTGAAGCAACTTTAAAAACAGCTTTTTAGCTTATATTCTACACGGGCATGTTTGCCCCAGCTAAATCGCCGCTATCCCGCGGCAGAACGAGGGGTCTTTACCCCCCAAATCCCCTCCGTGGTGCCCGGGGAGCGCTTCTTGTTGAGGCAGAGCTAATGGCTATAGCCCTGCCTCCATGCGCGTCTATCAGCGCTAATCACCGCCTCTCCCCCGCCCCTCTCAGTCTTCCTTCACTGAAAGGGGCAGGGGATAGGCGGAGATCAGCCGCTGATAGACGCGTATGGAGGCAGAGCTACAGCCGAAAGCTCTGCCTCCATGAGCAGCAAAATCTACGACCAAGTTGGTTGTGGATTTTGCAGGGGGGAATTTGGGGTAAACACCCCTCGTTCAGCTGCGGGATATCGGCATTTTATCAGGGGCAAACATGCCCATGTAGAATATAAGCTAAAAAGCTGTTTTTAAAGTCGCTTCAGAGTCTCTTTAAATTATGTCCCTATCACAATGTATGGCGCCAATATTTTATTTGGAAATAAAGATGCATTTTTTTCAGTTTTGCGTCCATCACCATTTACAAGCTCATAATTTAAAAAATGTTTGTAATAGACCCTCTTCACATGCATATTTAAAAAGTTCAGACCCTTAGGTAACTATTTATGTTTGTTTGTTTTTGCATATATTTTTTTTCCATTAAAAATTTTATTTGGGTAATTTTTGGTGTGGGAGTTAAACAGTTAATTTTAAATTTAATAATGTAGGTTTATTTTATTAAAATATGTATGTAGATGTAGTTTTACTATTTGGCCACAAGATGGCCACAGTGAGATATTTTTTTTTTCGTTCTGGAAACGAGAACTCTCTTCCAGGAAGTACTAAGAGGACGGAAAACTTTAGTTTTTTTTTTCTCAGAAAGACTGGGGACTTAGATCAATGAACGGGAACCATGTTCCCATTCATTGATCTCCAGGCTACCGGGGGGGGCGGCACGGGGGCGTGCGCCGAAGTGCACAGCAGCCGCCTGGACGTGAGGATTCACGTCCAGGCAGCACAAATGGTTAAACTATCTGAACCCAGCGTAATTTAACTGCGCATGCTATGGCTGCATAGCATGCACAGGGGATTATAACATGTGCTGCTGTCATTAAACTGAGCTGCTTATTGAATCAACCCCAGAGTGTGTTTTGTAAATTGCATATATGACAGAATGATACAATGTGATTGGAAAAAAAACTATATAACTAAAAATTAAAAGATGAGATCCTTTTCTTTGCTACTGATGCTCTATTCATTAGCCCTACTACACGTACAATTTATTATCTCATAAGTTTTCGCTTCTGTGTCACTTTAACATGAATTACTATTTCGATTTTGTTTTCTATTAGGAGATCGATGCAAAGAACATTGAGAGCATCATGGAGTCTTCATTCAGCACACAGCGAAGGACGGTTATGGTCATACACGGGATGGGGGACACAGTGGAGAATAACTGGGTGTCGAATCTCACCCAGGTGAGCCATAGACTGAAAGTGTACCAGAGCTGTAAAAAAATAAAGATTTCATACTCACCTGCAGCTTACTCCTACAGCATAAACCTGTCTGAGTCCCACGCTGTCCTCCCGCGGTCTGCTGTTCAGCCACGAAAACTGGCTTAGTTACATCAGTCCGGGTCTACTGGGCACGTGCAGGAAGTCTGCGCATCAGAATCAGAATCAATCAGAATCAATTTATTTTCGCCAAGTAAGTGTAATAGATCCCGGAAAAGCCGCCGCGTGTACTGGCAGCAAGGCGGCTGATTCTGCATCCAGCGCGGCGGTTTGCACGCAGCAGCGTGCGTCTGGTGTGGCTGGGTCTGTTAGTTCACACATGTTGAGGAATACGCGTGTGCGCGCTGAGAGGCAGAACCTTTATGGCAAATGAGGAGGGATCAGCTGACCAGGTTGGTCAGCTGATCGCAGAGCAAGTGGCCATTGGCTGATCAACAGTGGGTGGCGCCGGGGAGCGCCGCTCTATATGTATTATTGCTGGTCAGTCTCAGGTTATCTGCCGTTGTGAACACTTACGTGAAAGCACTCAGACCATAGTCAAATCCCAGTGTGTTAGAACCAGGAGGACCTGGGAATTCACACTGAGCCAGATTACTTCTGTGTTATCTTTGTGTTATACTTCTGACTAGTTCCAGGGTGTTGAGACCACGGACCTCACATCCAAGACTAGGGATTCTGTGTTATCGTTGTGTTATACTTCAGACTAGTTCCAGGGTGTCGAGACCACGGACCTCACACCCAAGACTAGGGATATTGTGTACCATCATATTATACTTCAGACTAGTTCCAGGGTGTTGAGACCACGGACCTCACACCCAAGACTAGGCATTGTTTGATATCTGTTATGACCTATTGCATTTCTGACTATCCCTCTGCTTTCTGATTCGGTACCTACGCATATCTGATTACCTGTTGCCAACCCTGCCTGTCCTTGGTTGCCGAGTCGGCCTTCTGTCTCTGTGCCTTATCTGCCCGTGTGTTGCCGACCTGGCTTGCCCGACCTTGAGAGCTATCCCTCTCCATTGAGAGATTAGTCTCCAGACCTGCTTGTGACACCCACCTTCCAGGTGTCACTCAGCCACAGGTCCTTCCTGCTATCCAGCCTGGGGCTCCACCCCTTTGGATGTCTCAAGCTGCTGGAAGGTTTTTGCACTTCCCAGAGGGAGGTATTTTCCATACTGCCAAGGACCACCTGCTCCTCGGGTGGTCCCACTCAAAGTCATTACTGTTGCACCAAACACTCACACTATATTGGTGTCCAGAGGTTAGTTATACTTGGATTATTGGTGATTCTGCAGATCATCAATAATCAGGTATTTATCTGTATTCTTGCTGATACTGCAGATCACCAATAATCAGATTCTCTCTGTGTGCTGACACCGATCGTTACAGTAAGTTTGCACCTACAAGGAATTTGTCTTGGCAGTTGCTTAACAAACACAAACAAAAGCAATACAAGGACAGACAGTGTGTACATTACAAGTCAAGGACATTATGCAAGTATAGTGACAGTAAGCAATGTGAGAATTGTTCATTTACAGTTCTGTGCTGATTACTGTCAAGTCCTAGCAGCTCTAACGTGGTTCAGCATTAAGTATGGCTACCGCTTGAGGAAGAAAGCTGTTCCTGTGTCTAGTGGTTTTGGTAGCGATTGACCGGAATCTTACTCCTGAAGGCATGCGCTGGAAGATGGAGAGAGCTGGGTAAGAGGGGTCACAGCCAATTTTGGTTGCTCTCTTTCTGCACCTGCTAGCGTAAAGATCCTGCAGGGAAGGTAAGCTACAGCCAATTATCCTTTCCGCTGTTCGGATGATGCGCTGCAGCCTCACCTTTTCTAATGCTGAGCAGGAGCCGAACCATACAGTCATAGATGATGTTATGGTGTGTTCGATGATTGCAGTGTAGAACTGCACCATTAGATTTTGAGGTAGGCCAAACTTTTTCAGCTGCCGTAGTTGGTACATCCTCTGTTGCGCTTTCTTGACAATAGTGCCAGTGTTGTTGTCCCATTTAAGGTCGTTTGAGATCGTGGACCCAAGAAACTTGAATGACTCTACCTGGGTTATTGTGGATCCATTTATGGTTAAGGGGAGGTGCATGGGGGAGATCTCCTAAAGTCTATTATCATCTCCATAGTTTTGAGAGCATTTAGTTCCAAGTTGTTGCTGCTGCACCAGGAGGAAAGCTGTCCCACCACATGCCTGTATGCAGACTCGTCCCCGTTTTGTATGAGACCAACTACTGTTGTGTCGTCTGCAAACTTCAAAACCTTAACAGATGGATCTGTGGAGATGCAGTCATTGGTGTAAAGTGAGTACAGCAGTGGGGAAAGCACACAGCCCTGGGGTGCACCAGTACTGACTGTCAGAGAGCTTGATGTGAGTTTACCAAGTCTAACACGCTGTCTTCTGTCGGTTAAGAAATCGGTTATCCATTTGCAGATGGATTCAGGTATGTGTAGCTGGGAGAGCTTGCTGTGCAGCCGTGATGGAAATATGGTATTAAATGCAGAGCTGAAATCTATAAATAAAATCCTGGTGTAGGTTCCTGGGATGTCTAGATGCTTTGCGCAGCTAGAGTCATTGCGCAGCAGCAGAACGCAATGGACGTTGAGGTAAGTGCCTGTTTTTAAATTTTTGGGAGATGGGTGCGGATGGCCCCCCGGCGCCGGCCACGCTTGGGGGGGTCGTCTGCGCTACCCAGCCTCCTCCTCCGGGGTGTCGCTGTGGTCCCTAGGCAGTGAGAGAGCCTGGGGCCCCGCAGCCCCCCCGGTTGTATGGGGGCAATGGGAAGCCTCCCCTAGGCGCTCCTGGATAGTGCTGTATAGCATGAACTAATTCCCGCAGGGCAATCGCTTCTCGGTATTGGTTTTTGACCCTGCAAAGTTTGGCATGCGAAAGCAGATGCATTTCTGCGTGAGCATGTCTCATGGTAAGCCATTTTAGCCAGATTTGCACAGCTAGACTTGAAAGGGTTAAGCTTGGTGTAGAGCACGCATACATTTTCTTGTGATTGAGCATATTTGCATTCTGACCTTTGGAGGCAGGTGGTGGATGGCTTGCTCTAGTAGTGGGCTGTCTGTGCCTGTCCTCCCCCCCCCCTTCTGGAGTGATGTGTGTGAGCCAGCCCTGAGCCCCACAGCTCGGGGTGACCCATGCGTCACTCCTTTCCCATGCAGTGCCCCGAGTCGATGCGCAGCAGCAGAACGCAATGGACGTTGAGGTAAGTGCCTGTTTTTAAATTTTTGGGAGATGGGTGCGGATGCCCCCCCCGGCGCCGGCCACGCTTGGGGGGGTCATCTGCGCTACCCAGCCTCCTCCTCCAGGGTGTCGCTGTGGTCCCTAGGCAGTGAGAGAGCCTGGGGCCCCGCAGCCCCCCCGGTTGTATGGGGGCAATGGGAAGCCTCCCCGAGGCGCTCCTGGATAGTGCTGTATAGCATGAACTAATTCCCGCAGGGCAACCGCTTCGCGGTATTGGTTTTTGACCCTGCAAAGTTTGGCATGCGAAAGCAGATGCATTTCTGCGTGAGCATGTCTCATGGTAAGCCATTTTAGCCAGATTTGCACAGCTAGACTTGAAAGGGTTAAGCTTGGTGTTGAGCACGCATAAATTTTCTTGTGATTGAGGATGTCTAGATGCTGTAGTACATAATGCATACACATGTTCACGGCATCGTCTGCGGATCTATTAGGCCTGTAGGCGAATTGCATGCGGAGAAGACTCAGACTGGACCCGACTGAGCCAATTACCGGGGCTGATCGCGGCTGAATGGCAGACCGCGGGAGGACAGCGTGGGACTCAGACGGGTTTATGCTGCAGGAGGAAGCGATTAAATTTTTTCTAGCAATCATTCAGAGTTTTCCACATTGTCCGATATTTAAAAAAAAAGGTAAAAATATGCAGGAAATGTGATATTTTTTTTTTTTCGAACTGAAAAAAATTACATTCATGTTTTCTATATCATCGATGGTTTTTAGAAGAAAAAAAAAGTGACATTCAAACATTTTTGTTAGATCGTGCATGGTCACCTTTTTGATAGGCTGAAAACCTGCAGATCAAGGTCCATTATTTGGAGTAGAATGGGGGAGGGAGGAAGTTTTCATTCACCACAAAAAATACATTGAATGTAAGCTCATGTGACAAGAATCCAGTTCCAGAATCATCATGTACTCCGTAGGAGATTCTGCGAGTGGAAGACGTCAATGCCATCGGTGTGGACTGGCGTAATGGATGCGCGAGTTTATGGATGTACCCCCAGGCCGCCAGCAATGTGCGGGTCGTGGGCGCTGAGATCGCCTATTTCATAAAGAAACTTCAGGTAAGGAAGAAGTCCTCATCATCAAATTAAAATTAATGACCTTCATTTCAGACGTTCTGAATGCATAAAAAGCAAATTTGTTCCAGGATAAAATGCACTATCAATTTATTATTTGCCATGTCGCTGTTTAAAATAGGTTGGAAAAATCTGACAGGTTTTAAACTAGTCCATCTACTCCAGGGGGATCCTCACAGTAAGAACACACTAGGCAGAATCGCATATACGTTTTCCATAGCACATAGTGGAAACCGCATATGCGATTCTGCCTAGTGTGTTCCTTCCGTCATGGATTTCTTTATTTTCAAAAGCACTTCCTGAATGGCAGTGACTCAGTCCAACTGCCAAAATAGTGTGCAAAGGTGTAGGGAGGCTGGCCAACATCTTTGTTATATATCCTTTCCAGGTTGTGTTTTTGTAAAAAAATAAATAAATAAAGGAAATATTGAGATACCCCATGAGGAGATGGACTAGTCAATAACCAGTCAGATCTATCAGATTTTTATTGCCCAATGTAAGTGACAGAAACATAGGAGTGTTTATATACTTTGGCAAAAGTTCTTTCATCTCATATCATAAAGGAACTTTAACTAGTTACTGCATCTTGTGCAGTATAATCACGGCCCGGCAAAATTTCAATTGAAGCACCAGGGCCGTGAAAATAAGTCTATATTGGCGGGCAACTGCCATTGCCGCCCATTAGTGATCCAGATTCCGGATATCCGAACTACCCTGATAATCCGTACTTTTTCCACTATCCGACCTCGGATTCGGATTCCGGATACCTGGCCAAATCCGGAATGTGGTATCCGGGTTCGCATCGGTATCCGGATAGGAATTTGGATATCCGTAGCTATGGAGATGACGTCCATGATGTCAATGAGCCAATCAGAGGGCTCCCAGCAGAAGCCCTAGCAACCAATCACAGAAGGGAACCCTGGCCAGCCCCTCCTGACCTCATTGAGCCAATCAGAGGGCTCTCAACCTAAGCCATAGTACCCAATCACAGAAGGGAACCCTGGCCAGCCCCCCCTGTATATTAAGGAGGGGTGCCATGATAAGAAATCTCGTCCTTGCTTGTGACTGCTCACTGAGAGACATGCTCCAGTGCTTCTGGCCTAGCAAGTGCTGTATACAGTGATAAACCTAAAGCTGTTCAGTGATTAACACCTTCACTATCACTACCCTATTGTTTATTAGGTAGCTAGCTTGATTTCATTCAGTGACAGTCAGTGTGTGCTGCAGGCCTGCTGCAGCAGCTGCTTTAGGTCCTGTGTCTGTGTGTGTGCTGTGCACAGACCAGGCCAGCTGCTGGCCTGCTACCGTCTTTCCCCGAAAATAATGCATCCTCTGAAAATAAGACCTAGCTTATATTTCAAGCGAGCTTGAAATATAAGCCATCCTCTGAAAATAAGACCTAGTTGGTCAGTCGCTCGCTCCCTCCCTCCCTCTGCAGAGTGGCAAGCAGAGCGTGGAGCGCGGAGCATTACCGACAAAGAGGGAAAACTCACCGCCTTCCGACGTGCCAGCGTTACCATCTCTCCTCAGCTGCGCCCAGGTTCCTCTCCTTGACAACGGCGGCTCTTGTCATGTGACGTACACACGTCCCGACGCGTCACATGACATGCCTGGACGTGCATGCGTCACATGACGAGCCGCCGTTGTCAAGGAGAGGATGCCGGGCGCCGCTGAGGAGAGATGGTAACGCTGGCACGACGGAAGGCGGTGAGTTTTCCCTCTTTGTCGGTAATGCTCCGTGCTCCGCTCGCCACTCTGCAGAGGGAGGGAGGGAAGGAATAGCTTTAATGGCTTGGGGTGCCACTGGGGACCGGGGGAAAATGGAACATGCTGGGGGCTGCCGTTGGGGACACATCTGACTACAGGGGGGCACATCTGACTACAGGGGGGCACATCTGAATACAGGGAGCACATAGAGTAGTGTTACCCCTCAGGTTTATAAGCCCTCCCTGAAAATAAGCCCTAGCACATCTTTTGGGAGAAAAATTAATATAAGACAGTGTCTTATTTTCGGGGAAACACGGTATTAGCCTTAGCTGCAGTATAGGTTAGGGAATAGGATTACTGTGTTTTGTGTAGTTAGTAGTACTGCAGTCAGTGCTAGTTAGTTGTTAGAGTAGTACTACTGTGTTAGCTTACTACAGAACTGCTGTGCTGAGCAGTGTCAGTGTGACAGTTAGTGTGCACTAGTGTCTTCTCCTCTGCTGTCTGTCACTATGTGCTGATTTGCTTTAAAGTCCAACACCGATTTTAATAAAGTACAAGTACCCCACATCATGTGGCTGAAGCAAGCTGGCGCTGGTAGTGGTCGGACTCGGAGCACCAGAACCCCCTCTGCCACTCCTGCCGACACTGAGGCCTGTTCAGGCGGCCAGTCCTCAGTGGCCTCCTCTGCTCCCTCCATCACTTTCCGCGCAAGGAAAAACCGCCGCCAGACCCTGGTGGGCGAGTTTTTCCCTGTTGTTGGCAAGAGGTGGGCATGAAGTGGCTGGGAATCACTATACCTGCCTTACCACCCTTTACCACCACCACTGGCTCCTCCTGATTAACTATTACTAACTAAGCCGTCTGGTTCACAATTTTTTTACAACTGTGGTACCACCAACGCTACGTGCCACGTACACGTGCCAAGTACACATGCCACGTACACGTGCCACGTCCGGCATGCTCCTGGCACACGTTACACCTGCTGCATTGCCCTGCTCCTTCTGCCTGTGCAGCTCCCACCGCCAGGGTGCCACAGGCCACTGATGCCACCTATATTTAACCCAAAACACAATTGCTGCGTAATTTTTTGGAGGTGTCCGGCCTGAAAACTGTCTTGTCCCATCAGTGCGGTTGGACTTTGGACACGATGTGGGCTGCACGACCGCTGTCTGGAACCTAATCCTGATGTTAATTTACAGCCATTTTTTTGGGGGGGGGGGGGGGGTTTAAAGAGACACTGAAGTCTCAAAAAAACATCTTTTTATGTAACATATGTGTTTAACATATTAGCCATAACTAAACCGTCGCATTCCCGCTGCTGTACACTATCTAAATCCCCCAAACTCGCCCTCCCTCTCCCCTGCAAAATCCACGACTTTCTCATAGCTCTGCCTCTCATGGAAGCGCTGCCCGAATTGCCCCCCGGGGAGTTTGGGGAGATTTAGATAGTGTACAGCGGCGGGAATGCGGCGGTTTAGTTAGGGCTAAGATATTAAACATATTTGTTAAACAAAAAGACGTTTTTTTTTAGACTTCAGAGTCTCTTTAAGTCCCCACATAATTATTGTTTTCCTTCCAAAACATGATGCTACATGCCTCATTTACCCTAAAAAACATTTTAGAAGCAATTTAAAGGCCACTTTCGGTTTTCTATTCGGATATCCGAATACAGGCGGATATCTCGGATATTGGTTCGGATATCCGATTCTATTCTGATATCAAAAAGTTCGGATTCGGATATCCGATTTGGATCCGGATATCTGGGTATCCATATCCAAATCAATTCGGATTTTGAAAAGGGGTATCCGAGCAGCACTATTAGTGGAGAGATTAATGAATGGGAAAGCAGTTAATCTAAGTCCCCGATTCAATGAACACTGGCGTCTATGAGATGCCTACATTCATTGTACCTTCCTGTTACACTGCCACACATTACTTCCGGTTCACGTCCTTGCGTATGTGAAATCGAAAATAATGACTAAATAAATAGTAAACTACACCAAAAAACACCTTTATTTAATAAAAATCCCAACACTGACTTTTATAATTAACTATTTAGCTCCCACACCCTCCCATAGTACCCAGACTTTTTTTTATTGTTTATGGGGGGGGAGGGGGGGGGGGATGACATTAAAAAAATACATAAGCAGTTACCTTAGGGACTGAACCTTTTAAACATTTATCTCTTGACATAAATCAATTTATTTATATCAGAAGAGTGTATTACTGTTAATTTGTAATTTACTGGCTTGTAATTAGTGATGAAAGCAAAACTGAAAAAAATGCACCTTTATTTCCAAATAAAATATTGTAGATATTCCAATAACCAGGAGAAGTGGGCAAATAAAATGTGTGGCTTTTATCCACAGTAGAACGTTTTATTTTAACACTATAATGGCCAAAAACTGAGAAATAATAATTTTTTTCAATTTGTTTCTTATTATTCCAATAAAAATGCATTTAGAATAAAATAATTCTTAGCATAATATACCTCCCAAAGAAAGCCTAATTGGTGGCGAAAAAAAAGAAGATACAGATCATTTTGTTGTGATTAGTAGTGATTAAGTTATTGGCGAAAGAATGGGAGGAGCACTGACAGGTGAAAATTGCTCTGGTCCTAAAGGGGTAAAAACTCCTCAGTGGTCAAGTGGTTATAGGGCATCTATCTTGAAAAAATAAAAACACATATAAATGTACATTTGTCCCAGGGTAAAATGCACCATAAATTACTTCCCCCCCCCCCCCCCCCCCATGTTGTTATCACTTATAGTAGGTAATGAAAATCTGACAGATCTGTCAGGTTTTTGGTCAAGTCAAAATTATTCTAATCTGAGCAGTTCTTTCCATCTGCAGAATGTTTGTCTTGCCGTTTCATGTCGGTGATGAGATCTGCTAGCAGCACAGGAATATCTGTTATGTGTCATGTGTATATGTCTATCTGTCCCCAGGAGGAGCTGGGATATCCCCCACAGAACCTACATCTCATTGGGCACAGTCTGGGGGCTCACATCGGTGGAGAGGCCGGGAAGACTGTCGATGGAATCGGGAGAATCACAGGCAAGCGAAGCCCATTCTATATGTGACTAGCTGCTATTGACCCATGTAGGAGGTGCCAAGTGATCATAAGTTGGTGGCTATAACACTAGACCACAATAGGTCCAAACTCCAAACTGCAGATCCATGATTGCAAAATAGCCAGGTAAATATTAACCATACTTGATAATTACTTTGATCATCTTGCTTTTATAGATTAGTACACTTTTTATGAATTTATTTTTTACCCTGAGGAAGTGGACTCTCCTCCACATAACGTTTAGCTGTGAGTTAATATAATTTGGACCTATTTTGGTCTAGTGTTTTATAGGGGTAAGTTCACCACTAACTCTTTGTAATCTATTTTTAAAAATGTTTATGATACATTAGTACTTTGTACATGAGCCACTAGTTGGTTTTCCTCACCTTGTTATAACTAAGCTGTTAGGTTGTGTTTGTAGACCTGTGCTGCTTAGGGCCCTTTCACACCAGAGGGCTTTTTCGGCGTTTTAACGCCACGGCCGAAGTTGGCGTTTTCCTAGGTAAAAGAAAGTCCATAGACTTTCATTTTACCATTCACACTAAACGCTGCGTTTTGGAGCGTTGCGTTTCAACGCTCCCAGGCGCTTTTTCTGGGCCTACCGCGGCGTTTCTCATTACAATTGACTGTAATGTAGAGGCGTTAAAACGCCTTCAAAACGCCTTCAAAACGCCTGCAGCCAAAACGCAGCGTTTTAGCCTTTCACCGCTGCCTGTAGTGTGAAAGAGCCCTTAGAGATGGGCTCTAATGAATTGTATGTGTAGTAATAATAGTAAGTAGGACAGTAATAACATAGAAAGTAGTCTTGTTATTTTCTGTTTAAGCGCTTAATTTAGCAGTGAATTTTTGTCTGGAATTCTGAGTCAAAAGCAGTACATTTTTTTTTCAAAAATTTTAGGGATCCAATTCTTAAGTAATAACTCACCAAAATATGTCAGAATGAAAGCGTGGTGGACATTCTGCATATAAATACAAGACTAGAACACAATTTTTTTTAATTAATTAAGATGATGAATAAACTTTAAGAAAAATTGTAAAACTGTACAAATAAAGGTGGCCACACACCATACAATTTTTTTAATATCTGTTCAATTTAAGAATTGCAATAAATTTTTCTGACTGATTGTAACATTTCAAAAATATGACCAATGTACCACACACCTATGTTCAATTTTTTCCTCAATTATGATAAAAAATGATTGGAAACTCAGAGAAAATTGCTAGGGTGTGTATATTAATAAATTAACAATTCAACACACACCATACAATCTTTAGTAGAAATTGAAGAGACATATCTGGCATTCCGGATCGATTTAAATCGAAAAAAAACCGGAAATCCGATCGGATTTTTCAGTCGAATGAAAAAAAAGCTTTTGATTTTTTTGAGAGATACGATCGTTTTTATTGAATTACTGTAAAATCGGATCATTTTATTGTATCGTGTGTGGCCACCTTAAGGCGGGTGGAGAGTAGTCAAAATCCAGGCAAAAATCGGTAACAGTAAGGCAGAAGCACTTACGGTAGCTCAGAAACAGTTGGGAAACAAATGGCTATATTGTCATCCTGTGCATTCAAGTGAGGTTAACTGCCATCCCTGCCACGGCAGTCAGGTGACAAAAGGGAGAGGTCAAATTACAACTTGTGATTAGAGACAAATAAGGAGTAATTAGACATTATATATATATATATATATATATATATATATATTTATATTTATATATATATATATATATATATATATATATATATATATATATATATATATATATATATATATATACAGGATCTTCTCAAAAAATTAGCATATTGTGATAAAGTTCATTATTTTCTGTAATGTACTGATAAACATTAGACTTTCATATATTTTAGATTCAAATACACACAACTGAAGTAGTTCAAACCTTGTATTGTTTTATTATTGATGATTTTGGCATATAGCTCATGAAAACCCAAAATTCCGATCTCAAAAATTTAGCATATTTCATCCGACCAATAAAAGAAAAGTATTTTTAAATCAAAAAAAGTCAACCTTCAAATAATTATGTTCAGTTATGCACTCAATACTTGGTCGGGAATCCTTTTGTAGAAATGACTGCTTCAATGCGGCGTGGCATGGAGGCAATCAGCCTGTGGCACTGCTCAGGTGTTATGGAGGCCCAGGATGCTTCGATAGCGGCCTTAAGCTCATCCAGAGTGTTGGGTCTTGCGTCTCTCAACTTTCTCTTCACAATATCTCACAGATTCTCTATGGGGTCCAGGTCAGGAGAGTTGGCAGGCCAATTGAGCACAGTAATACCATGGTCAGTAAACCATTTACCAGTGGTTTTGGCACTGTGAGCAGGTGCCAGGTTGTGCTGAAAAATGAAATCTTCATCTCCATAAAGCTTTTCAGCAGATGGAAGCATGAACCCACTTTTGAACCAGAAACAGCGGCAGAAGCGCCTGATTTGGGCTACAGAGAAGCAGCACTGGACTGTTGCTCAGTGGTCCAAAGTACTTTTTTCGGATGAAAGCAACTTTTACATGTCATTCGAAAATCAAGGTGCCAGAGTCTGGAGGAAGACTGGGGAGAGGGAAATGCCAAAATGCCTGAAGTCCAGTGTCAAGTACCCACAGTCAGTGATGGTCTGGGGTGCCATGTCAGCTGCTGGTGTTGGTCCACTGTGTTTTATCAAGGGCAGGGTCAATGCAGCCAGCTATCAGGAGATTTTGGAGCACTTCATGCTTCCATCTGCTGAAAAGCTTTATGGAGATGAAGATTTCATTTTTCAGCACGTCCTGGCACCTGCTCACAGTGCCAAAACCACTGGTAAATGGTTTACTGACCATGGTATTACTGTGCTCAATTGGCCTGCCAACTCTCCTGACCTGAACCCCATAGAGAATCTGTGGAATATTGTGAAGAGAAAGTTTAGAGACGCAAGACCCAACACTCTGGATGAGCTTAAGGCCGCTATCGAAGCATCCTGGGCCTCCATAACACCTGAGCAGTGCCACAGGCTGATTGCCTCCATGCCACGCCGCATTGAAGCAGTCATTTCTGCAAAAGGATTCCCGACCAAGTATTGAGTGCATAACTGAACATAATTATTTGAAGGTTGACTTTTTTTTGTTTTAAAAACACTTTTCTTTTATTGGTCGGATGAAACATGCTAATTTTTTGAGATAGGAAATTTGGGTTTTCATAAAACTGTATGCCAAAATCATCAATATTAAAACAATAAAAGGCTTGAACTACTTCAGTTGTGTGTATTTGAATCTAAAATATATGAAAGTCTAATGTTTATCAGTACATTACAAAAAAGAATGAACTTTATCACAATATGCTAATTTTTTGAGACGATCCTGTATATATATATATATATATATATATATATATATATATATATATATATATATATATATATATATATATATATATATATATATATATATATAGTATATATGAAATAAATATTTAAAAAAAAACAAAAAAAAAACAAGCAATCTTATTCATTATTTTATTTTGACTACAGTTTCTCTTCAATATATGTACGGTAATTGTTTTGCACTATCTGTCTGCATTTTGTTAATGAATACATTCAAAACATCTTCCTATAGTATATATACATATATATATATATATATATATATATATATATATATATATATATATATATATATATATATATATATATATATATATATATATATATATATATACACAGCCAGGGACAGAGGCTGGAGTCCCGCTGTACAGCACCGATCGTGCTCGGGACTCCTAGAGAGCAGGGAATTCTTTACCCCGACCTGAGCTCGGGCTTACCGCTTGCAGCCAATATTTCCTACCCCGAGCTCAGGTCAGGTTTACCGCCAGGAAGGCTATGACTGAATTTTAAACAGCAGCCATAATAGTCTTATGTTAAATCAACTTCACTCAGCTGCAAAACAAACAGAAGTGATGACCCTTTGAACTTTTCAGCACTAAAACCTTATCTGCATTATTTTAGATATTTCGGATAAGAGTGTTTTACTTTCTGCTCAGTTTTCAGGGCATCAGAGCTATATTTGACTTTCTGTTTGACCGTATCATTTGCATAGATAGCATACTTCTGATGGAATTTCTCATCAGAACTAGTACTATGTGTACCTATGTTTATCTCACTATGGGCCTGATGAAAAATTGCTGCTTGTTGTATTTATTCTTAAAGAGAACCTGTATTAAAAAAAAAGACCTCTGGGGGATACTTACCTGGGGAGGGGAAGCCTCAGGGTTCCAATGAGGCTCCCCCCTCCCCTGTGGCTTCCCCGAAACCTCCCCCGACAAGCTTGACAAGCGCTGATTTATTTACCTCTCCGCAATCCTGCACAGGTGCACTAGTGGCTCTGATCGCATCCGCTCTACTGCGCAGACGCAATTCGACTATTTCCACCTTAACCTGAGCGGAGAGCCGCTAGTGCACCTGTGCAGGACCGTGGTAGGTACAAATTTACCTCGCCGCGGCTCTGGGGGCTGCAGTGCTGGATTGCCGGGAGGGGGAAAAGCCTTGTTAGGATCCAGATGTTTCCCCCTCCCGAGGTAAGTATCCCCCAGAGGTGTTTTTCTTAATTGCAGATTCTCTTTAAGTTTAGTCAGTACTAAAAATTGATTTGTGGGGAAAAAAATATAACTAGTGATGATTTTTTTTTTTTTTATCTTGGCTTTATTTTTCTTCCAACACCTGGATTAGAAAGGAGATGGTCAATGAGATGCAAACTATTCTGAGTTGATGCAGGATTATGCACATGTTAAATGCAAATTTATTTGGCTAGAAAAGGGATCAATCAAGTCCCAACAAGGTATACATTGATTGGCCCATTTTCAAGGCACATATATCTGCACACAGAATTTTGCATAATATTACATTTTTTGTAATTTGCATTTCATTGACCATGCCTAGATTTGAGGTCTGAGGGACCTCTAGCCTGCAGGTTATAAAGAGGGCCACACACACGTCAGTTTTTCCATTCATAGGGATGATCAATGAGATGCAAATAATTTGGAGACAATGTAATATTATGCAAAATTCTGTATGCAGATATATGCCCCTTGAAAAGAAGTCTATTGAAAATCAGTTATGCCGTGTGTGGTAGGAGTGATACTTTCTTTTCAGATTCCAATCAGAGAGGGCTTGACCATTTAGCCACATCGGGTGGCAATCTATGCGTATGTGACATGTCTGGACACAGACCCATTTCCTCACTGGGCAGCAACTAGATATTGTCAATGAGATGCTACTAATCCCTTTCTATATATGCACATTTCATGCAAATAATATGCAGCTTGGAAATGGGCCAATGAAGCACTTCCTGGGGATTTTGACAGGTCCTGTTTCAAGTTGCATGCATATAATTTGCATGAAATTTGCATAAAAGCCAGATTCATTAACTCATTAACATCTCATTCACATGACACTCCCTAGCTATAACCTGTGACTGCAGGGATACCGTCATTCAGTGGATGGTCACTCCGATGCCATCAGGAGCTCCCCAGCTTGTGACTGGTGAGGAATTCTTGAATATAACGCTGTACAAGCAGGTGTCAGCACAAGTCAGCCTTCGCTGAAGTGCTGATAGCCTTTGCACAGGGTTGGTACAAATGATTTTGAATAAATCATGAATAAAAAAAGTCAAATATCTGCTTGGGAGGCCCGCTTTTGTGTGTATGCAGAGCAGCATCAGAGATACAGGTCCTTTTCACACCTCTTCGTAAAAGTGCCGAGCATTCAGCCAATTACTATGCAGCTTCTGGCCCATGTCATGTGACAGGGATGGAAGCTGCATAGTGATTGGCTGGCTGCATGGTACTTGACCGCTAAAGGGGATTTAGAGGACCTGTATTGCCGTTGGGAGCAAGTAACCTATAACGCTTTGCTGCTGCATACACACAGGACTGTGCAGCACCCAAGCTGACCCCCCATCCCCTTGGATGCATAGATGTTGGGGCCGACAGATCTCTGTGGTGGGAGGGGAGGGGGCCTCCATGTAATTACACCCTTGAAAGGATCCTCATTTCTTCAGTTTAGGCTCATACAGTTGCTACAAGGGTTTATGCGTAAAGCATATACTATCCACAGAAGGGAGGCTGGGAGAGGGGCTTCTTACTTGCTCTTTAAGCAGCTATGCATGTTTGGTATCAGAGATCATAGCATGGGAGATGTCTGCCCTTATCTTGTGATAGTATATTATATATATAGCTATTGCATTACTCCTTAGCCATACTGAAAGCTATACCACCTCCTGACTTTGATTAGAGATGCATTTTAATGTCTGTCTCAGGTCTGGACCCGTCTCGGCCGTACTTTGAAGGCACTCCAGAAATAATTCACCTCGATGCTTCTGATGCCGACTTTGTTGATATTATTCACACAGACACAGAGGCATTATTTGGTAAGACTGGAAGACATCACAGCATAGAGTAGTAATATTCTTCTGTTGTGACTCCACTTTCTTATGGCCTTTGTTTGTCCCTCTACACATCAGGTCTTGGCACCATAAAGCCCACGGGGCACTTTGATTTTTACCCCAACGGTGGAGAACACATGACCGGATGTCCCAGCAAGCTCGCCTTCCTCTCCGACAATACACTGAGTAAGGACGAGGTGTCACTCGCTGCTTTTATAGTGTTAGCAATGTTCACAAAGTTATCCAAGCCATGCTCCTTATCTTAAGGGGGAAATTTCAGTCCAATCCACTGTAAGGCTCCTTGCACACTGCAAATCTGTTTTCTGATTCTGACTCCGATTCTGTTTCCGATTCCGATTTTGAATTCCGATTTTCCCTGAATACATTCAACAGAAAAACGGATCAAAAAACGCAGCATGCAGTAAAGATTAATAAAAAAAAAACGATTAAAACGCGGAATCGGAAATGCATGCAGTGTGCAAGAGGCCTTAGGGCTGGGATCCACTGGGGCATTTTGGGATCACACGACTGTCCCCAGTACAGTGGTGCCGTAGATCGCAGCGCTGTACTATGTAAATAGACGGCCGTCTAACAGTCTACTAACGGCGATTGCCGCTGGGAGACTGAAAGCGGAGCTCTGTCATCCAAGTGGAGATGCGCGCGTATTGGCGCATGCAATCTCCTGCAAATCCCCACTCCAGGACTTTACGCCGATCCTGGGCCTGCCACCGCGGTCACACCCATCGGCGTGACAAAGTCAGCTAAAGGTTAAAGCTAAGGTGTCAAACATAAGGTCTGTGGGTTAAATTCGGTCCTCCTTGCCATCTCATGTGGCCCTCAAATGTGCATCACTGTAAGCAGTAAAAGAACATCACACTGCCCTCCCATCCAGAGGAGCACACTGGGGACAGTAGTTCTAGCTCCTCCTAACTTAGAACAGTTTAGGAAGGAAACAACACCATCTAGTGGCTTCTTAAGGTGCCTCAGACAGTTCTGCATGGAGTTCTGCAAACCTACCAGCATTTTGTCTCAGACACTCTTGATAAATCTGGCCCAGTGTTTCTGGTTGAAACATTGTAAATTTGAGGTGGGGTGCAGCATCAACCCACAGGACCCCATAGCGAAATTACCATGGAGATTCGTGCTAGGGATCCAAGATCCAAACCCCCTTGTGTGGCTCAGGGGTGTAACTACAACTCATGTGGCCCCCCAACAAAACTTTGATAGGCCCCGTCCAATGTTCACTCCCCTTCCTTTGTCTCCCCTGGATGCCCTTCATAGCTTTAGAGCCCGTCTCACAAAGGTCAAAAAACAAGTGTGGCCATCATGATCTTCACGCCCATAACAAAGTGTAGCCTTAGAAACACCTGAACCGAAGTAGAACCCTGTATTGGAAGAAGCGAAGGCTAGTAGTTGGGGACCCCCTTTAGTTACCTAGCTGGTAAAACATGCACGCACACACGCACTATAGCCAAACACCCCCTCTCCCCATCCTTTCTCCACATTGCAGAGTAGCGCAGGAGAGCAGTGTAATATTTACCTGCTCCAGCGATGCGTCCGGTTCCTTTAGTTCTTCCCAGCAGCTGCACGCTTTGTGTTTCCATACCTCCAGGTCCCGATCACGTGACATGCCCCTCCCCTGGTTGTCATTTTGGGAGTGAGAGTGAACACAGAGAGGAACACACAGAGGTATATGGATCCAGCATTAACACCGATCTTTTTTTTATCTTAGGTAGCTTTGCTTCAAGTCAGGTATAAGCTCCAAGCAAATCCAAGTGTTGAAGTTAAAACACAGCCAGAACATAACCCGGATGCATAGGCCTCTCTCTGTCCTCAGTATGGTGTCACTCCAACCTAACCTCTTCTGACAAGTACTAAGGATGATTATCCAAACTCGGAACAGAATTTATACTTATGCGGACCTGGGGCTTCTTCCAGCCTCCTGCCTAGTCTTTCAGGTCCCTCAGTGTCCTCTGGGTACTGTCCATTGTGTCATTCTGCCCTCAAAAGGATCTGCAAGTAGAACTCCAGTGACGGGCTACTGTGCTTGCGGGGTACTGTCAGTGTGCCTAATTGGTCGTACTCCCGTCTCCAGGAGCGTTCTGCGCATGCACGTCTCTCAAAAAGTAATTGTACCGCGCAGGCGCAGAATACTACTTACGACAGAAAGGGTGCAGACTGGACTATCCATGCGCAGGAGTCCACGGGTGGAGTTCCAGTCTCAGATCTTTCGGAGGGGGGCCCGAAGGACATTGAGGAACTTGAAAGACTACAGAGGGCTGGAAGAAGGCCCAGGTTAGTAAAAATCTACTTTTTTGGTCCAATTCAGGTGCTTTAACCCATATCTCGTTTGAGATTAGTGCACTATTTTTAACCTCGGTAATAGACACTCTTGGAGGCGCCCTTTGGAATTGTGTATGTCCAAATTTATAGTAATAGTAAACGGTAAGAAGAAGAATTTCTTACCTGGTAAGAAGACTCGTAGATCGATTAAAAGTTTTTGACAATTTATTTATACTTGTAAGTATAAATAAACTGTCAAAAACTTTTAATCGATCTACGAGTCTTCTTACCAGGTAAGAAATTCTTCTTCTTACCGTTTACTATTACTATAAATTTGGACATACACAAATCCAAAGGGCGCCTCCAAGAGTGTCTATTACCAATTTTAACCCTACCTAGTAGGGTACTCACCCCTTTAGCTATAGGGCTGAGTTTTATTTCCGGAGCTGCGCCCGATAAGGCCGAGTGGAGACAGTATTTCTCCACACGCACAGTCTAGTGGTTGCCGTCAAAAGCAACCCACGTTTGTGAGCAGAGCCGGGACAAGGTCCTCCAGCACCCAAGGCTGAGACACCAAAGTGTGCCCCTCCATCCCTCCCACCCCAGCCGTCACACACTGATTGCTATTAGACTAAGAGGGCCACAGGGCCCACAACCTCCCCAACACCTTAATATCTAGTTATATGGCTTGCAGTCACTGCCATGTATCCCCTTTTCTTATTTCTTTCTGCTTCAAACACAATTAGGAATGACAGCTGAATGAATTCTGCGCCCCCTCCTACACTGCGCCCTGAGGCTGGAGCCTCTCCAGCCTATGCCTCGGCCCGGCCCTGTTTGTGAGTATAACATTGAATACCTATTTTCAGACCAACCTGTTGTACGATAATACACGAAAGTGGGCTCCTGGCGTCCCTGTGTTTTTTGTTTCTACTAGCCTGATATTTTTAACCTCAGTCGGCAGAACTCGTTGTGCTGTAAATTCTCATAATGCTTTGATCCCTCTCTACTAGCAGAAAATGTGGAAACTAAAAGCAGAAGAATTCGTTATTGTCTTGCCTCTGGTGACAAGTGACCATAAATACACATTATGGCAGTACTAATTAGAAGCAGGGAAATGTAACAAATAAGAAATACAAATTTTGCTAAAATAGTGGAACACTTGCAAGCCTCTGAGTAAATTGCTGCTAAAGGGTTAAAGGATACCTGAGCCAAGGCAAATCTACCTAAGGTAAGCACAGAGGTATGGGCATGCTGGATCTACACACCTCTGTGAATGGTCAACACACAGATGACAAAAGTCTCATTTTTACTGTGCTGTGTAAACAGGGAATGGACTGTTGTGCCATTTTTCTATCCATAACATGAACATTATGTCTGTTTCCATGAAAGCAGGAAGTAGCCACACTGCATATTTATTGCAGGATTTGAATTGGCTGTTACAAAGAATTTATTCTGTGTATAAATGCCATTTCAAGCATGTGCTGTCAGTTTGGGAATTGTCCACCCTGTAGTGGGCAGAATCTTGTGCTGTGTCCTTCTCTGACCCCGATGTGTTTCTGCACCTTGTCTCCACAGCCCTGGCAGAATCAGTGGGGTGTAGCCATCTCCGAGCCCCCCTGTACTACATAGAGAGTGTCAGAAAGCCCTCAGGCTTCCTCGGATATCCTTGTGCCAACTACCAATTGTTCAAAGATGTAAGTAATGGGAAAGTGGGAAATGAATGCTGCTGAGATGCTTCCAGAGAGTATGGATACAAATATCATCATCACACATGTTTACACTTCTGTCTGCCTCCTTCTGTTTCTGCAACGTGCAGCAGGGCCGACGGTAGGGTACAAGCGACCCACGCAGGGGATTGGGGCTTCACCATCTGCAGGGGCCTATGCCTTCCATACTGGGCTGCTATGACATCTGACTACTTACACTGGACTGGGGGGGGGGGGGGGGGGAGAGCGGCATCTAACAACCCAGTGCAGGATCATCCACCAAGTAACCTAGGCAGGTGCCTGGGGCCTAGCAGGTGTCAAAGGGGCCCACCTGCTTTGACCTCTCTCCATTTCAGCTTACCAAAAAGATCTACAAGAGGTTGCCAAATCTACTACCTTGCCTAGAGCCCTGTTACATCTTAATCAATCTCTGTACCAACCTATACTGGGCTGTGGAGGGGTGGGGACTTCTGACTACCTATACTGGTCTGTGGAGGGGCAGGGACAAATGACTACCTACACTGGGCTGTGGAGGGGTGGGGACTTCTGACTACCTATACTGGTCTGTGGAGGGGCAGGGATAAATGACTACCTACACTGGGCTGGGAGGGGGATACGACTATCTATACTAGGCTGGGGGGAGGGGGGCAAGGGAGAGGACATCAGTCTAACTACAGTGGGCTGGGGCTAATACATGAACCAAATTATGTGCTGCTTGGAGCCACAAAAACATTAGCAGCACCCCTGATGCGCAGTGAAATTTAGACTGGGAGGAATGCAGAGAGCAGAGAGGACAGTGACACCTAGTGGTGGGAGTGCCAGAGAGACCCGATGGGGGAAGAGGTAAGTCCCTTCACTGCTGCTGTGCTTATCTGTAGGCCTGGGTGGCAGAGCCATGGGAGCCTAGAAGAGGGGCCCTAGTGTAGGAAAGAAGTCTGGCCTCCTCTTCCCCATTGGGCATGGGAGTAAAGGGGGTAGTCTGAATGTAGGAAGGGCAGGGTGGCCCCATCAGGTTGTTATGCCCCTGCTCTGGTTTCCTCTGGTAATCCAAAAAGCTACTAGAACAAACATTATCTTCCCCCAAATTATTGTCCCTAGACAGTGGTAGGGGCATTACACTGTGAGCCTGTCTGAGGGAGAGGTAGTGAGGTAACCTGTTGAAGACACATCAGATTCCAATAGATTTAATACATCATAATAATAACTCCTGTCTTAAATGCCTAGTTATGGTGACACTCACAGCTGGGAGCCAACGTTGTTATGCAGGCTCAACGTGGATCTATTTGGCAGTAACTGGTGCTTCTCTCCTCCAGGGTGCCTGCTTCCCCTGCCCTCCTGGTGGATGTCCAACTATGGGCCATTATGCAGAATTGTCACAAAACCTCATCAACCCGCCTGAGACCTTCTATCTACACACTGGTGGGGATCGCCTCCATTTCTCCAGTAAGTGCTTGTGTGAGAGGAACCTGTTATTTCTTGCACATCTTTTTTTTCAACTTGAAGTCTAGCATGTTAATTAAGGCAGAGAGGGGCTAATTGAGGGTCATGATATAGAGTGAGGATGCTGGGGGTGGACAGGAAGGAGATAGGGCTAATTTAGGGTGCTGGGGAGAAATGGGGGTTAAGTGAGTACAAATAAAACTCAACACAAGCGCGCTAGCAGGAATGTGTGTACAAACGCATAAATAAAAACACCTGTGTGACACCACCTCTGTGTGTTGAGGGGTTTGTGCCTGCCTGGGTGGAGAAAATGAGGGCTATTTAGTTGCTGGGGATTTGATGGGGGGGGGGGGGGGGTAGGGTTGATAAGGGTTTGGCAGGGACGGATCTAGGGGGGGCGAGCGGGTATCTTGCCCCAGGAGCAGTTTGTTGAATTCTTAAAAAAGCGGCAAAATGAATGGCAGTTTAGGCGCCAAAACCTGACCTTTAGGCGCCAAAACCTGACCTTGCCCCAGGCGCAACTTGGTCTTGATCCGTCCCTGGGGTTTTGAGGGAAAGAGGGGATAGAATACTAATGTATTCTTTCTAGGTAGAGTCCTTTGATTAATCCAGTTGGCCAAAAGTATAATGTCTTGGCCAGTAGGATTGTAAGCCCACCCACCACTGCCAAGGTAGACTCTGTTAAAGCATTGTTCAATGTAGGACTAACCCCAACTGGTGCAAGTCACCCTCATAGCAAGTGTGCATTATCTAATCCTACATCCGCAGTGGCTGGATAGTGTAATGGTTAAGGGCTCTGCCTCCTACACAGGAGACCAGGGTTCAGATCTCTGCTCTGCTTGTTCAGTAAGCCAGCACCTATTCAGTAGGAGACCTTAGGCAAGTCTCCCTAACACTGCTACTGCCTATAGAGCGTGTCCTGCAGCTCTAGCGCCTTGAGTCCACCTGGAGAAAAGCACAATATACAGGATCTTCTCAAAAAATTAGCATATCGTGATAAAGTTCATTATTTTCTGTAATGTACTGATAAACATTAGACTTTCATATATTTTAGATTCAAATACACACAACTGAAGTAGTTCAAGCCTTTTATTGTTTTAATATTGATGATTTTGGCATACAGCTCATGAAAACCCAAATTTCCTATCTCAAAAAATTAGCATATTTCATCCAACCAATAAAAGAAAAGTGTTTTTAAAACAAAAAAAAGTCAACCTTCAAATAATTATGTTCAGTTATGCACTCAATACTTGGTCGGGAAACCTTTTGCAGAAATGACTGCTTCAGTGCGGCGTGGCATGGAGGCAATCAGCCTGTGGCACTGCTCAGGTGTTATGGAGGCCCAGGATGCTTCGATAGCGGCCTTAAGCTCATCCAGAGTGTTGGGTTTTGCATCTCTCAACTTTCTCTTCACAATATCCCACAGATTCTTTATGGGGTTCAGGTCAGGAGAGTTGGCAGGCCAATTGAGCACAGTAATACCATGGTCAGTAAACCATTTACCAGTGGTTTTGGCACTGTGAGCAGGTGCCAGGTCGTGCTGAAAAATGAAATCGTAATCTCCATAAAGCGTTTCAGCAGATGAAAGCATGAAGTGCTCCAAAATCTCCTGATAGCTAGCTGCATTGACCCTGCCCTTGATAAAACACAGTGGACCAACACCAGCAGCTGACATGGCACCCCAGACCATCACTGACTGTGGGTACTTGTCACTGGACTTCAGGCATTTTGGCATTTCCCTCTCCCCAGTCTTCCTCCAGACTCTGGCACCTTGATTTCTGAATGACATGTAAAAGTTGCTTTCATCCGAAAAAAGTACTTTGGACCACTGAGCAACAGTCCAGTGCTGCTTCTCTGTAGCCCAGGTCAGGCGCTTCTGCCGCTGTTTCTGGTTCAAAAGTGGGTTCATGCTTCCATCTGCTGAAAAGCTTTATGGAGATGAAGATTTCATTTTTCAGCACGACCTGGCACCTGCTCACAGTGCCAAAACCACTGGTAAATGGTTTACTGACCATGGTATTACTGTGCTCAATTGGCCTGCCAACTCGCCTGACCTGAACCCCATAGAGAATGTGTGGGATATTGTGAAGAGAAAGTTGAGACGCAAGACCCAACACTCTGGATGAGCTTAAGGCCGCTATCGAAGCATCCTGGGCCTCCATATCACCTGAGCAGTGCCACAGGCTGATTGCCTCCATGCCACGCCGCATTGAAGCAGTCATTTCTGCAAAAGGATTCCCGACCAAGTATTGAGTGCATAACTGAACATAATTATATGAAGGTTGACTTTTTTTGTTTTAAAAACATTTTTCTTTAATTGGTTGGATGAAATATGCTAATTTTTTGAGATCGGAAATTTGGGTTTTCATGAGCTGTATGCCAAAATCATCAGTATTAAAACAATAAAAGGCTTGAACTACTTCAGTTGTGTGTATTTGAATCTAAAATTTATGAAAGTCTAATGTTTATCAGTACATTACAGAAAATAATGAACTTTATCACGATATGCTATTTTTTTTTTAGAAGATCCTGTAAATGTTATTTGTCTTGTCTTGTGTGTGTATGTGGGTCGGCCGAATCTAATCATAGCCGTTAGCCCTATGCTGCAGTCCATGGGATGGTAGTGTGGGTACACTATTCTAAAGTGCATGTGTATCTGTCACATTGTGCATGTCTGGGTATCGGGTCAGTTTTATTTAATTGGGATATGAGTCTGTGGGAAGAGTCAGTGGATGTCAGTCAGTGTTTGTGTTCCCCTGCTGACCCAGAGTGACCGGGTACTGCTCATCTGTCTTCCGCTAGAGCAGGTGGCCCCTCATCCCGCACTTTACAGTCGTACAAATGCACAGATCGGATAAGAGCAGAGAGATCGCATGACCAACACTAGGTTGGTGTGGACGGTGATCATAAATTTCCTTAGGTACCTCTTACACCCTGCATGTCCAGGTTTATTTTTTCTTTATCATATTTTTATTTCTTAAAGGGATACTGTAGGGGGGTCGGGGGAAAATGAGCTGAACTTACCCAGGGCTTCTAATGGTCCCCCACAGACATCCTGTGTTGGCGCAGCCACTCCCCGATGCTCCGGCCCCGCCTCCGGTTCACTTCTGGAATTTCTGACTTTAAAGTCAGAAAACCACTCCGCCTGCGTTGCCAT
This sequence comes from Hyperolius riggenbachi, assembly GCF_040937935.1. NCBI lineage: Eukaryota > Metazoa > Chordata > Amphibia > Anura > Hyperoliidae > Hyperolius > Hyperolius riggenbachi. Next base: position 33,229,800 of record NC_090655.1, on the reverse strand, counting down.
GTCCTCGATCCCGCTGATGGCACCAGGAGCATACTGCACAGACACAGACCATACTGGGCTTCTGCTATACACTCCTGGTGACATTGGCGGGAGCGAGGACACGGCAACGCAGGCGCAGTGGTTTTCTGACTTTAAAGTCAGAAATTCCAGAAGTGAACTGGAGGCGGGGCCGGAGCATCGGTGAGTGGCTGCGCAGGCACAGGATGTCTGCGGGGGACCGTTAGAAGCCCCGGGTAACTTCAACTCATTTTCCCCTGACCCCCCTACAGTATCCCTTTAATGATACACCTATGTATGTGATATATAAGGAATACAGTGTGAGCTGAGCCTTAAAGTGGACCAAAACTCTTGCCCAACACGCAATGAAAAGTATTTGTTCCACATATAGTTGCTCAAGGAATTCACTTCTCTGCGTTCTATGTTTGTTTATGCAGATCGATACTTTGATACTTTCAATCAATTTTTTGGTCAAAATCTGAGACTAAGGTTTTTGGATGTTATTCTTAAAGGACAACTGAAGCAAGAGGGATATGGAGGCTGCCATATTTATATCCTTTTAAGCAATACCCGTTGCCTGGCTGTCCTGCTGATGCTCTGCCTCTAATACTATTAGTGATAGCCCCTGAACAAGCATGCAGCAGATCAGGTGTTTCTGACATTATTGTCAGACCTGACAAAGTTAGCTGCATGCTTGTTTCTGGTGTGATTCAGACACTACTGAGTTAAATAGATCAGCAGGGCTGCTAGGCAACTGGTATTGTTTAAAAGGAACTAAATATGGCAACCCCCATGTTCTTGTAACTTCAGTTGTCCTTTAAACCTGACTCACTCAATTTTGATTGGCCAATCACTGATCAATTTTACTGTCTGTATGTAGTATGAGAGCTTACCTACACTATTTGCTCATTGTATTCAAAATCTGCTCGCCGTCATACTACATGGAGGTGGTCAAATTTGACAATCATTGGCCAATCAAGATTGAAGGTGTATACCAGGCTTCAGATTTGTGGTTGGAAATTGGCGATAATAACACTATTTGGAAAGCTATAGCTATGGAAAAGCCAGGGGGAATGGCAGTCACTCTGGACAACTCTAAAGCCTGGTACACACATCCAGTTTTACCACTTCCATGTACTACACAATCTGTTCTAAAGGTACCCACTAAAGATACAATCTTGATTGTACAATCATACCCACTTCTATATAATTGGAAGGACTATGTAAAGTATCCATTCAAAGTATATTCACTCAGTTTACTCTTCTACTACCATACTTAAAGAGACACTTAAGCCAGAAAAAAAAATGAGTTTTACTCACCTGGGGCTTCTACCAGCCCCCTGCAGCAGTCCTGTGCCCTCGCAGCCACTCACTAATCCTCTGGTCCCCCGCTGCCAGCTAGTTTCGTTTTTGCCGACAGGCCCGTCAGGACTGGCCACGCGTAGCTTTTTCCGCATTCCCGACTGTAATTAGCGCTATTGCGGGCCACAGCGCGTAAACAAATACGCATTGCCGATTACGAACGCATAGATATGCGGCCCGCAATAGCACTAATTGCAGTCGGGAATGCGGAAATAGCTACGCGTGGCCAGTCCTGACGGGCCTGTTGGCAAAAACGAAACTAGCTGGCAGCGGGGGACCAGAGGATTAGTGGGTGGCTGCGTGGGCACAGGACTGCTGCAGGGGGCTGGTAGAAGCCCCAGGTGAGTAAAACTCATTTTTTTTCCTGACTTAAGTTTCTCTTTAAAGAGAACCTGAACTGAAAATAAAAAGTCAAAATAACCATACGCAGGTCATACCTACCTGTGTAGTCTACTCCTCAATCCCTTTCTCCTCTCCTGCGTCCCATTTGTCCACTGTGATCGATGGAATTCTCTGTCTTCTATTTTAAAAATGGCCATTACCCCCTAACAGCTTCCTGGTCAGCACACTGTTAAACTGTAATATCGCCCACTTAAGCCATAGGGAAACATGGACATTACCTTGCACATTCAGTTGTAACTGGCAGCTGCTGATATATAACTGACAGCAACTGGTATATTTCAGTTCTGACAAAATATTGTCAGAACTGTAAGGGCTCACTGTAAGAAGAAAATAGTGAGCTTCTGAGAAGAAGTGAAGGTGAGGTTAGTGAGGTTAGGTTAGAAAAACTGTATGAAAACACTTCCTGTACCAACCACCGAAATAAAGATTGAAAAATTGCCCTCCTGTTATCAAGAATACTCTGATGTTTTTTCTCCCCAGGCTGCCAATAAGCTCCCTTCTCGCAAGTCTTATGATTGCCTGTAGATCTGTTGCCTGGTAAGACGCCTCCATGAGGGCATTTGTACAATCTTTCTGGCCCTGAAACCTTGGCTATGAAAGATTACATTAAAGAAAATCTAGACAAAGGGTTTATCCATCGTCCTTCTTCTCCTGCTGGAGCTGGCTTCTTTTTTGTGCAAAAGAAGCATGGAGTGTTATGCCTCTGTATAGACTATAGGGGTCTGAACAAGATCACAATAAAAAACAAATATCCTTTACCACTCATTGACAATTTATTCAATCAAGTTTCTGGGGCACAGATTTTCACCAAGGTAGATTTAAGAGGGGCTTATAATCTAGTCAGAATCAGACAGGGAGATGAGTGGAAGACAGTTTTTAATACTCAGGACAGTCACTATGAGTATCTGGTCATGCCTTTTGGCCTCTGTAATGCCCCAGCTGTCTTCCAGGATCTCGTTAACGATATTTTCAGAGAATTTTTTAGGTAAATTTATTGTGGTATATCTTGACGATATTCTAATTTACTCTGGCTCATTGTCCCAGCACCAAGGCCATGTATAGTCATATTTGCAGAAATTAAGGGGAAATTCATTATATGCTAAGATTGAGAAATGTATTTTTGAGGTCACCCAGGTTCCTTTCCTGGGATATATAAATTCAGATACTGGTCTCTATGGATCATGCAAAACTGACTGCCATTTTGGATTGGTCACAGCCCATGGGTTTAAAATCGCTCCAGCTATTTCTGAGCTTTGCCAATTTTTACAGAAACTTCATTAAGAATTTCTCCACACTGGTGGCTCCCCTGACAGATCTGACCAAGAAAGATGCGGATCCGACCAGTTGGTCTCCTAAGGCTTGTGAAGCCTTTTTGGCACTCAAGGATGCTTTTTGTTCCGCACCAGTCTTGGTACATCCTAATGTCTAGTTAACTTTTTTCGTGCAGGTAGATGCCTCTAAGATTGGTGTGGGAGCAGTTCTCTCCCAAAACTCTGGCCAACCTGAACGTTTGCATCCCTGTACTTTCTTTTCTAGGAAGTTTTCCCCTGCAGAAAAAAATTATGATATAGGGAACTGTTGGCAGTAAAGATGGCATTTGAGGAATGGAGACACTGGTTGGAGGGTGCTGAGCATCCGGTCTATACTGACCACAAGAATCTAGAGTATATTGAAAGAGCTAAGAGACTTAATCCCAGACAGGCATGGTGGGCACTATTCTTCTCTCATTTTAATTTCATTATAACGTATAAGCCCGGTGCCAAAAATGTGGAAGCTGATAATTTGTCCCGATGTTTTGAACCTGAAACATTTCAAGCAATTCCTCCAGAATCTATTTTGCCTAAACATTGTGTGGTTGCTATGACTGGCATCCATCTTTCTCCAGACCTCTCTCAGTCTTTATTGCCGTTTCAGGAGGACTGTCCTCCGGAAAAACCACCTGCTCTGTTGTTTGTCCCTATTCATCTTTGGTTGCAGGTTCTAAAACAATTTCATGACTCAAAATTATCAGGGCATCCGGGTGAAACCAAGACCTATGATTTGCTGTCCTGTCATGTTTGATGGCCGTCCTTAATGAAGGACTGCAGGACCTTTGTCGCTGCCTGTGCAATCTATGCCCGAAGTAAAGTGTCCCGTTCTGTCCCGAGGGGTAATCTTTTGCCACTACCCAATGCATTCCTCAAATACCATGGACTCACCTGTCTATGGATTTTGTTGTTGATCTCCCCCCCCCCTCGAAAGGTAACAATGTGATTTGGGTCATAGTGGATAGATTCAGTAAAATGACACATTTTGTTCCTTTGTGTAGATTACCTTCTGCTAAAGTTTTAGCAGATTTGTTCATCAAACATGTTTTTCGTCTACATGGAATCCCCGAAAATATTGTTTCGGACAGAGGAGTCCAATTAGTCTCACAGTTTTGGCGTGCTTGCTGCACCAGACTTGGCATTTCTCTCTCTTTTTCCTTGGGATTTCACCCTGAGACTAATGGGCAGACTGAGAGAACCAACCAGACGCTTGAGCAGTATCTGTTTTGTGTCCGATTGTCAAGAATCTTGGGCGGAGTTTCTGCTATTTGCAGAATTCTCTTTCAATAACCATTGCAGCTCTTCCACTAAATTCTCACCCTTTCAGGTAGTTACAGGTCAGAATCCCAAATTTTTCTCCTTGTCGACTTCACCTTCTACTCTCCCAGCATTAGAAGATTGGCTCTCTCATATGGAGTCTATTTGGATGCAGGTTCAGTTAAATTTGAAGAAAGCAGTGTCACAGCAAAAGAATTATGCTGATCAGCACCGTTCTCCGGAATTTGAGTTTCTTCCAGGGGACCTAGTCTGGGTCTCCACTCGTAACATTTCCCTGCATCAACCTTCTTCTAAGTTGGGTCCTAGGTTTATAGGACCATATCCAGTTCTTGAAAGAATTAATAAGGTCACTTATCGAGTGACTTTACCTCAGTCTATACGAGGAGTTAATTCTTTTCATGTCTCTTTGTTAAAACCGGCAGTCAACATCATTCAATCTTCTACTCCCCCTCCCCCTGTGGAAGTTGATGGTGAGCCAGAGTATGAAATTGAAAAGATTTTAGATTGTCACAAGATTTGTAATTCTTTACAGTTTCTTATAGATTGGAGAGTTCATGGGCCTGAGAAGAGATCTTGGGTGTCTGCTCATCAGGTACATGCTGATGATCTGGATAAAAAATTATTTCTTGAACGTCCTGATAAACGTAATTTAGAGTGTCCAGAGGCCACTCCTCGGGGGGTGGGGGTGGGGGGGGGGGTAATGTAAGGGACTCCCCTGTCATTGGTTCCAGCGTCGGCAGGGATGGCTTGCGCGCGGTGGAGTTCAGCCGCGAGCTTCCTCTTCCGATGCTCCCGGCAGCATCCCCAGGAAGCCTGTGGCGGGGAGTGAGCATGCGCGTCCCGTCCATCCTTCTAGCCGATCTTATGCTCTGAGACGCTGGCGATCGTAGAGTCAGCTGATAAGTTTAGATCAGCTGACGCATAGGCAGGGATTCTAGTTACTGATTGGTTGCTGTGGGTGGGGCCGGCCGCTAATTGGGTGGCTAAGTGTATTTTAGCTGTGCTGGTTCACTTGCTCACTGCCCGTGATAGCAATCAGTACGCTGGTGCTGGGATTCTGGGATTTATTGTATTATTGTGTGATTAGTCTAGTTGCTTTGATAGATATACTGTATATGCAGTGTTTGCGATATATATCTATCCTTTAGACAAGTGTTGTTATTTTCTTGATATACTGTGTATGACTTTTGCTACTCCTTGACTACGATTCTGCCTTTGCCTATTTGTACCTCAGCCATCTGACCACCCGTGTATGGTCTTAGCCTGTTTAACGACCTAGCTTTTGTCTCAGCCTATTGTACCTCAGCCATCTGACTACCCGTGTATGACCCTAGCTTACGTTTTGATTACGATTTATCTAGACTCCTGTGTATACGTCTTATACCAAGCGTGATACATACTACATGGAAGTGTTAAAATTGTGCTTAACATCTATTGCCTGCCTGTTTCTGATCCCCCTTCCTAGAATGCACATTAGGCTGTTCTCTCTTGTGGCTGCAGGCTACAGATATAAGATCTCCTCGTCTCTGGCTGGTGTGAGAGAGATCTCTGGACAAGTCTACATATCTCTATCCAGTGATGAGGTTTCTACACCTGAATATGAACTTCTCAAGTAAGTCTTATAACATGAGGTTTAAAATGGTCTGTACTTAGGAAAGGTGCTATTAGATGGGAAACCATTCATTAACCCTTTAGCAGACAATCTGGGCTTGCAAGTGCTCCAGGCCAATTTATTTTAGCACATTTTTTTTTATTTCTTATTTGTTACAGTTCATTGCTGCTAATTAGTACTGCTGTAACGTGTATTTATGGCCACTTGTCACTAGGGGGCAGTGTGAGAATATAACAGAGGTCTTCAGCTTTCAGTTTCTATATCCTCTGCTAGCAGAGAGACATCAAAGCACTCCAAGAATTTACAGTACAGGGAGTTCTGCCAGCTGAGGTCAAAAGTCGTGCACTATCTAAAACAAGATAATACTTTTGAAGCTGCTAATGAGATAAATAAAAGGACTGCTGTAGCAAAGAGGAGGCCTTGCTGCTTCCCTTATAAGTCTCTCTGTAGTCAGACAAATAATAGCAAAATAAAATTCTTAAAGTGTAACTGTCGGGCATAAAATAAAAAATCAATTCTTTAGTTTTATCTGGTAAACAAGTAATAAGGATGCTAATCAGGCAATCCAAAAGTTAAAATCACTTTGACTTTTCTTGTTGATAAATGATCATTCCCCAGTTTACCTGACTCTTATTTGGTACGTTGCTGCACAAAGGAAGTAGCATGTTGGATTGTCTTTTTTTGCTTCTTTATTTCCCCTCAGACTTATCTAATGTACAGAAGCAAAAAATGACAACTCAGCATGCCCTGCAACTTCCTTTTTGTGTACCAAATTGTGTGTGTACCAAATAAGAGTCAGGTAAACTGGGGAATGATCATTTATGAACAAGAAAAGTAACAGAGATTTTAACTTTTGGATTGCTTGATTAGCATCCTTATTACTTGTTTACCAGATACAAATAAAGAATTGATTTTTGATTTTATGCTCGACAGTTACACTTTAAGTTACTTTAAAAAACGTGCTGTGTATGTCACTTTCTGTATGACAACCTCATCTGTCAACAGAGCAGCTGATGGGGACAACACTCTCCCCCATACACTTGGTATCTTCCACCCGCCTCCAGCCGCGCCCGACGTACGCTTCAGGAGGATGCTGGGAAGCACTACGCGGCTGGAGGCGGGCTAAAGGCTGCGCAGTCGCACTCACGGCAAAGCGTACTGCGCAGCCGCGGATCAAGGCGGCGGCCATCTTACTGGTGGAATGGATGCGACCCGTTCGGTGGGGTCGGGCAAAGCCCTGGGGGAACCGAAAACTCTAGATTGACGGCAGAAGGGATCGGAGGACGAGCAGGGCGTCTTCCGTGGATTGTGATAATAAAAAGGTAAAGCGTCATTTTAGTAATTTTGGCCTCGGAAATCCTTTAAATCAGGTAGGAGAAAATAATCTCGTCACCATTCAAAAAGATGTGGCAAAAAGTAATTTACCCGCCTGTCTAACAAGGTCACCATCTGGAATTAACAAAGCAAATAGGTAAGAGCCTCCTATTGGATAATAACTTAATGGGTGATTATGAGCCCAAAGAATGAGGTCACCTGACTACCTGAATATACTGAATGTCCAGGTTATTCCATTAGTGTTTCGGGGAGCATGTAACATAATTTCCACACATGGATTGGCCACCACAGAGTCCAGACCCCAACCTAATTGAGAATTTTTGGGATGTGCTGGAGAAGAACTTGCAGGCCTGTCTCTCTCAACATCTCTTCAAAATCTTAGCAAAAAAATGTAAATAATAGCGGGCAGAAATAAATGTTGTGGCATTTATTCACCCTTTCACTCTGGCCTACTACCCCTCACAAGTGCTCTAACCCTACAGCTGAACTCTGGTCCCCTACCATTCGTGTCCTTACCTCTCCCTCTAGATTGTAAGCCTTTGGGCAGGGTCCTCCTCCTTTTGTGTCCTACCTGATCTTGCACCTCCATTACTGTGCACCCATGCTATGCATCTGAGTGAACCTAACTTGCCTAATCTCCATGCTCTCCTCCAGTGACTGACTAAGCATTACCTGGTACTCATACTGTGCTGTGTGATCTGGTTTTCTTGTATTCCTGTATTGTCATATTGCTGTATGTCATCACTAAATATTGTCTGTAACCTAAATTAATGTTCAGCGCTGCATAATATGTTGGCGCTTTATAAATTCAATAAATAATAATAATATTAATTGCAGAAGCTCATCAAAATGATGCCACAGCAAAAGCATGCTGTTTCCAGGGGCGTAGCAATAGGGGGTGCAGAGGTAGCGACCGCATCGGGGCCCTTGGGCCAGAGAGGCCCCAAAGGGCCATCCCTCAACTACAGTATTAGCTCTCTATTGGTCCTGTGCTCATAATAATCACTTCTATAGATACTTTGAATAGTGGTAATCATTAATAAACTGTTCCCCATCCCCTTCTTGCACCTCTGACACTGTAGTTGCCATTGGCAAATTTTGGTGCACCGTATCAATTGCTATGTATAGAGTGCTTGGGGGCCCCATGTAAAACTTGCATCGGGGCCCACAGCTCCTTAGCTACGCCACTGGCTGTTTCCAAGGCTAAAAATGGCCCGACAAAACATTCAAGTGTGTGACTTTCTTTTTTTGGGGGGGAGGAAGAGGGGCAGGCAGTATATTTCATTTGTTTTTATTTATTTATCTTTTAAATATTCCAAGTACATCCCTCATGCCCTTAGTTTCCTTCTTTCATAATCCAAATTTTCTGTTTCTAGCGGGACTCTCCTGCCTGGTAACACATATTCCAAGTTTATTGATTCTGGGGTAAAACTTGATGGACTCAATTGTGTGAACTTCCGCTGGGCTCTGGCCCTTCTGAAGATAAACGTCTTCCAGTTCCAGCTTGGAATGGACCACGTGGATGTCCAGTTCGGGGAAGATGGAACAATGTAAGTGGCTTGTTGCATTCTGTTCTCTATACTGCTGGGTGACAATGGGGAGTGGGCTGATATGTCATCTGCATTCCAGCAGTGAACTGTACTTACACAGATCAAGTAGAGGTGGAGGAAGTGATGCATACCCTAGACTAGTGTTGGGCGAACAGTGTTCGCCACTGTTCGGGTTCTGCAGAACATCACCCTGTTCAGGTGATGTTCGAGTTCGGCCGAACACCTGGTGGTGTTCGGCCAAACTGTTCGGGTTCGCCCGAACTGCTCAATGCCCGGCCGAACAGGGCCCCTGTTCGGCCGAACAGGGCCCTGTTCGGCCGAATACGGCCCCCCTATGGGGTCGCAGGCATAAGGGGGGAGCATGCCCCGATCGCGGGGGGAGGTCGGAAATTCCCCCCACCCCCTCCGCTAGCGCTCCCCCCCCCTCTGCCCGCTTCCCCATACAAAAGTTTAAGGAAAGTACCTGTAATAGTGGATGGCCTGGCAGTGGCACTGTGGAGTGAGGAGGAGGAGTCCGGAGAGTGACGCGTTAAGGGAGGCCGGGCAGCGGGCGGTTCAGCGGTAGTACCCTTGTGGTACTTCCGCCCTTTCTCTGACCTCACGCCCGCTGCCCGGCCTCCCTCAATGCGTCACTCTCCGGACTCCTCCTCCTCACTCCACAGTGCCACTGCCAGGCCATCCACTATTACAGGTACTTTGCTTAAACTTTTGTATGGGGAAGCGGGCAGAGGGGGGAGCGCTAGCGGAGGGGGTGGGGGGAATTTCCGACCCCCCCCCCCCCGCGATCGGGGCATGCTCCCCCCTTATGCCTGCGACCCCATAGGGCCCCCAAAAGCGGGATGTTCGGGAAGTTCTGGGTTCGGCCCGAACATGCCGAACATCTCGGCCATGTTCGGCGAACTTTCCTGAACCCGAACATCCAGGTGTTCGCCCATCACTACCATAGACCATGACCCATATAGTTCTGGGTGCTCAGAACAATGGTAACTGGTTAACCACTAGATCAGAAGAGTAAATGGGTCAGCACTCCAATCAAAAGTTAACTGTGTTTATGCTGCATATTAAAATATTCCAACATTTCGAGACAACGATGTGTCTCAAGGACAATAATTAAATACAACGATATGCTGCGCCACCTGTAAAATGTTTGCACAAACCCAATGTCCACACTCAATTATCAGCAATGTCCTGTTCTAGTGCGCTATGGTCAATCCACTTGAAGCTGTACAACACCACATAAATAGTCCACTGAGCTCTCCCAGGACCCTGCAACGATAGCTTCACATAGCGTAATACTGTTTCATCTTTCAGAAGGCAAACTTCAACACAACTTCCGTGCAGTGTAATATTGTGTTCCCACCAACTCATCAAACAAGAGGCTCACCAGATCCAAACCACTTATCTTCAGGTGGCAATCGCGTTCAAATCGTGTGTCTCACCCCGCTCATCAGTGATCCACACTTAGCATCAACTTGTAAAATTAGGCCTTTTTAATAAAACAGATTAAAAAACTTCATTGCGCAGTATATCCATACGATTCTAATATCTCAACTCCACTTCTCACGCACTCCAGCAACTTACAAGCTTAAAAGGTGGATGGTGTGCTACAGTGGTGGATCTCCCAGGCTTAGCGTCAAACACTCCGTGCAGTATCCACGGCGTCCCGCGCTCCCGGACGTTTGCACCCGCCTAGGTCCTTCCGCGTTCCACCTCCACTCCGTGACGTGCATCAGACGTACTGGCTGGCTAACCAGAACTACAAAAAAAGCCATAAGCGCACCGTAAGAATAAAGGATTGCTGTACATTGAGTTTGTTATCAAATGAATAGCCCTGGTTGCTAGCTTTCTATAATGTTGATATGTGTGGTCTTTTTCTGCTGTCCAGGCTCTTATGGGGCTATGCAAACAAAGTATGGAGCTAAAATACTTTGCGGAAAAAAATGGCCTGTACAAAGCCACATGAACACTTTGGCATTCATGGCCTGCTAGATGCGTACATGCAAAAAGGTGTGCAGTGAAAAAATGGCACGGCTGGATAACAAAATGGCGCCAGTGAATAACAAAATCTGATAACGATAAACATCATTGTCAAACTTGGTTAATGATAAATACCGTTGTAAACACAGATGGGAAATAATAACGAAAAGATATTAACGTTAAAAAAAATCTTTAAGTAAGTCAACAATACAGATTAACCCAACCCTACTATCACACAGAACCCTCCCCTGATGGTGCCTAAAACTAACCAATCCCCTGGTGACGCCTATCCCTAACCACCCCCCTGGTGGTGCCTAACCCTAACCACGCCCCCTGTGTTGCCTAAAACTAACCGCTGCCCGGTTGGTGCCTAACCCTAACCATTCCCTCTGCAGAAACACCCTTTTGCACATAGAAACCATAATATCTTTTATAATGTAAAATCTACAAACAAACAAAATAATATGACAAAAACTATAATGTTGCTGTAACGCTGGTTATTATTGAATTCACTTATTATACGATAAATTGTGGTCAGATCGTCACCTATGGTCATACACGTGAAATCAGAAGTATGCGGTACAAAAGGACTGAGGCAAGGCTAGGTAAATAACAGGCTGAGTTCATATACTGGTGGTCAGATGACTGAAGTACAGAAGGCTGAGACAAGGACTAAGCTGTTTAACAGGCTGAAGTCATACACATAAGATCAGATGGCTGAGGTACAGACAAGGAGTAGACAGTCAGAGTGAGGGACTAGCCGGGTCATAAACAGAAAAACAATCAGGAGAATATACAATTTACAATATACAAGACTGATCTATATATTGGCAGTGTCTGTATATATATATATATATATATATATATATATATAGATAGATAGATAGATAGATAGATAGATAGATAGATAGATAGATATAGATTCTATATATATATATATATATATATATATATATATATATATATATATACAGTGGTGTGAAAAACTATTTGCCCCCTTCCTGATTTCTTATTCTTTTGCATGTTTGTCACACTTAAATGTTTCTGCTCATCAAAAACCGTTAACTATTAGTCAAAGATAACATAATTGAACACAAAATGCAGTTTTAAATGATGTTTTTTATTATTTAGCGAGAAAAAAATCTCAAAACCTACATGGCCCAGTGTGAAAAAGAAATTGCCCCCTGAACCTAATAACTGGTTGGGCCACCCTTAGCAGCAATAACTGCAATCAAGCATTTGCGATAACTTGCAACGAGTCTTTTACAGCGCTCTGGAGGAATTTTGGCCCACTCATCTTTGCAGAATTGTTGTAATTCAGCTTTATTTGAGGGTTTTCTAGCATGAACCACCTTTTTAAGGTCTTCATTTTGTTTTTCTTCAGCCATTCAGAGGTGAATTTGCTGGTGTGTTTTGGGTCATTGTCCTGCTGCAGCACCTAAGATCGCTTCAGCTTGAGTTGACAAACAGATGGCCGGACATTCTCCTTCAGGATTTTTTGGCAGACAGTAGAATTCATGGTTCCATCTATCACAGCATGCCTTCCAGGTCCTGAAGCAGTAAACCAACCCCAGACCATCACACTAGCACCACCATATTTTACTGTTGGTATGATGTTCTTCTGCTGAAATGCTGTGTTACTTCTACACCAGATGTAACGGGACAAGCACCTTCCAAAAAGTTCAACTTTTGTCTCGTTGGTCCACAAGGTATTTTCCCAAAAGTCTTGGCAATCATTGAAATGTTTTTTTAGCAAAATTGAGACGAGCCTTAATGTTCTTTTTGCTTAAAAGTGGTTTGCGCCTTGGATATCTTCCATGCAGGCCGTTTTTGCCCAGTCTCTTTCTTATGGTGGAGTCGTGAACACTGACCTTAATTGAGACAAGTGAGGCCTGCAGTTCTTTAGATGTTGTCCTGGGGTCTTTTGTGGCCTCTCGGATGAGTTTTCTCTGCGCTCTTGGGGTAATTTTGGTCGGCCGGCCACTCCTGGGAAGGTTCATCACTGTTCCATGTGTTTGCCATTTGTGGATAATGGCTCTCACTGTGGTTTGCTGGAGTCCCAAAGCTTTAGAAATGGCTTTATAACCTTTACCAGACTGATAGATCTCAATTACTTTTGTTCTCATTTGTTCCTGAATTTCTTTGGATCTTGGCATGATGTCTAGCTTTTGAGGTGCTTTTGGTCTACTTCTCTGTGTCAGATAGCTCCTATTTAAGTGATTTCTTGATTGAAACAGGTGTGGCAGTAATCAGGCCTGGGGGTGACTACAGAAATTGAACTCAGGTGTAATAACCCACCTTTAAGTTATTTTTTAACAAGGGGGGGCAATCACTTTTTCACACAGGGCCATGTAGAATTGGAGGTTTTTTTTCTCAGTAAATAATAAAAACCATCATTTAAAACTGCATTTTGTGTTCAATTAGGTTATCTTTGACTAATAGTTAACGGTTTTTGATGAGCAGAAACATTTAAGTGTGACAAACATGCAAAAGAATAAGAAATCAGGAAGGGGGCAAATAGTTTTTCACACCACTATATATATATATATATATATATAGATAGATAGAGAGATAGAGAGATAGAGAGATAGAGAGATAGAGAGATAGAGAGATAGAGAGATAGAGAGATAGAGAGATAGAGAGATAGAGATAGATATAGATATAGATATAGATAGATATAGAGATATATATATAGATTATAGATATATATAGATATATATAGATATATATACTGTATATACTCGGGTATAAGTCGCAAAATTTAGGACTGATTCAAAGTAAAAAAGTGGGGGGGTCAACTTATAGTCGCATAGTCCTAAATTTTGCGACTTACAGCCTGAGTGGGGTGAGGGTGTGTGTTATGGATGTGGGGTGTGTGTGTGTGTGGAGGGGTTACTCACCATCCATCGCTGGGCGCAGTGTCCTCTTTTCCTCTCTTCTCCCTCACTCGCGCGTCTGCCCCCTTAAGAGAGATGGTCCGGCTCCCGATGTCACATGACGTCGGGACCGGAAGTTACCGCGCGAGTGGAGGAGAAGCGAGCAGAAGAGAGGAGACTGCGCTCAGCGGTGGATGGTGAGAGGAGACTGCTGCAGCGGCGGGGAAAGCAGGCATGGAGGCAAACATCCCACCTTCCACAGCCTCTATCCTCCATCTACTTCCTCTCCCACGCATCCCCTTGTGCTGATACCAGCGTCTCCTGTGATGATGTCATCACAGGAAACGCTGGTATCAACGCATGGGATGCCTGGGAGAGGAAGTAGATGGAGGATAGAAGGTGAGATGTTTGCCTCCATGCCCACTCTCCCCACCGCTGCAGCCTATACATGGGGGCAACTGTACTGGCTACCTACCTATGCTGCTGGCAACTATACTGGCTACCTACCTATACTACTGGCAACTATACTGGCTACCTACCTATGCTACTGGCAACTATACTGGCTACCTACCTATACTAATGGCAACTATACTGGCTACCTACCTATGCTATTGGCAACTATACTGGCTACCTACCTATACTAATGGCAACTATACTGGCTACCTACCTATGCTACTGGCAACTATACTGGCTACCTACCTATACTAATGGCAACTATACTGGCTACCTACCTATGCTACTGGCAACTATACTGGCTACCTACCTATGCTACTGGCAACTATACTGGCTACCTACCTATTCTACTGGCAACTATACTGGCTACCTACCTATGCTAATGGCAACTATACTGGCTACCTACCTATGCTACTGGCAACTATACTGGCTACCTACCTATGCTACTGGCAACTATACTGGCTACCTACCTATACTGGGGGCAACTATACCTGGCTGCCTACCTATGCTGGCTACCTATACTGGAGGCAGATACCTGGCTGGCTTACCTATAGACTCTATAGACTTACCTATAGACTTATACTTGAATAATTGGAAAAATCCACCTTGTGAGGGTCAAATTTTGGGGGTCGACTTATACACGGGGTCGACTTGTATCCGAGTATATACGGTAGATTATAGATATATATCTATATAGATATATATATATATCTATATCTATATATATATATATATATATATATATATATATATATAGCTCTGAAGACTAGCCAATCTAGGCTCAGTAGCAAGACAAGGTCCAGCGCTCAGTGAACTGATAGCTATAACGGACAGTGAGCAACTGAATGCTCAGAGCTTATATAGCAGGAATACATCACAGACCAAGTACCCAGGAAAATCGGACCAATCAGCAATATCCCTGCAGCAAGTGTCAGCTGACCACAGGAATCAGCTGACACACCTCAGACACGCCTCCTTAACCTATAAAGGCAGCTCTGAGCTGCGTGTATCCTCCTAGGGAGACTGCCAGAAACAACACGCTGACTCACATCTACAGGGGAGTCGGGGATTAGAGTCTATGAAGGCACCCTTTTCGTCCACCCTTAGCCAACGTCCTTTTTTTCTGCTACCTACCGCAAAAAAAGGCGTCTGGAAAAAAGGGCCCGGGATATAGACAAAATTATAAGTTTTTATCTAAAACAATATTTTTCGTTTCTATATTATAAATGAAAATCAAGTGCTAAATATGTTGAATGAATGGTAATGAAATGGCAAAATACCGTCTATAACAAAAAAAACGATATTTACATTTGTATTAAGCATAGGAATACAATTGTAGATATTACAGGTATTTTAGTGCAACTATACCTAGCAGTACTCTCACAGGGAACTCTCCCTATACCTATCCCTAACCCCTAGACCCCCCCCCCCCCTTGCTGGTAATAAACATAGTTTGATAAATTATATATATATTTAACAAATATTGTACTGGAACTATACCTGACCCTACTCTCACACAGAACCCTCCCTGTACCTATCCCCTAGACCCCCCTTGTGGTGCCTAACCCTAAAATACTCCTTGTGCTGCCTAACCCTAACCACTCCCTGGTGGTGCCTAACCCTAACCACCCCTGGTGGTGCCTAACCCTAACCACCCCCTGGTGGTGCCTAACCCTAACCACCCCCTGGTGGTGCCTAACCCTAAAACCCTCTGGTGGTGCTTAACCCTAACCATCCCCCCCTTGTGGTGCCTAAACCTAACCATCCCCCTGGTGGTGCCTAACCCTAACCATCCCCACTGCACAAACACCCTTACATACATAAAAACAATAATATATTTGATACCATAAAATAATTCACTACAAATAACATGAATAGAATAATGTATATATTTTTAATGGAATAAATAGCCTTACAATCACGTACGCATTAAAAATCTTAAAATAACAGTAATATTAAAAGCGGTATATTAGTAAAATAATCTGAAAACTATAATTTACACATTAGAAGACTGTGAAAACAAGGTTAATACCAAAAGCGATATATTTGTAATGCAAAAAGCTTGAAAACGATATTTAAGCATTATACTTATGAAAACAAATTTTAAAACGATAAAATACATGAAAATTAAATTTACTTATTACAGCCCTTAAAGGGGAACTGAAGAGAGAGGTATATGGAGGCTGTCATGTTTATTTCCTTTTAATCAATACCAGTTGCCTGGCAGCCCTGCTGGTCTATTTCTCTGCAGTAGTATCTGATTAAAACCAGAAACAAGCATGCAGCTAGTCTTGTCAGATCAGACTTATAAGTCTGAACCACTGAAACACCTGATCTGCTGCATACTTGTTCAGGGGCTATGGCTAATAGTATTAGAGGCAGAGGATCAGCAGGGCTGCCAGGCAACTGGTATTGTCTAAAAGGAAATAAACATGACAGCCTCCATATACCTCTCTCTTCAGTTCCCCTTTAAAGCGAAATTTAAAAATGATAAAATAAGTTAAAATGAAAGTGAAAACAAATTTGTAAATGATATGTGTCATAAACCTTATTCTGTAAACGAAAAGTTTTGTTATCTCGATCCCTGCAACCGCTATTTCTCGGACACCCTGATTTCTTCTCTGGCGTCTGATAGCCGATATCTTGCATGCCAGCCTATGGTGCGCCCTTTATTATGCATATGCGCCCTTTTTTCCTGCTAGATGCCCAACTAGCTATCAACTGAGAGATATGTTGTATAATTTTAACCTTGATAAGTTGTAGAATAGATTTTAGGGTGTGTTAGGGTTGAGGCCTATGGCTTGTGAATTTTTTTTTTTTTTTTGTGACAAACTGAATCAAAAGCAATACATTTTTTATTTTAATATATTCTGTACTAAAATAAAAAGTTGGTAAAATGAAAACAAAATGACTGAATTTAAAATAGAATACATAATTTGTTACTATTTAAATATGTATGCCATGAGGGTATATCATTGTTAATTTTGCAAATAAGGGCTTGTAATTATTGCTAGGGTACAATGGAAAAAAAAAAAACACAACATAGAGAAAATTATACCTTTATTTCCAAATAAAATATTATCCCCATACATTGCACTGGGGACATAATTTAAATGTTGGGGTAACCAGGGCAAATAAAACGTTATTTTAAACTATAGGTGATGAAAATTATGTATTTTTTTCCTCATCTTTTTTTTGTTTAAAATGCATAAAAAATAAAATGGCTAAAAAAGGCCTAATTAGTGGTGAAAGAACAAGATATAGATCATTTCGGTGCGAAAAGTAGTGATAAAGTTATTGGCAAATTAATGGGAGGATGTGAAAACGCTAAAGCCTGACTCGGTTAAATTGTTTAGAAAGTTATTACTATGCAATATGTTACATAAATTAATTGACATATCATAGCAAACAAATCACCCTTTTTCGTTCACAGACACTCTTGTCGCTCCTTCTTCTGGACAGTCAGGGATAATGTGGTGCAGACGCTGGGACCCTGCAGACAACAGAGCTGAAACTCTGAATATGGGGGCAAACACTGTGAGAGACTAAATACGGAGTGGACACTTTGAAGTTATAGACAATGACGGGATGAGGTCAGAGGTCACTGGCATTAAAGATACCCAGAAAATCCACCTTATTTATTAGCAGGGTCCAAGTGCCCTACTGCCACCCCATTAATTTATGTATCCACCAATAATTGTAGCCATCACTATGACAAAGAGTCTAAAGACCCTTGCTCCAAAATCTTCCAGCCCCCAAATCTAACATCAATACAGGTAGTCCCCGGTTAACGAACGAGATAGGGACTGTATGTTCAGTCTTAAACTGAATCCGTTCTTAAGTCAGAACATTGTGTCATCTCTGTCCCCTGTACCTCCTCATGCTCCCCTGTGCCTCCAGTGTCCCCCTCTGTGTCACCTCTGCCCTCTGTACCCTGCTTATACAAGTTTAAAAGGCATTTTTTTCCTTTGAATTTTTTTTTAATCGATTTTCTCAAAAACTACAAGTCCAATTTAAAAAAAAAAATTGGGGCTTGATCCCATGGAAATGCAGAATCCATGCCGTTCATATCGGCGGGTCGTTCATCAGTCGGGAGTTCGTTAGTCGGGGACTACTGTACTATTCATAGAGGTAATAATTGATTTGGTCAGCAAGACACACTACCATTGATAGTACTCTAGTTTTAAAGGGAATCTGACGTGAAAATAAAGTTATGATATAATGATTTGTATGTGTAGTACAGCTAAGAAATAGAACAATAGTAACACAGAGTCTCACATTGTTTCCAGTACAGGAAGAGTTAAGAAACTTCAGTTTTTATCTATGCAAAAGAGCTCCTCTGAGCTCCCCGACTAATTTAGTCCTCTACAGTTCTCTTTTCTGAAGCGCTTGGCTCCACCTCTCTGTCACTGTTTCTTGTTTGGTTAAGGTTTTACTGCAGAGCTAATAACCCTTTGAACTTTCCTGCTTTGTATCATATTTTAAAATACAGAGTATAGTTGTCAATCTGCAAATATGATGCAATGTAAAAAAAAAAAAAAAAACCTATATAACTGAAAATAACACTTTTCCATGCTACTGTTTTATGAATTATCCGTACTACACATATAATTTATTATATCATAAGGGTTTTTTCACTTCAGTGTCACCTTATGTATATTTATTGTGAACTTACAGCCCTATTAAAGGTACCCAATGTTCGCTGCTAATGTGTTTGTTCTTCATCCCACTTGAGCAGCATTGACATACTAACACGAGGGGTTCCATGACAATGGCACACTGACACTTAGGACCCCATGGCAGTAGTAGCCTTGAGGGTCTAAGTACAATGGCACTTTGAAAATGAGGGGTGCGAAACACTGAAACACTACTACTGGGATGTTCCGGAAATATGACACGCTGGGCTTGATTCACTAACCGGCGCTAAGTAATAGCGCCGGAGTGAACATCCACTCTGTGCCCCATAAGTAGCTTTGCGGGCACTAAAAGTCCCACAAAGCTACATCGCGCACAACCCAGGGCAGTGTGCGTGCAGCTGGTAATAGTGCGCGGTGCAACGTTATCGTTGCACCCGCTGCCCCCGCGGTGCAACGAAAATGGCGCATCAATGCGCCGCTTCAGGGGTCATCCGACGCACCGTTTTCTTTACAGGGCAGCGGGTGCGCGCACTATTACTGTCCAGCCGCGCTGCACGCGATGTGGGTGGACCTGTGGGCACAAACCACCTAACGCTGTGGTTTGTGCCCATAAACTATTAAGGCCTCCTAACGGGCTTAGCTCCGGTTAGTGAATCGAGGCCACTGAAGCTAGGGGATCCCAAAACAATGGCATAATGACATTTGGGGATCTCAAAGCAAAGACATATTAAAGAAACTCTGTAACAACATTTTCAGCCTTATTTCTTGAATCCTAATAGTTCCTATACTTGTTCTAATGTGGTCTGGATTACTGCAGCCTTTTCTAGTTGCACTGTCTCTGTAATATATCTAACATTCTTTTCTTTGTCGAGCCTTGTCGAGCCAGGGAGGAATGTGCTGCCTCTGCTGTGATAGGGAGAAGTTATACACGCCCTCTGCACGCCCCCTCCAGGCTCTGTGTGCTTTGTTTACTACTCACAGACAGAGCTCTCCGAGGGGGAAGGAAGCTGCCTGTCTCATGCTGAGAACTGTGAGAATCCCAGACTGGAGTGCAGATAATTCTCTATGTAATAAAAACTTGTAGTAAACTGTAACATGAGATATATACAAACATCACTTCCTGGTTAGCGGCCATGTTTTTTGTTTGTAAACACTGCCTAAAACTGGCAATTAAAAGCCAGGATCACTGCGGGGAGCTGCAGAAACGGCAAAGAGGGGCCCAGGAGAACACAATGAATAGAATGGTATGCTTTTTTTGTAAGAATTTGAGAGTACAGATTCTCTTTAAAGGCCTGATGGGGATCGAGAGGTGATGCCTACGATGGCATTGTAGGGCCAAGTCAGTTACGTTGCTCACTTTGCAAGCAAGTGACATGTTCTGCTCTATAGGGGGTGGGCATAGCAGCGCGTGGGGCGAGGTAAGTGGTGGAGACCTATTTTATCTACCGTCGCCCGGCTGTAATGATCTACCAGGCAAATGTTGGCTGAGAAGTGGGGAAGCATCAGGGGCTCCTGTACATAGGCTGGATTCTTGGCAGAGGTGGTCATTAGCGTCTGCCTCGGCCGAGTTTCATCTGGTAGAACAAAAGGGTACTTTCCGCGCAGGGGCTATAAATGTTCCATGAGCTGCCAGGAAGTTAAGTCCTCAGATAGACTCCATACAAATATGATAAAACAACTTCAGCGCTGCTGGTACTTCACAGTGTTATTCCATCATTAATACCCTTCAAAGTGCAGGCTTACCGACTTCCAAACAGTCCCAAATCATAAGGTCTAAGCGCGTGTTAGGTCACTAAAACGCAGTCAAACGCAGCAATCAAAGCCTCTCCAAACTCTCATCAGACTTCAGATTCACCGACTGTCATCCATCATATAGCGCCGATACTCCAACCATATGTATGATAATACCAGAAAAAACAGGTCTAAGTGCTCTCCGTTTTAAAAGACAAGCACCCTTTATTTAAGAATTAAAATTGTTTTCCAGATACTCATACGGGCCCTTATAGCACATCAAACATATGTCAGTGGGGTGCCGCTCTCACATCTGCCATCCGTTCGCCCCACCAGGTTTCGCTATTGCATCATCAGGGGCTTCAAACGGAATGGCAAGTTCAAGCAGCACTTAAATAAGGTCATCCCCATCAAAATCCTCATGTGTCATCTGGTGTTGGACCAGACGTTCACTCTCAGTGACCCAAAATAATGACACACTGATGCTTGGGGATACAGAACAATAACACACTACTTTTGGTCGTCCCAGAACACACAGTAACAATAATAGGCTCAAGAACAATGACAAACTTACAACTGGGGTTCCAGATCAATGGCGTCTAAAACAATATTACATGATGACACATAGTGGTCCCAGAATAACGATATGCTGACCTTTTGGGATCCATAACTTGCTAACAAATGAGGATGCCAGCCAGGACAATGACTGTGGCACGTGGTGACCAAAAATAATAATACTGACACTTGGGGGTCCCTAAACAGTAGCACACTGAAACTTGGGGTCTTAGAACAGGGTCATAAGGACACTTTAGGGTCCCAGAACAGTGACACACTGACACGTGGAGGTTCCAAATCAATGACACACTGACACGTGGAGGTTCCAAATCAATGACACACTGACATGTGGAGGTTCCAAAACAATGGCACACTGACACTTGGAGCAGGGCCGTTTCTTGGGCAGTGTGGGCAGGGCGACCATCCAGGGCACAGACCGGCAAGTAGAAGAAGTGGGGCACAGGCAGAAGGACATAACCGCCAGGGAGCTGGTGAGGCGCGGTGCAGCGAAATGGAAGAAGAAGATTGCCAGCACGATCACCTTCCTTGACTCCTCCCGGGCTGCCTGCGTCAGATGTTAAGGCATGATCACGTCACCACCACATTATGACATCTGATGTCCTGTAGCGGTACTGCATGCAGTCAGCGCACAGCACCCACGGAAGAGTTGGCTTTCCGGGTTCTCTTCGCCTGTGTGCTTTCCTGGTCCCTGCTTCCTCCTGGATGAGCGGCTGGTGACTAGTAATTAGGCAGATCTACTTGTGACCTGTGGCAGTGTGACTGTAAAGGTTCGGAGGCCACAAGGGTGGGGGTCCATTTTTACACCCTCGATTCTTTGTGCTTGTGCAGTGACGACTCCCTGTATGAAAAGCGCAATAGTGAACTTACTAGTCATATCAAACATTTTAATCAGGAGTTGGTGATCAAGAGGGATCAAAAAATCCTTAGAGATAGACTAGCCTACAAACTTGGGAATGCATACAGATGGGGTCCCAAACCTAGACAGCCTCTGAAAAAGCCCCACCAGCAAAGTAGACCGGGACAACCCCCGATATCCAGCGGGGAGGAATCAGAAGGATCACAGGGATCTACAGCTAGTCTGAGTGTGGCTAGCTCTACTTCCCTTAGTTCTGTATCTAATACGGGACAATCTAAGGCCTACAATACCCGCTCACGTCCATTGGACGGTGTGTCGAGTAAGGCAGAGAAAACTACTAAACGCAGTAATAGAGGGAAGAAACCCACTTCAGCCACACAATGTCAGGACGAGATAGATATAGGGGCAGGAAACGAGGAACGGGGGGAGGGTGGAGTCCGTGGGGCCTGTGCCTCTATGCCATCATCTGGGTCTGGTACTTTTTTAGAGTAACATCACGACAGTCGGGGAGGTGTGTGTCCCCTGGCGACGTCCACCAGTCTGATCTACAGGTGATTAATTTGACAAAGGAAACAATTCCTAAATCAATGAATGACGTCCTTGCGCGTGGATTGGGATTTTGTCCCACCCACAGCATTGATAAGTTTGAAGTTATAAAGGATCTCCATTTATTTGGAAGAAAAATATTACTTCAGTCCCTGTGTGCACAGACTAATGGTGGACGCCGCCGAGGCACGCCACGACCGGCCTCATCTGTTCTGTCAATTCAGGACCAACAGGCTTTACAGGATTTGCATGATCTTCTTGATACAGAGGATGTAGAGCCAGAACATGATGGCTTGGATGTGGGGGCTTCCACACAGATGACTCCCTGGGCCCCCCCCCATTCCTCACCATCCCAGAGTAGTAGTCAACCCTTTAGGAAAAGATCTCAGCGATATCCTCCTTTATCGTTGAACCCGAATTTACAGACCTTCGTTGCCTCGGTGGAGAGAGAATTAATGCAGATATGCAACTATACAGGTCCAATGAACCTTACTGAGGACGAGCGTAGGGCCCTTGAAGCATTACAGAAACATGACAACTGGATCATTAAGCCCTCAGATAAGGGTGGTAACATAGTGGTTATGACGAAGTCGGCATATAGAGATATGTGCCTACAAATTTTGTCGCAGCGTGAATGTTATGTCAGGGTCTCGGCGTCCTCGGCTGAGCGGTGCCGGGCGGACCTGTATGCCATCTTAGACGAGGCACTGCACATGGAGGTAATCTCCAATGAGGTTTACGATTTTCTGAAAGTAATGCAACCTATAATTCCCACCTTTTATGCCCTTCCTAAGGTGCATAAAAGGTTGGTGAATCCACCAGGACGTCCAATCGTCTCGGGCTGTGGTTCCCTTACGGAACAGATTAGTGTCTATATAGACAGGCACTTACAACCTCATGTGCAGTCCCTCCCGTCTTATATAAAGGACACATCCCATTTTCTTAGAACTATAGATGGTCTGCAGGTCCCACCCGGGACCCTGCTCGTTGCCTTGGACGTCGAGGCCCTGTATTCATGCATACCACACGAACTTGGCGTTCAGGCAGTCGGTGCCTTTCTTGCGGAATTAGGCTTGGAATCGGCCACACATAATAGATTCCTTCTGACACTACTGAAATTCCTTTTGACCAATAACATTTTTATCTTTGACGGTGACCACTACCTCCAGGTGCAGGGGGCTGCGATGGGGACAACATGTGCCCCGTCGTATGCTAACCTGTACCTGGGGGAGTGGGAGCGAGAGTTATTCGCAGACGAGGCCCTCTCGATGTACCTGTGCCACATTTTAGTTTGGCACAGGTACATCGATGACGTCTTCGTACTGTGGACAGGTAGTCATCTAGAATTGATCAGATTTGTGGAATGTATAAACGTAAATTGTCGGAATCTTAAATTTACAATGAATTGTGATTCCCACGAGATTCCGTTTTTGGATCTTCGGGTGAATTGCGATGACTCGGGTCTGATCAGCACAGGACTATATAGAAAGGAGACTTCCACGAACGCTTTATTGAAAGCTGATAGCTGCCACCCTGGGCACACAGTTAGAGGCATCCCTGTAGGCCAGTACCTGAGGGTTCGTCGTAATTGTACCAAACTTGAATCTTTTGTACAGGAGGCCGGTCAGCTGCGCAAGCGCTTTCAAGCACGGGGTTATAATGATAAAACTTTGAGAAAAGCTTACCAAAGAGCCTTGGGCAGCGATAGAGACAAATTACTCTGTCCGAACCGGGTAGCGGGGCTTGGCCAGCAGCAGACCAGGCTCTGCACTCGGTTTTGTATGCAACATGGAGAAATTACACGAATTTTAGACAAATATTGGTATATGCTGTGCAACGATTCGCGGTTGTCACCTTTTGTTCCACCACGGCCAAACATTACATTCAAAAGAGCCCCATCCCTGAGGGATATGTTAGTTAATAGTCATTTTGAAGATAACACACGGCTACATTGTCGTACCCTGGGGACCTACACATGTGGGGGCTGTAGTTTCTGTAGGTTTATGTATGTGGGGGCGTCGGTGGTGCTCCCGGACGGTAAGCAGTGGAGATTGTCACATTATGTCAATTGTGCCACGAAATTCGTGGTTTACTTATTATTATGCCCCTGTGGGGCTTTTTATATAGGAAAAACAACTCGTGAGCTCAGAGAACGTATCTCTGAGCATGTGAAGAGTATAAAAAGTGTCAACTCCACTGCCCCAGTCGGGGTGCATTTCAGGAGGCACCATGGCGGAGATTTTAGGGGACTCAGATTTGTTGGGATTGACCGGGTTCATGGTTTAATAAGAGGGGGCAACCTAGATAGGTTGCTCTGTCAGAGAGAGTGTCGGTGGATATTCAACCTAAGAGCCACTTCTCCCCCAGGGCTAAATGAAATGGAGGGCTTCGCCCCCTTTCTCCCATTATAGATGGGCTTCTGCTGAGATTCTGTTGCTTTTGTTGGGCATTTACACACTGCCCGCTGTGTGCGGGACTGCACTTGTTTTCTCCTGCGTGTCCTGGCCTCTTGCTGTGGGCTGCTCGGCAGTTTAGCTCCAAAAGTCCTTTTCCCACTACTATGATACATCTGATATATCTGGCAGAATTGCTGTTCTTTTTAGGGGCTGCTGTTTGTTTGCAGCTTCTATTCTAAAGTAATAAGGAAATTGAGATATATGGGCATGGGTGCAGACTATATAGAATAATGAACGTACAGCGTTGTAATTTTTGTAGCTGAATGAGGTATGTGCTATGCATGCTTGGATACTATGGTTTCGTTACCTTTCCGCGCTGCTGTTTACCCCCGGAGCTATCCACCTCGCCTGACTCCATATTGACATTAGGTTGCCATGGAGTGCGGCGGGTGTGTTGTCTCTGACGTTGGCTGGACGGGTCCCCGTTGCTCCTTCCGCCCGGCGCATTGCTGTGGGCGGAAGTGGGTGATGGGATGGGGGATCCGCTTCGGATCCGGTCCCTGCTGCTCCTTCCGCCCGACGTATTGCTGTGGGCGGGCGGGCGATGAGATGGGGGATCCGCTTCGGCCAACCAAAAGCGTTTGGCCATGCGCGTTCTCAGGCGCTCCTCTCGCCGCCGAATTACAGTTGGCGGCTGTGGGGTATGTGCTGGGACGCTCCTGGCTAACGCTGGGTACGCAGCGCCGGGGGGGGGGGCGGAGCTGGGAATTGAGTGTGCCTGATAGGGCGCAAGAGCCGTTATAAGCGGCTGTCAGCTGATTCTGGTGAACCACGCCTCCTGAGGAAACGAGGATACACTCGTGAAACATGTCGGGGCTGTGAAGTGGTTTTTCCGTTGGCTTGCCTGGCCTCCTGATCGCCCCTCCACAGGGAATCCTCCTCTGGCTATTCAAGCACTATTCAGCCTTCAACTCATACCATCATCATGCCCACTTAGAGGGGAATCTGCAGGACATTGCAATTGGCGACACCAAAAGCCAAAAACCTGGTGAGCAGCTTATATCACTATGTTTACTCAACACCGGAACCGCTTTTCTCGGCTTTTGTCACGGAGCTGCTTTGCTTGCTTGTGCTTAAGACAGTGACTGATGATTTGCAACTGCCGGGTTATTCAAACACTGACCTGTGTGTGACAGCATCAATCTGCTTGTCTGTGCTTTGCCTCATGGATATTGAACTGAGGCACGCCTTTGCATTATCTACTGGATACTAATGCATACGTGCCAGTGCTACTCTTTAAGCATATGTTGCTGCAGCCTGTTTATCACCTGTCAATACTTCCTAACATCATTTGACTTTGCACGCTCTTGTCACACACTTGGAGTGGTTCAAGAGACTGTTCAATACTCCCTGTAATAAGGAGGTACCATGAATGAACTATACATCTGATAATACAGTGCATTCTTCTAGCTGCTTCCTGTTTATGGCTGAAACCAAGTAGGCATGGTGGTGCATTTTACTAGCCAGAACTATATCAACACTGCAGTGAGATCTTCTCTGCTTTATGCTTCTGCATTCATCTAGTATGAGAGGGTGTGCTTGAACGTGTAGTTTGCTGTGTGTACTGTGGGGAGGAATGGGTGGGGTGGGTGCTGTGAGGCCAGGCTTATTTTAAATTTACTGTTTTTGATATAATAAAGATTTATATAACTTGTACTACTTTAGAGTAAATTGATTTATTGGTATGTACCACTCACCACTTCTATTCCTTCCTACTTTGGTGTTTCCATGACAATGGCACACTGACATTTAGGACCCCATGGCAGTAGTAGCCTTGAGGGTCTAAGTACAATGGCACTTTGAAAATGAGGGGTGCAAAACACTGAAACACTACTACTGGGATGTTCCGAAAATATGACACGCTGGGCTTGATTCACTGAACAGCCACTCTGTGCACCATAAGTAGCTTTGCGGGCACTAATAGTCCCACAAAGCTACATCGCGCACAGCTCAGGGCAGTGTGCGTGCAGCTGGTAATAGTGTGCGGTGCAACGTTATCGTCGCACCCGCTCCCCTGTAAACGTCGCACCCGGTGCAACGAAAATGGCGCATCGGGTGCCCCTGAAATGGCGCCTCAATGCGCCGCTTCGGGGGTCATCCGACGCACCGTTTTCTTTACAGGGCAGCGGATGCGTGCACTATTACTGTCTAGCCACGCTGCACGCGATGTGGGTGGACCTGTGGGCACAAACCACCTAACGCTGTGGTTTTTGCCCATAAACTATTAAGGCCTCCGAACCGGCTTAGCTCCAGTTAGTGAATCGGGGCCACTAAAGCTAGGGGATCCCAAAACAATGGCATAATGACATTTGGGGATCTCAAAGCAAAGACATATTAAAGAAACTCTGTAACAACATTTTCAGCCTTATTTCTTGAATCCTAATAGTTCCTATACTTGTTCTAATGTGGTCTGGATTACTGCAGCCTCTTCTAGTTGCACTGTCTCTGTAATATGTCTAATTTTCTTTGTCGAGCCAGGGAGGAATGTGCTGCCTCTGCTGTGATAGGGAGAAGTTATACACGCCCTCTGCACGCCCCCTCCAGGCTCTGTGTGCTTTGTTTACTACTCACAGACAGAGCTCTCTGAGGGGGAAGGAAGCTGCCTGTCTCATGCTGAGAACTGTGAGAATCCCAGACTGGAGTGCAGATAATTCTCTATGTAATAAAAACTTGTAGTAAACTGTAACATGAGATATATACAAACATCACTTCCTGATTAGCAGCCATGTTTTTTGTTTGTAAACACTGCCTAAAACTGGCAATTAAAAGCCAGGATCACTGCGGAGAGCTGCAGAAACGGCAAAGAGGGGCCCAGGAGAACACAATGAATAGAATGGTATGCTTTTTTTTGTAAGAATTTGAGAGTACAGATTCTCTTTAAAGGCCTGATGGGGATCGAGAGGTGATGCCTACGATGGCATTGTAGGGCCAAGTCAGTTACGTTGCTCACTTTGCAAGCAAGTGACATGTTCTGCTCTATAGGGGGTGGGCATAGCAGCGCGTGGGGCGAGGTAAGTGGTGGAGACCTATTTTATCTACCGTCGCCCGGCTGTAATGATCTACCAGGCAAATGTTGGCTGAGAAGTGGGGGGAGCATCAGGGGCTTCTGTACATAGGCTGGATTCTTGGCAGAGGTGGTCATTAGCGTCTGCCTCGGTCGAGTTTCATCTGGTAGAACAAAAGGGTACTTTCCGCGCAGGGGCTATAAAAGTTCCATGAGCTGCCAGGAAGTTAAGTCCTCAGATAGACTCCATACAAATATGATAAAACAACTTCAGCGCTGCTGGTACTTCACAGTGTTATTCCATCATTAATACCCTTCAAAGTGCAGGCTTACCGACTTCCAAACAGTCCCAAATCATAAGGTCTAAGCGCGTGTTAGGTCACTAAAACACAGTCAAACACAGCAATCAAAGCCTCTCCAAACTCTCATCAGACGTCAGATTCACCGACTGTCATCCATCATATAGCGCTGATACTCCAACCATATGTATGATAATACCAGAAAAAAACAGGTCTAAGTGCTCTCCGTTTTAAAAGACAAGCACCCTTTATTTTACAATTAAAATTGTTTTCCAGATACTCATACGGGCCCTTATAGCACATCAAACATATGTCAGTGGGGTGCCGCTCTCCCATCTGCCATCCGTTCGCCCCACCAGGTTTCGCTATTGCATCATCAGGGGCTTCAAACGGAATGGCAAGTTCAAGCAGCACTTAAATAAGGTCATCCCCATCAAAATCCTCATGTGTCATCTGGTGTTGGACCAGACGTTCACTCTCAGTGACCCAAAATAATGACACACTGATGCTTGGGGATACAGAACAATAACACACTACTTTTGGTCGTCCCAGAACACACAGTAACAATAATAGGCTCAAGAACAATGACAAACTTACAACTGGGGTTCCAGATCAATGGCGTCTAAAACAATATTACATGATGACACATAGTGGTCCCAGAATAACGATATGCTGACCTTTTGGGATCCATAACTTGCTAACAAATGAGGATGCCAGCCAGGACAATGACTGTGGCACGTGGTGACCAAGAATAATAATACTGACACTTTGGGGTCCCAGAACAGTGACACACTTACACATGGAGGTTCCAAAACAATGACACACTGACACTTGGAGCAGGGCCTTTTCTTGGGCAATGTGGGCAGGGCGACCACCCTGGGCGCAGATCGGCAAGTAGAAGAAGGGAAGCACAGGCAGAAGGACAAAACCGCCAGGGAGCTGGTGAGGCGCGGTGCAGCCAAATGGAAGAAGATTGCCAGCACGATCACCTTCCTTAACTCCTCCCGGGCTGCCTGCGTCAGATGTTAAGTCATCATCACGTCACCACCGCATGATGACACCTGATGTCCTGTAGCGGTAATGCATGCAGTCAGCGCACAGCGCCCATGGAAGAGTTGGCTTTCCGGGCTCTCTTCGCCTGTGTGCTTTCCTGGTCCCTGCTTCCTCCTGGATGAGCGGCTGGTGACTAGTAATTAGGCAGATCTACTTGTGACCTGTGGCTGTGTGACTGTAAAGGTTCGGAGGCCACAGGGGTGGGGGTCAATTTTTACACCCTCGGCCTGGGTGCAATTTAGCCTAGAAACTGCCCTGACTTGGTGGTTCCAGAATAATGACAGATTGGGATTTGGGAATCCCAGAACTTGTTGACTCTTGGGTCTTCCACTGATGTGATATTTACGAATCCCTACAGAGTGCTTTTCACATCTCCGTAATTATATCTAAGGACAGGCAATCCAGTTGAGAGACTGACATATTTGAATTCATGTCAAGCAGGTGTACTTTTATCAGAAGATTTCTCCATGATGATCACACACTTCAGAACTTGATTTATGAAGGTGCCAATAAGGCATAAAATCTATTACAATCTGATTAAATAAGGACTTTTTTAATCGACTTTTAATAGATTTTATGCCCTACTGGCAACTTTGTATATGGAGTTCTGACTATTTGTCCATCCTTATTCCCGTTCCCATCCTACAGAGAGCAACTTTAACCCTTTAGCAGCCAATTTTTTTTAGAGGTTTGCAAGTGCTCCAGGTCAATTTATTTTAGCACATTTATTTAATTTGTAAGCAAGGCTGTAAGGTGTATTTATGGCTCCTTGTCACTAGGGGGCAGTGTGAGACAATTACAGAGGACTTCTGCTTGCAGTTTCTATATTTTCTGCTAGTAGAGAGAGATCAAACCATTCAAAAAAATTACAGCACTTTGCGTTCTGCCAACTAAAGGTCAAAAGCAGCATACTCTCAAACCAGATAACTCTATTGAAGCTGCTGGGTTTATTCTCCTCATCTCAGCAGCAGAGGAATGTGTGCATCAAACACCAAGTTAACACCTGATATATCTGGCTTTGCAAATTTGGCCTAATTGGCTTAATCGCGAGGCATTGCTCATGCAAATTTGCATTTGCTTTCATAATATGCAGGGTCTAAAACGAATTTACCGCAAAAAGGTTGCCCTGCGGGGATTAGTTCGCGGCAACATTTAACACTATCCAGGGGAACCACTGCACTTCCCAACCTCCCCCTCCAGGGTGCTGCTACAGGGTTTCTGAACAGCGAGAGGGCTTGGAGCTCTGTGGTTCACCGATTGGTGCGGGCATGGGGAGCCTCCCCTGTGGCGCCCCTGGATAGTGCTAAATGTTGCGTGAACTAATCCCTGCAGGGCAACTGGTTTGTGGTAAATTAGTTTTAACTTACAGTGGTGTGAAAAACTATTTGCCCCCTTCCTGATTTCTTATTCTTTGGCATGTTTGTCACACTTAAATGTTTCTCCTCATCAAAAAATGTTAACTATTAGTCAAAGATAACATAATTGAACACAAAATGCAGTTTTAAATGATGGTTTTTATTATTTAGTGAGGAAAAATGGCCCTGTGTGAAAAAGAAATTGCCCCCTGAACCTAATAACTGGTTGGGCCACCCTTAGCAGCAATAACTGCAATCAAGCGTTTGAGATAACTTGCAAAGAGTCTTTTACAGCGCTCTGGAGGAATTTTGGCCCACTCATCTTTGCAGAATTGTTGAAATTCAGCTTTATTTGAGGGTTTTCTAGCATGAACCGCCTTTTTAAGGTCATGCCACAACATCTCAATAGGATTCAGGTCAGGACTTTGACTAGGCGACTCCAAAGTCTTCATTTTGTTTTTCTTCAGCCATTCAGAGGTGGATTTGCTGGTGTGTTTTGGGTCATTGTCCTGCTGCAGCACCCAAGATCGCTTCAGCTTGAGTTGACGAACAGATGGCCGGACATTCTCCTTCAGGATTTTTTGGTAGACAGTAGAATTCATGGTTCCATCTATCACAGCAAGCCTTCCAGGTCCTAAAGCAGCAAAACAACCCCAGACCATCACACTACCACCACCATAATTTACTGTTGGTATGATGTTCTTCTGCTGAAATGCTGTGTTACTTCTACATAGAGTTGGGCCGAACCTCCGATTTTAGGTTCGCGAACTTTCACGGAACGTTCGGTTCGCGTTAAAGTTCGCGAACCGCAATAGACTTCAATGGGGATGCGAACTTTGAAAAAAAAAATAATTATGCTGGCCACAAAAGTGATGGAAAAGATGTTTCAAGGGGTCTAACACCTGGAGGGGGGCATGGCGGAGTGGGATACACGCCAAAAGTCCCCGGGAAAAATCTGGATTTGACGCAAAGCAGCGTTTTAACGGCAGAAATCACATTGAATGCTAAATGACAGGCCTAAAGTGCTTTAAAACATCTTGCATGTGTATACATCAATCAGGTAGTGTAATTAAGGTACTGCTTCACACTGACACACCAAACTCACTGTGTAACGCACCGCAAACAGCTGTTTGTGTAGTGACGGCAGTGGCGGGTTCACTGAACAGGAATACAGTGGCGGGTTCACAGAACAGGTATGCAGTGGCAGGATCACTGAACACAATAGGTATGCAGTGGCGTGTTCACTAAACAGGTATACAGTGGCGGGTCCACTGAACAGAACAGGTATACAGTGGCGGGTTCACAGAACAGGTATGCAGTGGCAGGTTCACTGAACACAACAGGTATGCAGTGGCGGGTTCACTGAACAGGTATACAGTGGCGGGTCCACTGAACAGAACAGGTATACAGTGGCGGGTCCACTGAACAGAACAGGTATACAGTGGCGGGTCCACTGAACAGAACAGGTATACAGTGGCGGGTTCACAGAACAGGTATACAGTGGCGGGTCCACTGAACAGAACAGGTATACAGTGGCGGGTTCACAGAACAGGTATGCAGTGGCAGGATCACTGAACAGGTATGCAGTGGCAGGATCACTGAACAGGTATGGAGTGGCAGGATCACAGTACAGGTATGCAGTGGGCTGAGGGCTCACTGAACAGAACAGGTATGCAGTGGCAGGATCACTGAACAGGTATGGAGTGGCAGGATCACAGTACAGGTATGCAGTGGGCTGAGGGCTCACTGAACAGAACAGGTATGCAGTGGCAGGATCACTGAACAGGTATGGAGTGGCAGGATCACAGTACAGGTATGCAGTGGGCTGAGGGCTCACTGAACAGAACAGGTATGCAGTGGCAGGATCACTGAACAGGTATGCAGTGGCAGGATCACAGTACAGGTATGCAGTGGGCTGAGGGCTCACTGAACAGAACAGGTATGCAGCCAGGAAGAAGTTAAGCCTAACTAATCTTTCCCTATATGAGAGACTGCAGCAGCTCGCCCTACTCTCACTAATGCAGGCACACGAGTGGCCGTAATGGCCGCCGCTGCCTGCCTTATATAAGGGGGGGTGGGGCTCCAGGGGCTAGTGTAGCCTAATTGGCTACACTGGGCCTGCTGACTGTGATGTAGAGGGTCAAAGTTGACCCTCAGTGCATTATGGGGCGAACCGAACTTCTTCCGCAAAAGGTTCGCGTGCGGTACCCGCACGCGAACCACCTACGTTCGCGCGAACCACGTTCGCCGGCGAACCGTTCGGCCCAACTCTACTTCTACACCAGATGTAACGGGACACGCACCTTCCAAAAAGTCGGTCCACAAGGTATTTTTCCAAAAGTCTTGGCAATCATTGAGATGTTTTTAAGCAAAATTGAGACGAGCCTTAATGTTCTTTTTGCTTAAAAGTGGTTTGCGCCTTGGATTTCTGCCATGCAGGCCGCTTTTGCCCAGTCTCTTTCTTATGGTGGAGTCGTGAACACTGACCTTAATTGAGGCAAGTGAGGCCTGCAGTTCTTTATATGTTGTCCTGGGGTCTTTTGTGGCCTCTAGGATGAGTTTTCTCTGCGCTCTTGGGGTAATATTGGTTGGCCAGCCACTCCTGGGAAGGTTCATCACTGTTCCATGTTTTTGCCATTTGTGGATAATGGCTCTCACTGTGGTTCGCTGGAGTCCCAAAGCTTTAGAAATGGCTTTATAACCTTTACCAGACTGATAGATCTCAATTACAGTACTTTGTTCTCATTTGTTCCTGAATTTCTTTGGATCTTGGCATTAAGTCTAGCTTTTGAGGTGCTTTTGGTCTACTTCTCTGTGTGAGATAGCTCCTATTTAATTGATTTCTTAATTGAAACAGGTGTGGCAGTAATCAGGCCTGGGGGTGACTACAGAAATTGAACTCAGGTGTGATAAACCACAGTTAAGTTATTTTTTAACAAGGGGGGCAATCACTTTTTCACACAGGGCCATGTAGGTTTGGAGTTTTTTTTCTCACTAAATAATAAAAATCGTCATTTAAAACTGCATTTTGTGTTCAATTATGTTATCTTTGACTAACAGTTAACAGTTTTTGATGAGCAGAAACATTTAAGTGTGACAAACATGCAAAAGAATAACAAATCAGGAAGGGGGCAAATCGTTTTTCACACCACTGTATATCATTTATATCCGGTTTTAACTTGATGTTTGATGCACACATTCCTCTGCTACTGTGTTATTCTCCTCATCTGTCTTTACTTGGGAGTATATATCTATAGGTAGAAAGAATACTACACTATTATTGGCTCTCGGCCCCTGTTATTTATATTTTCCTCTTGATCTCACACTTGTCCATTACCTCTCTAATGTTTCCACATCATACAATACGCAGAAGACAACAGCCTGTGAATGAGTTGCCTCAAGCTCAATCCTCACCTCTCCATCGTCACGCCACAGAAACAGCCAGTCTCTGCCTAGAAAATGCCGCAGGCCCTCCAGATTTGACTCTGGAACACGAGAGTCAACGTCAACAGCTGAAACACGAGAGAGGGTTAAGTGCTCAGAAGAAGAGGGACAAGACAACATTACTGGGAGAGAGGAGAGCTTTTTACTGAAGTATGTGGGTTGAGGAGAGGAAGAAAAATAATGGTGATAAAAAAAAAGAATGCCCCTCTTACTAATGGTAGCAGATCTCAGCAGGTGAGCAAAACCCATTGTGAGAGTAATAATGCACTTCTCGGAGCTATTATCGGCGCGCCGCAGAATGTAGGGAGACCGTGACCCCTCTACACCTCCACTCCAGGTATCTCCTGCTCGTGAAAACACAGCGCACAATGCCACGTAACGGCAGAACCCCGCTGCCAGCCCCCCACGCTTGCCTTTAAGTACCTACCTTGCCCTTCAGTGACCCCATTAACAGCCAACAAGGAAGCGAAAAAAAATAATCTTCCCGACATGCCAAAGAATTCACTTAACGGGCTGCATTATGCCAGGGACAAATGGCGGCCCCTGGATTGTCTCTGCCCCACGATCTGTCAGCCTTTTCTGCAACACTTCAAGAGGCAAGGCCGCCGCTCTAGGCCAGCAAACAATAAACATTTAGCGCTTGGTGGATGAATAATATTGCCCAGGCTTCACGCCTTTCCAATGGCTCTGCCACTGTTTACACCTAATTTAAATGTTTGCCGCTAAGCATATGGTTATTGCAAACAGCCGAGGGAGACCGCACTGCCTCTGCCGTAATGAAAAAAAGACGGAGACAAGAAGAAAAGATTCCATTAAAGAGGCAGAATAGACGGGGTCAGCAGATCAAACTGTTTCCCTGCACACAATAATAGGTTAATATGATGCGGCATTTACCAGAGAAACATACAAAAATCACACGGGAACAATGCTAAAAATAGACTACTAGACAATTCAAGTAGGTCACTTATTTGTTCTCGTCTTCTACCTATTAGTTTAAATTGCTGAGTCGTATGCACTGCTCATTGTATTGCTTCTTGTCGTTGATTATGGCCATTGTTGAAGACGTTGGAGAAGAAGGTACAAGATTGCCTTCTTAGAGGGGACCTGAACCGAGTAAAAGTATTTAAAATAAACACATGATGTACCTGCAAATTAATATTACATACTAACCTCGCTGTCAGTTCCTCTCTGAAGCTCACCATTTTCTTCTAACAACGACAGAGCTGGCATAAGGTCCTCCAGCACCCAAGGCTGAGACAGCAAAGTGCCCCCCCCATCCCCCCACCCCAGCTGTCCCACACTGATTACTATTAGAGTGAGAGGCACCCCAGGGCCCCAACACCTTAAAGAGACACTGAAGCGGAAAAAAAATATGATATAGTGAACTGGTTGTGTACTATGAATAATTACTAGAAGATTAGCAGCAAAGAAAATATTCTCATACTTTTATTTTCAGGTATATAGTGTTTTTTCTAACATTGCATCATTCTATATTATGTGCAGATTACACAACACTCAGCATTCAAAATGATTCTTTCAGAGCAGTCTGTGAAGTAATGAACTCTCCTCTAGCAGAGAAAAAGTAAACAGTTCACTTACAGTTGAGATAATAAAAGTCAGATAACAGCCCTCTCCACGACTAATGCTGGGTACACACTATGAGATTTTCTGGTCGATTTACTGTCAGATCGATTATTTACAACATGCTCGATTTGCTTTCCGATCGATTTCCGAGCATTTTCCGATCGATTTCCTATTAAAGTGCACGGAAATCGATCGGAAAATGCTCGGAAATCGATCGAAAAGCAAATCGGACATGTTGGTAATAATCGATCTGACAGTAAATCGACCAGAAAATCTCATAGTGTGTACCCAGCATAAGACTTATTAGTCGGAGAGTTAATGGCTTGTTTGCATAGAGATAACAAATGGAGTTTCTCAACTCTTCCCGTACTGGAAACAATTAGACTGATGTATCTGATCTTAATGTTTTATTTCTTAGCTGTACTACACATACAAATCATAATATCATCATTTTTTTTTCGCTTCAGTGTCTCTTTAATCTCTAGTTATCTGACTTGCAGTCACTGTCATGTATCCCCTTTTCTTATTTCTCTGCTTCAAACACAATAGGGGAATGATAGCTGGGTGAGTTGTGCGCCCCCTCCTTCACTGCGCCCTGAGGCTGGAGCCTCTCTCGCCTCTGCCTCGGCCCGGCCCTGAACAACTATTCCTTGCAGTTCTGACAAGATCTGGCCACACACCATACATTTTTTTTAAATATCTGTTCAAATTAAGAATAGCAATCAATTTTTTTGACTGATTGTAACAATTCAAAAATCTGACCAATGTACCACACACCTATGTTCAATTTTTCACCAGCCATGAATAAAATAACTGAAAGCTCAGAAAAAAATGATTGGAACTGTACATCAAGCAACTGACAATCCATCACACACCATACAATTCTTGAAAAAGTTGGTCTGAAATTTCCAACATGTCCAATCTCCAAAAATACAAAAAAAACCCCGGAAATTCGATTGGATTTATCGAGCGAAAAAGAAAAGCTCTCGATTTTTCGAGACAGCCGATCGAAATCATCGAATTGGTGAAAAATTGGTTCTTTTAATTGTATAGTGTGTGGCCACTTTTAGGCCCCATTTAATCAGTTGGTACACTTTTTTTTTTCTTCTCCATGGCAGTGCATTATGAAAAATCTTTCAGTTAAAACACTTATTGTGTGAACTGAGCCATTGGGAAGCATGGGCATTACTTTGAAAATCAGTTGGCCTTTCAGTTATAACTGAGAGCAACAGATTAAGTGTAAATGGGGCCTGAGGGTCCTTTTCGGTCAGTCAGTTATCTATCAGTTGTTGTCAGTTATAACTGAAAGGACAACTGATATGCAAAGTAATGTCCCTGTTTTCCTATGGCTCAAGTAGCGATATCACTATTTAATAGTGTGCTCATCAGAAGGCTGTTATGGGGTCACCACCATTTTTAAAAGGGGAACTAAAGTTGAAGAGAAATCGAGAGCCCAATATGGTGTAGTATGTCAAAATTGATTGGATAAATGAAACAGTGAGATGGTAATACTCACAAACACGGGTTACCACCTAGGTAACCACTCATTAGGCAGGTGAGGAGATTAGACCTGTCCTCACTCAGGATTAAGAAGTCGCTCTCTGTAGATAGGAAGAAAGGGGGTAGATCACCCCTCCACCTGGGGTGGACTCAAATATATTGGTAGGTGAACAGAGGCGCCAGAAGGATAAAAGTACATAAAATTTTTTAAAAAATTGCTGGGAGGAAGTGGTGGACTCGCCTCCGTTAAAGCAGACACCAAGGACTGTAAATATATAGATATACACATTTATTGAAAATACCCCAAAGATACAACGCGTTTCGCGGGCACAGCCCACTTCTTCGGCAATAAGCAGGGGATAAACAACAGCAATTCAGTTATAGCAAGCAGAGCACCTCTGTGACAGTGACTTGCTGTATAAGGTGTTGCTCAGGCTGCCTACAGATTGTTCTTAAACTGTCAATTATCCCTTGACCAAATCATAGACTGCACACTGGGGAACTACAGGTACCAGCATGTCCTACTGTGATTATGTATGTGTCATGTATGGAATGATAGTTCATCTTCACAAAGAAATGCTGGTAATTGTAGATCTCCCAGTGGTTTATAAGGTTCTTACAAAGGTACAATGATGGATAATTGTTCATGTACAAGTGATAATTAGCAGTAGGGTATTGTACTATGCACTGACATCTCCTGCAGCACTTTACAGAGTACATAGCCATGTCACTGACTGTCCTCAGGGGATTTCACAATCTAATCCTGCCATAGTCTATTTTCCTACCATATTATTATTATTATTGTGTATTTCTATAGCACTGACATCTCCTGCAGCACTTTACAGAGTACATAGTCATGTCACTGACTGTCCTCAGGGGATCTCACAATCTAATTCTGCCATAGCCATAGTCTAGTGTCCTACCATATTATTATTATTATTATTATGTATTTATATAGCACTGACATCTTCTGCAGCACATTGCAGAGTACATAGTCATGTCACTGACTGTCCTCAGGGGATCTCACAATCTAATTCTGCCATAGCCATAGTGTAGTGTCCCACCATATTATTATTATGTATTTATATAGCACTGACATCTTCTGCAGCACGTTACAGAGTACATAGTCATGTCACTGACACTGTCCTCAGAGGAGCTCACAATCTAATCCTACCATAGTCATAGTCTAATGTCCTACCATAATATATATATATCAGCAGTTATGTCACCGAGTGTTCTCAGAGGAGCTCACAATCTAATCTCTACCATAGTTAAAGTCTAGTATTTTCAATATAGAATTGTTTTGGGGGAAACCAGTTTACTTATTAGTGTGTTTTAGGGATGTTGGGGAATATGAAGTGCTTAAATGAATTCCGGGTGAAGATAGTAACTCCATGCAGATTTTGCCCTACCCAATGTTCAAACCTAGGACTATAATACAATAGTGCTACCCAGTATGCCTCTATTCTGCTCATATCTATCTGTTCATGCATGTCATTAATTCTGACCCTCTACCACCAGAGCCGGGACATGGTCCTCCAGCACCCAAGGCTGAGACACCAAAGTGCCCCTCCCCCCCCCCCCCCCCCCCCATTCATCACACACTGATTACTATTAGAGTAAGAGGCGTCCCAGGGGCCCCAACACCCTAATCTCTAGTTATCTGGCTTGCAGTCACTGCCATGTATCCCCTTTTCTTATTTCTCTCTGCTTCAAACACAATAGGGGAATGATAGCTGAGTAAGATGTGCGCCCCCTCCTACACTGCGCCCTGAGGCTGGAGCCTCTCCTGCCTCTGCCTCGGTCCTGTCTACCACCCTTCCTCCCTCCATTCTACTTCTCTTTCACTACCAACACACTGTGCTTATTTCCAGAATGGGTTATGAATTGCTAAACTATTGTACTGTAAGTAAGCGGGGAAGAGCCGCCGCCATTAGCCAGCGGTCGGCGGCTCTTCCCGCGTGCAGTGGCCGCTCGCACG
The DNA here is from genome assembly GCF_040937935.1 of Hyperolius riggenbachi. Lineage (NCBI taxonomy): Eukaryota > Metazoa > Chordata > Amphibia > Anura > Hyperoliidae > Hyperolius > Hyperolius riggenbachi. The sequence goes on along the minus strand of NC_090655.1, from coordinate 33,190,629 downwards.
GGGAGGCAGCCGCCTCCTCCCAGCGTGAGGCGGCTGTCCCCGTGGAGAGACAGGCTGAACGCGGAAAAGCCGCCGCGTTGGACGCGGCGGCTGGGGCAGGTGTCCCCGCTGCGGAGACACCGCAGAACGGGGCTACTGCAGCTGGGACTCATAGTCCCTCAGGCTTTAGAGTGACGCGCGCGCGCGCACTCAGGAGGTAGATATGCCTGAATGGGTGAGTCAGCTGACCAGGCTGGTCAGCTGACTCTAGCTCCACTCCCCATTGGTCCTGTGTTTGGGGTGGAGCTGGAGAGCAGTATGGGTATATATACTGCTGGCTGTTCATTTCTTGGGTGTCTGGCGTTGCGTTCACATACGTGGGAGCACCCAGATCCGTTAGTCAGATCCGTTAGTGTGCCGGGACCAGCTGGAGCTGTAATCCTACACTAAGCTAGATTTGTTGATAGCTTAAAGTACTAGTTTGATTGTGATTATTTGTTATGACCTTTGCCTGCCTCGACTATCCTTCTGAACCTTGACCTTGTACCTCGTTATCTCTGATACTCCGTTGCTGAACCCAGCCTGTACCTTGACTCCGCCTCTGCCTCCTGATTTTGTACTCCGATATTTCTGATACCCCGTTGCCGAACCCTGTCTGTACCTTGACTCCGCCTCTGCCTCTAGATCTTGTACTTTATCTGTCTGTGTGTGTACGACCTGGCTTGTCCGACCTCGAGAACCGACCTCACCATTGGAGGGGGTTCTTCGTTCTGTTAGTAACCCTTCCGCCTGAGGGTGACTTTCAGAAGATACTTCCTGCTAGCAGTCTGACTCCTCCCGTCTTGGAGAGCTCAGGGTTGCGGAAGTAATCTGTACAGTACGTCTTACTGTACTGAGGCCTAGTCCTCTAAGTGTTACTGTTACACCTAACACTACACTCTACTCCAGTGAACAGAGGTTAGCCAGTATATTGGATTATCGGTGATACTGCAGATCACATATAATCTGGTATACGTCTGTATTCCCCGTGACGCTGCAGGTCACCGGTAATCAGACCTCTCTGTGCTTCACCGAGCGTTACAGAACGCCAGACCAAAAGACACTCATGGAACGCACTGATCCTCTGACCATGCTGGCCACTTCGGTGGATAGCATTCATTAATCACTAGGCCAACACAAAGCCTTAATTGATGCCTTATCAGGTTCTGTGAGAACCCTCCAGACATCAGTTGATTCAGTGCGATCCCCTCCTAGTGATGACATACGCATGCCTGTACCTGACAAATTTTCCGGCCACAAGTCTGACTTCCGGAATTTCAGGAGTAGAGTATTATCGTATTTTGAGTTAAGACCCCGATCCTCGGGGACTGAGACCCAACGGGTCATTTTTATTAAGACGTTGCTGACTGGCGACTCCCAGTCCTGGGCATATAACCTACCCTCTACTGATATAGCTCTGACCTCAGTAGAAGAATTCTTTAAGGCCATGGCCGTAATCTACGACGACCCTGACCTTGCTGCGTCCTCTGAGCGGAAGCTCAAACTCTTGCGGCAAGGCAGAGGTTCGGTTGAGGATTATGCGGCAGAGTTCCGTAGGTGGTCAGTCACGGCTAGATTTGACAACTTTGCATTAATGGATTACTTCTTGTCTGGGTTGTCGGAGGAGGTCTCCGACTTAATGTTAACAGTACCCGAGCCCAAGACAGTTGATGAGGCCATATCATCGGCCATCCGAGTGGATCGCAGGTTGCGCCATCAGAGGCAGGCTAGGGGCAGTCACCGTGTCAGGGTGACATCATATGTGGCACCGTCCGCTACACCCCTAGTAACACCTTCTCCGCCTGTCTCTCCCTCCCCAGCCTTGCCGCCGCCCGAACCAATGCAGATTGGTCGGTCGAGACTGACCCAGGTAGAGCGAAGGCGAAGAATGACAGAACAGCTGTGCCTGTACTGTGCAGCAGCAGGGCATAGGGTGCGAAACTGCCCTAACAGGTCGGGAAACGAGTTTGCCTAGGAATAGTGGGGGGTGACACCCTAGGCACACAAACTGCACCCCTTAAGGAAAAGAAGTTACTGCTCCCTTGTACGGTTACATGGGAGAATAAGTCTATGGCCACTGAGGCATTTATTGATTCGGGCTCAGCGGCCAATTTTATGAATATTGAGTTTGCGCAGGAGTTGGGTATTCCCCTTACTCCTGTGAGACCCCCCATTCAGGTCACAGCAGTGGACGATTCCCCTCTGCAACGGAATCGTGCACTGTCTCAGACTCCGGAGGTGAAGGTCACTATAGGGGTACTTCATGGGGAACAATTATCATTTTTTGTATTGCACATGTCAACCTCCACTATCATCCTAGGCATGCCCTGGTTGCAACTCCACTCACCTCAAATAGACTGGGCCACAGGGCAGTTAACCACTTGGTCACCTCGTTGTTTTCAGCAGTGTTTGGGGAAGTTGACCCTGGGGCAAACCAGAATTCAGGTGGAAGGGGTACCCGACCAATATTCCGAGTATTCCGATGTGTTCTGTCCCAAGGCAGCAGACAAGTTGCCCCCACATCGCCCTTTCGATTGTCCCATTGACCTCCGTTCAGGATGTGTACCCCCCCGGGGTCGTTTGTACAACCTGTCGGGACCCGAAAAAGTAGCCATGCAGGATTATATACGTGAAAACTTGGCCAAAGGTTTCATTCGGCCGTCTCGGTCACCTGCTGGAGCTGGTTTCTTTTTTGTTAAAAAGAAAGACGGAGGCCTGCGACCCTGCATTGATTATCGCGGACTTAACAAAATTACAGTCAAGAACCGCTATCCCCTGCCGCTGATAGACGATTTGTTCACACAAATTACAGACGCTAAAATCTTCTCTAAACTAGATTTGCGGGGCGCGTATAACTTGATACGCATAAGAAAGGGCGATGAGTGGAAGACGGCCTTTAATACACCAGACGGGCATTACGAGTACCTGGTGATGCCCTTTGGGCTCTGTAATGCCCCGGCCGTCTTCCAGGAACTCATTAACGAGGTATTCAGAGAGGTGTTGGGGAAGTTTGTTTTAGTCTATCTTGATGATATTCTTATCTTCTCCAACAACCTCTCTGAACATAGAGACCATGTGAGGTTTGTTTTGAATCTGTTAAGGCAGAACTCCTTATATGCAAAACTTGAAAAATGTATCTTTGAAGTAACGTCCGTCGCCTTCTTGGGGTATATAATTTCCACCACAGGCCTGTCAATGGATCCTGCCAAGGTTTCGGCTGTGCTGGAGTGGCCACAGCCGGTGGGGTTGAAATCTCTTCAGCGCTTTCTTGGCTTTGCCAATTACTATAGACGGTTTATAAAGGGGTACTCCACAGTCATTTCTCCCCTTACAAGTCTCACCAAGAAAGGGGCAGATACAACTCACTGGTCTCCTGAGGCTTTACATGCTTTTTCCACTCTGAAGGGCCTATTCTGTTCAGCACCCATCCTCAGACATGTGGATACGTCCTTCCCGTTCATTGTCGAGGTGGATGCTTCAGAGGTAGGAGTGGGGGCTGTGCTGTCTCAGCGATCAGGCTTGCAGGGTAGAATGCACCCTTGCGCTTACTTCTCTCGCAGGTTTTCCCCTGCAGAGAGGAATTATGATATTGGTAATAGGGAGCTCCTGGCCATCAAATTAGCCTTCGAGGAATGGCGACATTGGTTAGAAGGAGCTGAGCATACCATTACGGTTTACACCGATCATAAGAACTTAGAATACATCGAGGGGGCTAAGAGGTTGAGCCCTCGTCAGGCTCGATGGTCGCTATTTTTCTCCAGGTTCACCTTCATCATTACATATACCCCGGGGAGCAAGAATGTTAAGGCAGATGCCTTGTCCAGATGCTTTGAGGCAGAGACAGCACAGCCCTCTGTTCCTGAGACCATTATTCCTCAGAGATTGATACTGGCAGCCACTGGAACTTGGGAGGATTGGAGGGAGACGCTGAGTCCCTTTCAGCAGGACATCCCGGAAGGGAAGCCCGCAGGGGTTCTATTCGTTCCTCTGCCGTTTCGCCTTCAGGTTCTGGAGTTGTTCCACGCACATAAGAATGCAGGGCATCCGGGGGCATCCAGAACACAAGATTTGGTAGCCAGATGCGCCTGGTGGCCTTCTCTGGCAGCGGATTGCAAGGAATATGTGAAGGAGTGTGTGACATGTGCCAAGAGTAAACCCTCCCGGCTGGCACCTGTCGGTACCTTGCAGTCATTGCCCACCCCGACTGAACCGTGGACCCACCTGTCCATGGATTTTGTAGGCGAACTTCCCAGGTCTGAGGGAATGGCGGTCATTTGGGTCGTGGTCGACCGATTTAGCAAAATGGCCCATTTTGTACCTTTAAAAGGACTCCCCTCCGCTCAAGAACTGGCCGAGTTGTTCATTACGCATGTTTTTCGATTACATGGTATTCCCGAAAACATAGTCTCAGACAGGGGAGTTCAATTCGTCTCACGTTTTTGGAAAGCTTTTTGCCAGCTCATGGACATAAAACTGTCTTTCTCGTCTGGATATCACCCTCAGACCAACGGCCAGACTGAGAGAATAAATCAATCATTAGAGCACTTCTTAAGGTGTTATGTAGCTGAAGCACAGGACGATCAGGTCAGATTTCTGCCGTTTGCAGAATTTGCCCAAAATAATTTAAAAAACTCGTCCTCCGGTTTTTCGCCTTTTCAAGTAGTGACGGGAAGATCACCCAAATTTTCCCCATTGCCTATAGCCTCCACTCCGTTTCCCTGGAGGTCTGGCAAAGGTCATTCAAGGACCTGTGGGGGACAGTAAGAAATAACCTGGAGAAGGCCTTTTTGAGTCAGAAGGGTCAAGCCGACAAGAGACGGTCGGTGGAGTGGAGATTCCAACCAGGAGACCCGGTTTGGGTGTCCACACGTCACTTGGCCCTAAAACAACCTTCTAATAAGCTTGGTCCCAGGTTTGTGGGTCCATTTCCGATAACCAAAAAGATCAACAATGTTACTTATAATGTCGAACTTCCCACTAGCATGCGGGGGGTAAGGTTTTTTCATGTTTCCCTTCTTAAGCCAGCGGTCCAGGTGGGTCCCACTCCTCCCCCTCCTGTGTTGGTAGATGCCCAACCTGAATACGAGGTGGAGAAGATAATTGATTCACGTACTGTACAGAACTCAGTACAGTATCTCGTGCATTGGAAAGGGTATGGCATTGAGGAGAGGCAATGGGTACCTGGGAACCGCATGCATGCGGACGAGTTAAGAAGGGGGTTTCATGCGTTGCATCCCGAGAAGCCTGGTGGGAGCTGTCCGGAGTCCACTCCTCGGGGGGGGGGGGGGGGTACTGTAAGTAAGCGGGGAAGAGCCGCCGCCATTAGCCAGCGGTCGGCGGCTCTTCCCGCGTGCAGTGGCCGCTCGCACGGGGAGGCAGCCGCCTCCTCCCAGCGTGAGGCGGCTGTCCCCGTGGAGAGACAGGCTGAACGCGGAAAAGCCGCCGCGTTGGACGCGGCGGCTGGGGCAGGTGTCCCCGCTGCGTAGACACCGCAGAACGGGGCTACTGCAGCTGGGACTCATAGTCCCTCAGGCTTTAGAGTGACGCGCGCGCGCGCACTCAGGAGGTAGATATGCCTGAATGGGTGAGTCAGCTGACCAGGCTGGTCAGCTGACTCTGGCTCCACTCCCCATTGGTCCTGTGTTTGGGGTGGAGCTGGAGAGCAGTATGGGTATATATACTGCTGGCTGTTCATTTCTTGGGTGTCTGGCGTTGCGTTCACATACGTGGGAGCACCCAGATCCGTTAGTCAGATCCGTTAGTGTGCCGGGACCAGCTGGAGCTGTAATCCTACACTAAGCTAGATTTGTTGATAGCTTAAAGTACTAGTTTGATTGTGATTATTTGTTATGACCTTTGCCTGCCTCGACTATCCTTCTGAACCTTGACCTTGTACCTCGTTATCTCTGATACTCCGTTGCTGAACCCAGCCTGTACCTTGACTCCGCCTCTGCCTCTAGATCTTGTACTTTATCTGTCTGTGTGTTTACGACCTGGCTTGTCCGACCTCGAGAACCGACCTCACCATTGGAGGGGGTTCTTCGTTCTGTTAGTAACCCTTCCGCCTGAGGGTGACTTTCAGAAGATACTTCCTGCTAGCAGTCTGACTCCTCCCGTCTTGGAGAGCTCAGGGTTGCGGAAGTAATCTGTACAGTACGTCTTACTGTACTGAGGCCTAGTCCTCTAAGTGTTACTGTTACACCTAACACTACACTCTACTCCAGTGAACAGAGGTTAGCCAGTATATTGGATTATCGGTGATACTGCAGATCACATATAATCTGGTATACGTCTGTATTCCCCGTGACGCTGCAGGTCACCGGTAATCAGACCTCTCTGTGCTTCACCGAGCGTTACATGTACTATCTATGACTATGTCAACCCTTCAATGTCATGTATGTTATACCCACTCCAGTAATATCCTAAAGGGGCCCATACACTGGTCGATTTCAGCCATCGATCGATCAGAAATCGATTCTATCAAATTCCCTGTTCGATCGTTTTGTGGCCGATTTCGATCGATGTGATCTATCTGACAGCATGGAAAATCTAGGTCGATCTGCTGCTGGCAGCTGATCAATGGCCCATAGAGTTGCATTGGATCTAATGGTGCAGTAATGCATTTAGACCAATTTGATGCAGTTTGTGGCATATGGTCTGAGCACTGACAGACTGACCCCCCCCCCCCCCCCCCCCCCTCCTGCAGTAATGCTGCCAGCAATCATCCATCTTTTTGCAAAAGACAACCTTTGGATATGATGCTGAGCATGTGCTTTAGTGACAAAGCCTGTTGTGAGTGGAACCTGTCATGTTAAACTGCCATTTGTGCTTCAGCTCAGTTTCAACATGTTGGATCTTCTTATAACCTAGGACATCTTTATGTTGAGCAGCAATTCTTCTTCTAATGTGGAACTGTAACCAAGGATTGAGCTTCATCCCAATCAGTAGCTGATGCCCCCTTTTACCATGAGAGATCTTTACCTTTTCTCGAATAGTTCATCAGGGGGGTCTGTATGGCTGATATTGTGGTGAAACCCCTCCCACAGTGTGATGTCATAGCCTTGGCTCTAGATAGTTTCCTGTCTGTGAAACTGAGTTCTGCTAGACATGACCATCACTAGTCCTAGGAATGCCCCTATCGCTTCTTTCTTCCTATTTTCTGCTCAAATGCCTATAGTCATGTCTCTAATCCTGTGACGTGCCCCAGCTGTCATCTGATGTTCTATGCCTATATTTGTACCCTTGATGCTTTTGAACCCCACAGCAGTTGCTTGGTGTGCTATGCCTATAGTTGTATCCCCTATGCCTATAGTTATGCCCCAGTTGGTATCAGCTACTGATTGGGATAGGACAGGGCCGTTTCTTGGGCAGTGCGTCCACCCTGGGCGCAGACCGGCAAGTAGAAGGGCGCAGGCAGAAGGACATAAACGCTAGGGAGATGGTGATAGGCGGTGCAGCCAAATGGAAGAAGAAAGATAACCAGCGCGATCACCTTCCTTGACTCCTCCTGGGCTGCCTGCGTCTGACGCCAAGTCATCATCACGTCACCACCGTGTGATGACACCTGATGTCCTGTAGCGGTACTGCAGGCTGTCAGTGCGCGGAGCCCATGGAGGAGTCGGCTTTCCGGGCTCTCATCACCTGTGTGTTTTTCTGGTCCATGCTTCCTCCTGGATGAGCGGCTGGTCTCTAGTAAGTAGGCAGATCTACTTGTGAACTGTGGCTGTGTGACTGTCCCTAAAGAGTAAGGGCTCCGGAGTCCACGGGGGTGGGGGAGAAGGCGGTGCAATTTTTACAGCCTCGTCCTGGATGAAATGTGGCCTAGAAACTGCCCTGGGATAGGGATTGACTTGGAGTGCTATGCCTATAGAGTTGCTCTTCTTGATAAAGGCCAATACCGAAATCATGCTTTTTCGAGGTATCCTATGACTTGCTTCTTATATAACCTTTAACAGAAACCACACACACACACAATACAGCAGGTTTCACATCTATTGTGTATTTATTGTTTGCAGGAGGGGTACGCAGGCTCAGATGTAAAATTTACAGGCACGGTGTGTTGTGTGTTCATTTAACAAGAGAGAGAATATTGAGGCTTGTATACGCTCCCCGGGGCCACGGGGCGAAACAGAAACCATGCAAAGCTGGTCAGACTTAGACGTTCGCAGAGTCACTGACGACCCAGGAAAGGGTACAAAATATCTTTCTGATAAAAACCCAGAACAACTTCACAGTTTTGTGTCCCACCACATTATTGGGTCACAAAGGGACGCAATATTATGAAGACAGAGAGGGAGAGAGGGAAATTCATACGGCATAAAATCAGAACGGTAGAAATAAACATATGTACATTATACAGTCATTATATATACACAAAATTATATATAAATGCCCCTGTGAGGCTAGAGAAAGGGTAAATAAATCAGGTTCCTTTGGCTCCCAAAACCTAAAAAACTTTTTTATAAATACAACCAAACAATAATATGTAAAAGAAAGGGAGGAACAGGGGAACAGGCACCAAATAAGTTTCAGCGTTTGGTAAACAGTAGCAGCCAATCAGAAGTCAGCTTATTCAGCTTGGAGCAAGTTATGGGTTGCCTAATTCTATACGTTGGTACTAAATAACTTTCAGCAGCCCCTGGAAATGGGTACCTGCAGTGAGTAGATGGCTTTCTCGGCTATACCACAAACATAAAGATAGCCCAAATGTCCGAGACAGTTTGGAAGACTTCATACTGGCAACCAACGGGTTACCCGATTGTAAAGCGAACCTGTCACATCACAAAACATCGGCCAACTAACAACCTGAGCAGCATGGTAGTTAGAGCACATGGCACCTCTTGTCTTGCAACACTTGGTTTCCACCCCCAGGTTATTAACTGCATGGAGTTTGCATGTTTTTCCCCAAAGCCAGATCACCCACAAGACAAGTGCCTGGTCACTGGCTTACATTTTAAAAACAAGCAAGAGGCAGGGAAGCCACAACTGCTAACTTGCCCTCATTTCACCTTAAAGGACCACCATTGTGAAAAATAGTAACATTTAAAATATATTTGTATAAGAAGTACATTTCTCTCAAATTAAAATGCACCATAAATTACGTTTCTACTATGTTCTTGTCGCTAACAGTAAGCAGTAAAAATGTGACATGTTGTGGACCAGTCCACGTTTTCGTGGGGGATTCTTAGGCCCCGTTTACACTTAATCAGTTGGTACACGTTTTTTTTTTCCCTTCTCCATAGTAATGCATTGTAAAAAAGATTTCAGTTAAAATGTGTTAAAGAGAGTCTGAAGCGAGAATAAATCTCGCTTCAGACCTCATAGATAGCAGGGGCATGTGTGCCCCTGCTAAACCGCTGCTATCCTGCGGCTAAACGGGGGTCCCTTCACCCCCAAATCCCCCTCCGTGCAGCGCATCCCCTCTTCCTGGTTGGGGCAGTGCTAACCGCCGCAGCCCTGCCCCACGCGCGTCTGTCAGCGCGTATCTCCGCCTCTGCACAGCCCCTCTCATGCTTGCTTTACTGAGAGGGGCGGGGGAGAGGCGGCGATGCGCCGCTGATAGACGCGACTGGAGGCAGGGCTGCAGCCGTTAGCCCTGCCTCCAGGAGCGACCAAGTCTACGACCAATGTTTGCGGGGGTGGGTTTGGGGGTGAAGGGACCCCCGTTTAGCGGCGGGATGGCGGCGGTTTAGCAGGGGCACACATGAGCTCTGAAGCGAGATTTATTCTCGCTTCAGAGTCTCTTTAAGTGTGAAAGGTGCCATAGGATAACATAGGTATTACTTTGAAAATCCGTTGTCCTTTCAGTTATAACTGAGAGTAACTGATTAAGTGTAAACAAGGCCTCAGGATTTTCTTTATCTTCAAAAGTGCTTACTGAACAGGAGTTGCTAAGTCCAACTGACAAAATAGTGTGCAAATGAGTAGACAGGCTGGACAGACTCTCTGTATACTGTAGATCAGGCTTTCTCAACCAGGGTTCCTTGAGGACTCTGCAGGGGTTCCTTGGCATTTTCCCCCATTGTGGGGGGAAGTATAATATGGAACACTACAATAGGTAGTACTGTAACAAAAAGCACTAAATTGGGGGGGGAGGGGTCAGTAGACAGTATAATGAGTGGTAGTGTAATAGGGGGTAGTGAAATAAACAGCCACACATACTTTTAAAGACCACGCCTCCTGCAAAATAAATGCAGGGGTTCCTGGAGATCAAAAAGTTAATTGCAGGGTTCCTCCAGGGTAGAAAGGCTGCTGTAGATGCTTTTCAGGGATCGCTTTTATAAAGAACGAAGGAGATGCTGAGAATCCCCCATGAGGAGGTGGACTAGTCCAAAACCAGTCAGGTCTGTCAGATTTTTACTGATAACTGTAAGCAATAGGAAGATAGGAGAAAAGTAATTTATAGTGCATTTTATTGTGAGAGAAATGTACTTTTTATAAGTATGTGTACACATGTATTTTACATTTATAATTGTTTTTGTGATAGTGGCTTTCGTTCTCCATGTGGGTTTCCTCCCAAACTCCGAAATGATACTGTTACATTCCTTGGCGTCCTACAACTTGTCCCAATGGTCAGAAATGGAACATCAGATTGTGAACTTCTCTGAGGGGCACTGAGTGAGTGAACTGTTTAATATTATTTGTAAAATCCCTCTGTAGAATGTTGTAAATGCGTGAAATAATCTTGGATTACACTAGTGACAGGGCTTTCCAAGGTGAAATAGGAACCTTCTCCTGATATGTGGCCACACTGCCCCTATCAGTGACTTCTTGTCAGCACTAAGCTGCTGTCAGGTATATTACAGATCCAGAACTGTCTGGCATAACTAAATAAAAAACTGTCACACAGCCTCTTAATCCCTATATAGTTATCCTGCCTATTTTTGTCCTAAAATAATGTCATCTGTGTGAAAATCAAAATCCCCCTTCACCCCATTCACAGCCAGATGGTACTAGAAGCAGCCACCTTGTATAATAACGTAATATCACGATCACTTTCTAAACACCATGTTGCTATTTTCCTGACTGTGCAGCTTTCTATCAGTGTAGCTTACACAAAGAATCTCCATGCTATAAATTAAACCTTTTCTCTGGTGCTCTAAAATCAAAAGCTATTCATGTCTGGATACCTCACAGCTCGGTGACTAATAAGGCTCAGAGTGGGGGCGATAATAACCCTTTCAGGCACTATGGTGTTACTAATCGATTGGAGCAGAAGGTAAATTCTAACAGTAATTCCCCATTAAGCTTAAAGCATTTTTTAGCATTTTTTTTTTTTTTTTTTCATATGTTAATTACTGAAAAAATGGGCTTTGTTATACTTACAAAGCCTGGCACTCACACCAGCAGGTGGAGGGCTAAACAAATACATTTTAATTTGTGATATTCATTTTTTTCCTGAATAAAAAATACTTTAAAAAAATACTATTAAAATATATATATATATTTATTTACCTGACCTATTAAATAAGTTAAACAAATGTGAAAAAAATCACTATAAATTCTCTTTAACTAGTTGAAACTGGTGACAGGGGTACTTAACTACAGCTAACATTTCCAGTGCTCCGTATAAAGGTAGCGCTTGGTATACATGATGCAATTTTCCTAACAGATCAATGGAAACCTTCCCGCTGTACACTTTCCAACATGTCTGGCTTGCTTCCAATCAAGAAAGGTCGTGAGTAGCGAAAATGCCAGTATTGTTTTTGCATTAATTTTCGCAAAAATAAGGTAAATTTGATTCTCAAGCAAAAATGCCATTGAAAATGAGTTTTGTTGCTTTTCCCGTTTTTCGGTAATTTTTGTGGTAAAAACATCAATTTTTCGCAAAGGAATTTTTTTTGCTGTAAAAATACTGTTTTCTGCATTTTTGTTTTTTTTGTGTGCATTTTTGCAATTCAAAGTATTTTTGCAAAAATGTTCTCAAAATCGAAAAGCAAACAACACTGAAGAAAGGGATTGATTTTATGCTATACTGATTATCATTATTATTTAGTATTTATACAGCGCCAACATCTTACACAGCGCTGTACAGACTATATTGTTTTGTATCTTATCTGTCACAGATCTCACAAATCTAATCCCTACCATAGTCATATGTCTATGTATGTATTGTGTAGTTTATGTATCGCAATGTAGGTCCAATTCACTTATCAGTATGTTTTTGGGATGTGGGAGGAAACCAGAGGACCCAGAGGAAACCCACGCAGACACGGGGAGAACATACAAATTCCATGTGATCTCAAAATCGATCCCATTCTTAATCGGAAGCAGATCAGACGTGGGAAATTTCCCGTCGATCTGACAGGAAATTTGCGTTGTGTACCAGTGTGTACTGAGATTTGGTTTATGTACTAAAATTCAAGCCCTGCCCCTCAAACAAGAGGTCATTTGCCTTAGCCTACTAGACAATAAGGCTAAGGCAAATGACCTCTTGTTTGAGGGGCAGGGCTTGAATTTTAGTACATAAACCAAATCTCAGTACACACTGGTACACAATGCAAATTTCCTGTCAGATCGACGGGAAATTTCCCACGTCTGATCTGCTTCCGATTAAGAATGGGATCGATTTTGAGATCACATGGAATTTGTATGTAGACTCTAGTAGACATGGTCTGTTGATGAGAAGCAAATAATTCTAGCGAGCATGCAACTTCTATGCAACTGGGCTCCGGACCAATCAAAATCGACAGGAAGTGTATTTGATTGGCCCAGTCCCAAGATGCATAAAATTTGTATGCAAGCTGCAATTATATGCTTCTCTTTAACCATCTCTAGTGACCAGTATAGGCTTGTGATGGTTGGGTTAAGCTTAGCAAGAGAAGGGGTGGGAATGGCAGAAGATCTTGTTCTTGGAACCAAGTCAGTAGTAACACAAGAGCTCTCATTTGTATGGACTAAAGTGTGCAGATATCCAATTTAGGTTTAGCGCAACCTGCACTTGCAAAACATGGTACTGTGTTGGCGATATCATTATTTTGTGATGTGAAAAGTTTACTTTAAATGCTGGCTATCTTTAAAGTGATAACTCTGAACTCAATATAAAATCTATCCTGTAGGGAGAAAAAAACATCACCTCCCCAGGAACTAAGGCTCCCTCAGGTTGCCATTCTTTTTCTTCTTTCTTTGAAAGGTCCCTTCTTCCTCAGTGCTCCTGTACTGGCAGTGAAGACAATGCAGCTGTGTGTTGTAAGAATACTTACCCCCTCTCCTTCCAGTTAACGGATCTACTAGAAGGTTACAGAGATGGCTTAGAACATACAAGTCAAACTCTGGTCCGCAGGCCAAATCTGGCCCTAAGAGCCATCAAATTCGGCCCTCAAGTGGTCTCCCTGCTTTGTATTCTGTTTAGCCCACTCTAGACCACTAGACCAGGCTTTCTCAACCAGGGTTCCTTGAGGACTCTGCAGGGGTTCCTTGGCATTTTACCCCATCGTGAGGGGAAGTATAATAGAGCACACTATAGTAGGTGGTACTGTAACAAGAAGCACTAAATCGGCGGGTCAGGAGACAGTATAATGAGTGGCAGTGTAATAGGAGATAGTGAAATTAGCAGCCTAACCTACTTAAAGACCATGCCTCCTGAAAAATAAATATAGGGGTTCCTCGAGACCAAAAAATTGTTTGCAGGGGTTCCATGAGATCCAAAAGTTATTTACAGGGTTCCTCCAAGGTAAAAAGGTTGAGAAAGGCTGCACTAGACTATCAAACAAGCTATGTGGGAAAAGAATCCCTAAGTCACCAGGGAAGCCATATGGGGGAGGGAGGGAGGTCGAAAGCACTAGACACCAGGAAACTGTTTAGGGGTGGGAGGGGGACCAATAGACTCTGGATAACTGTATAGGGGAGGTAGGGGCCACTAGACACCAGGGAGTTGTATAAGGGAGAGAGGATGAAACACTAAACACACCAGGGAACTGCGTATGGGGAGGTAGGGCCACTAGACACCAGGGAACTGTATAGGGGAGGGAGGAGGACCAGTAAACATCTGAAAACTGTATAGTAGAGGGAGGGGACCATTTGACACCAAGGTATAAGAGAGGGAGGTGGCCAATAGACATTAAGAAGGGCCTGTGACTTAGTCTCAGTGTTTAATTTCAACCCCCTTTGTATTTGAGTTTGACACACCTGGCTTAGAGCGACAGAACCATTACCATGACTGCACACTAAAGGGCAGCTGGACATTGGAGGATGGGGGCAACTGCCAGACACTTCACTGCTGTGCCAGGGAAGAAGAGACCAGAAACTCTAATGAAAGATGGCTAGGGACCAGAGGGAGCCTTACTGGAGATGTGAGTAGAAGCTTTCCTTTCAACGGGTTAGTTTTTATGGGGATTTTTTACCCTAAGATCGGCCTTACATTGATATGTTGATTTAGTGGCAGCAATAAATGCTTCCCAATGGAGTACCTGGGTCCACCTGGAATTAGGCATGTCACACTTTACCCTCTAGCTACTCATTTTTTTGGGTGAAAGGTGTGGACAACCAAGGCTAAGTGGGACGACAATGGCTGCAGCAGGGGAGGAACCAGGAACTCCATATCGTTCAAAGATAAAGATTACGTTATTTCAGTTTTGGATGCATCTAACCTTGAAGGTTCAGGATGTATTTTTAAGTATTTGAGTTTCAGAGCCGTTGTCCTACATGAAGGCCAGACCACCAGCCAAAATACATTCTCTCTTTACAGTCAGTGAGGCGGGTGTAGCAGTGTTTGAACAGTGGAAGCCTTGCGTAGCACACTAAGCAAGTTATAGAAAGTCTGTTGAAGTATACAAAAGTTCTGAGGGTTTGAGGAGTACCGTGAGTATCTGTATGGGGGCCTGGACTGTGTGGGAGGAGTTAAATAAGAGGGGGAGGAGTCATGCTTTATTGCGCAGTTCATTATATTGGTTGCAACATATGTGGGTATTTCCACATAGCAGCTAAGCTGTTACATGATCCCATGTGCTAATGTACACAATGGCCACACTTGGTTAAACCGTGGATGGTGTTACTGGTATTTGGGATGACAATCTTATGAGTTAATGTTACATTGGATTTCTTTGGTGAACATCTAATATACTATTAATAAGTTATTCTAGAGGATATGTTGTTTTGCCACACATTGGAATCTGGTTTGTCGTTAAACATTTGTGGTTTATGCAGACTTACAGAAATGTATACCTAAATATCCATGAAACGCTAAACGGTTCAGCCTGTATGAACAGATCCCATTTCTTAAAAAGTACAATCGATATTGTATAGTTTATGCGTTTCATAATTGTCGAGAACTTAAAAGACTCTTTAATAAAAAAAAAGTTCCCAGAGGCATACTCACCTCGGGAGGGGGACGGCTCTGGATCCTATCGAGGCTTCCCCCGTCCTCCTCCAGCCCACGGTAGTCTCGCTGCAGCCCACTGAATGCACAGCCGACATTTTGTCAGGCTGTGCAATATTTACCTTTTCCTGTTCCAGTGGGGGCGCTGTTGTGGCTCTCCGCTCGGAAATAGCCGATCTATGTTGAGTCCGCTCTACTACGCAGGCGCAGGAGACTTGCACTTGCGCAGTAGAGCGGACCTGACTGCAATCGGCTATTTTCGCCTATTTCAGAGCCGAGAGCTGATACTGCGCCTGCGCTGGAGCCGGGAAGGTAAATATTTACATCCCCGCTGTTAGGAGGGGCAGTGAAAGAGCACCATGGGGCACAGAGGACGGGGGAGCCTCGTTAGGATCCAGAGGCTTCCCCCACCCGAGGTGAGTACCTCCCCCCCCTCCCCCCCCAGGGGAATTTTTTTATAGTTACAGTTCTTCTTTAAAGCCAACCTGAAGCAAAAAAACCCCTCATGATTATTTAATTGTATGGGCCTGATTCACAAAGCGGTGCTAACAGTTTTCACGCTGGTGAAAAGCCCTTTATCACGCCTAAACTCAGTTTAGGTGTGATAAGTTTAGGCGTGATAAGTTTAGGCGTCATAAGTTTAGGCGTGACAAGTTTAGGCGTGACAAGTTTAGGCGTGACAAGTTTAGGCGTGATAAGTTTAGGCGTGATAAGTTTAGGCGTGATAAGTTTAGGCGTGATAAGTTTAGGCGTGATAAGTTTAAGCACCAACTGGGTTAGCACCGCAGTGCACAGCTGATCAAAAGTTTTGCGCTAGCAAAGTCTGGTGCACTTTGCATAGAGTTTAATGGCGCTGCTTTGCGTGCGGGACTTTATGCGCGATCCAAACTTATCTAAACTTATCATGCCTAAACTTATCACGCCTAAACTTATCACGCCTAAACTTATCACGCCTAAACTTATCACGCCTAAACTTATCACGCGTAAACTTATCATGCCTAAACTTATCACACCTAAACTTATCATGCCTAAACTGGCTTTTCACCAGCGTGGTGCAATGGTTATCATGCCTAAAGTCTCTAACTGGGTTAGCACCGCTTTGTGAATCGAGCCCTATGTGTAGTACAGCTAAGAAACAGAAAATAAGTAGCAAAGATATGAGTCTCATATTGTTTTTAGCACAGAAAGAGTTAAGAAACTTCAGTTATCTATGCAAAAGAGCTTCTCTAAACTATGCGACCCAACCTGGGATGAAAACAGCGCTATTTTCTGAAGCACTTACACATCCAATAAACAGTGAAAAACAGCTTCAGATAAGGTTTTACTGCACAGAAGTTCAAAGGGTCATTAGCTCTGCTCTGTTTCCTACTTTAAAATACAGAGTGTAGTTTGTAAACGGCAAATATTAGAAAATGATGCAATGTAATAAACAAATAAAAAAAGCTATATAGCGGAAAATTAAAATATGACTCTTTTCTTTGCTGCTAATGTTCTATTAATTATCCATACTACACATGGAATTAGTCATATCATAAGTTTTTTTTTCCGCTTCAGTCACTTTTCTCAGAAGTGATATGTCAGTGTTGGTTGAGAAACCTTAACGGAGAGGAAAATGTAGGCTGCCATCTTTATTGTCATTTTTTAAAAATGCACTTGTCTTCTTGACTCTCTTGTTGATTTAGCAGAGTCAAACACATGTTACTGGCATGCAGCGGGTGCAGTAAGAGGCAGTAGGAACACCTGATCTGCATACCTGTATTCGAGGCAGAGGACCAGCGTAACAGCCAAGCAAGTAGCAGCATTTAAAAAGAGCTCATCGATGGCATCTTCCATATTTCTCTCCCTCCTGGTTTCTTTTAAAGCATAACTCCATATATAGGTATTTCTTTGGTTTTAGATAGTGTGGAAAGTACAACGAACCTCATCTGGCTTTTATTGCTGTATGTGTCCCTGTTTGGAATAATTTCTCTCACTTTCTTTTTTGACAGGAAATTGGTAAAAACAAATAAAGATTTGGGAGGAAGAGTTTAAACCCCCATCAAACTTTTATGGTTGACTATCACTTCCTGTCCTTCAGATCCAAGCTTCATAAACAGGAAGTGACATAGATTCTCCCTAATGAAAAAAGGAAGTGACAGATTCTCTCCAAAGGAAAAAGGAAGTGTGACAGAGATTCTCCCTAATAACAAAGCCAAAAGATAGTCTTATGCCTTTCCAAACTACCCACAACAAAAATACATAGGGGCTTGATTCACAAAAGGGTGCTAACTTAGTTAGCACGCCTAAAAGCCCCTTAGCACGCCTAAAGCCCTTTATGACGCGCAAAGTAGAGCGCGCAAAGTTAAGCGCTGCGCGGTGTGTGCGGAACGTCGCACCGGGTGCAATCAAAACGTCGCACTTGGTGCTCCTAAAACATCGCACCAATGGACGCACCCGGTGCGACATTTTAGCCACACCCGGTGCGACATTTTGATCGCACCCAGTGCAATGTTTCGCACTTACCGTGCAGCGCAAAACTATGCGCTCGATCAATAAAAGCTTTGGGCGTGCTAACTGCTTAGCACCCTTTTGTGAATCAAACCCATAGTTTTCCTGGAGTTCAAATTCAAGCCACATGACTTTATTTTGGACTCTCTGAGACTCCAGTGGTGAGATCTTAGCTCTGAAGTGTCCAGGTCTGCACATCGGCCCTGGCCATTTAGAGTGACTCCCTCTGCTGGAATTTTTGTTATTAATGTCATAAAGTTGAGGCTGTAACATAGTGAGGGGAAGCACACAAAAGTAGACCAAGTCTGACCCAAAAACCGCAGCACAGAGATCTCGTCACCTGGCCCACCAAGAGTTATAGAATCCTAGCAGCTGATTCTAACCATTGGATTCTACTTGTGGCTTGCAACTCACTTTGGGTAGACTGTATTTTCAAAGCAGCATAGATGAGTCCATTATCTGTGTGCAATCTACATATCTACAATCCTTGAGGAACATTCCCGTCCAAGCATGACTTTAATGTCTTTTATGCCACAGGCTGGAGACGGGGTGACCCAAATCCTTCACTATCCACAAGCCCCATAGCTGCCAACATGCAAATTAGCTGTAAAAGGTGGAACTGTAATACTGAATAAGGTTCCTCAGTTGGTGGTCAGAGCAGAGGAGAACTGAGATAGAGATCCTGAATGAACTTTGGGAAGCTTGGCTAAGTGCTGGAGTCTTAGTAAGCTGGGAGAAGTGGTTAGTTGCGCAGGATAAACTGGCTGGCAGAAGGTGAGGAGGAAAAGTTCTAGTTTAAGAAATCGATGTTGACTTTCACGCTTTTCGAGGTGGTGATGTCAATGGCGGTGGCTTTGATCTCAGTGTCCCCAAACTGCATGATGGTTTGGATCTCTCTGCGGTTTGGGGCCGGAGTACTCTCCACACCGGTAAGATCAAGCTTCAACGTGCCACATTTCCGTACACCTGTGTCGGTGATGAAGTTGACATCTTCTTGCTCAGAGCAGTAGATATTGATGATGATCAGGAGCTGAGAGGGCTTGGCCGGGGTGTAGCTGCGTTTCACCGTTTCACCCAGAGCCACTGACTGGTCAGCCAGGATGAACTTATCCAGGACGTCTGTACACCACCGTGTGCCATCCTTCACCAGAAGCTTCTCTGGCGGGTGCTTCCCTTCCACGTACCGGTTGAGAACCCCAACTCCATAGGTCATTGGGGAACGTCGGACTTTGATGACGGCAGGATCCAGTCCAAATAAAACTGCTCCTTTCAGAATCGTTAAACCAACATCGTGTGGGATAATTACTCGACACTGGTTGCCAAATGCTTGCTGCACGGCCTGCTGAAGCAATGGGGATTCTGCAAAGCCGCCAACCAGGAAGAGGAACTTGACTCCGCTTACCTCGGGCTTCTGGAACAGGTTGGCTGAAACAAAAGTCAGCACAGGTTATTGGACGAAATTAAATTTTGTAAATGCAGCCTCCATATTTCTATCATAACAGGTTTACTTTTAAGGTATAATTGTTATCACAGAGATGGGAACGTACAGCTTTCAGTGTAAGCAGGCTGAAATCTAATAGCCTGTTATTACCCGTACCATACATTACCATATATGCAGTCAGCCTAGGCTGTTTATTATTGATTATGGGGAATTGGGAACCTTTACTGCCTTTTAAAGAGACACTGAAGCGAACTATTTTTGCCAATTTTACCTTATGATTCGCTTCAGTGCTCTTATCACAAGTAATCCGCCGTGTCCCCGCCGCTAAACGAGGGCTGCAGAGCCCCCAAATCACCGGGGGTCATTCCGGCAGGCATTTCCTGGAAGGGGCAGAGCTTTCAGCTTCAGCTCTGCCCCTCCTGACGTCAATCGCGGCGCGTCACTCTTCCTTCACAGAGAGGGGAGAGGCGGCGATCCGTGCGGCGATTGATGTCAGGAGGGGCAGAGCTACAGCTGGAAGCTCCGCCCCTCAGCGCAGCAAAATCCATGACCAAGTTGGTCGTGGATAGTTGCAGAGGGGTTTGGGGGCTCTGCAGCCCTCGTTTAGCGGCGGGGACACGGCGGATTACTTGTGATAAGAGCACTGAAGCGAATCATAAGGTAAAATTGGCAAAAATAGTTCTCTTCAGTGTCTCTTTAACTACCTAACGACCACCGGCAGCCTAGGACTGCTTAACGCCGATTGGCGTCAAGTCCTGGAGCTGCAGTTTAGCAGGGAACGCGTCAGTGATCATTACCTGCCGGTTTACGTAGCCCGCTAGCCACGATCATGGCTAGCAGACTGTTCAGAGCCGGAAGGGGAAATCTTCTTTGTTTACATTTGTACAGCGTTGCGATCTCCTGCAGCATTGTACAAGGGACACTCGGCTGTCCCTCAGAGCGGCTCGTAATGCGTGCGCTCTCATAGGCTGATGCCTATGAGAGGCGGGGATGAGTGCCGATCGCCATCCTATGGCGATTTAGGACAGCACAGGAGAGAGGGAGGTAGGAGGGAGGGAAAAGCCTCCCTTTTTTAATAAAAATGAATAAAAATCTCAGCAGCGATCAAAGACCTCCTACAGAGTGTCCTATTAAGGAGAATAAAAGGAGGCAAGATTTATTTGTGTGCTAAGTTGTAGGGCTGTGCAGCAACCTGACCAAGCTGCACAGCCCTGTATTGTGAAAAATGGCCTGGTCACTAGGGGGGTGTAAGCCTGAGGTCCTCAAGTGGTTAAAGGGAATCTGAAGTGAAAATAAACTTATGATATAATGAATTGTATGTGTAGTACAGCTAAGAAAGAGAACATTAGTAGCAAAGAGAGTATAGAGTATCATATTGTTTCCAGTATAGGAAGAGTTAAGAAATTTCAGTTATCTATGCAAATGAGCTTCTCTGTACTCTCTGACCCAACTTGTGTCGGAGACAGTCCTATTTACTGAAGAATTTATACATTAAAAAAAACAGTGAGTGGCAGCTTCAGATAGGGTTTTCCTGCAGGGGAGTTAAAGGGGTCATTAGCTCTGCTGTTTCATAGCTTAAAATACAGTATGTGGTTTGTCATCGCAAATATGACAGAATGATGCAATGTTATTAAAAAAAAGCTATATAACTGAAAAGAAAAATATGAAATTCTTATCTTTTCTACTAATGTTCTGTTCATTATCTGTACAAAACATACAATTCATTATATAATAAGTTATTTTGTTTTTTGCTTCAGTATCACTTCAATGGTGGATGATGAATTGGAGGGAGTTGGGGTGGGGGTGGGGGATGAAGGACATTTTTATTTAGACCCCCTGTACTTACACAAGTGTTCAATGATGTGGTCCACAGTGGGCTTGAAGAGGGCATTCATGGCATCTGGGTTCATCCTCAGCATCCCCTGTGAAGACCATTTCACGAAGTCCACACTGCGCACAGAAAAGAACAGTCACTGAGAAAACCTCTCAACCTTCGCACAATATTTTCATTCATTCTCACATTTTTTGCATAGTTCTGAGCCGGTGGGTCCCCCCTATTCTAGGAATGCGTTTGTTTATTTTTGAAAGCTTTTAAACCTTCCCAGATGTGAATTGTTTGATGTGTGAGATGATGGAAGTGCGGAGTCGGGCGGAGTAAGGGAGGTGTGAAGTCGAGATAAAGGACTTTCTTGCCACATCCTGGAGAAAAAAATCCACGTAGTGGGTAATACTGAAGTTATCCAGAGAATGCCTTGGATTACACTATGGTTAATGAAATCTCACAGCGATCTATAATGATAATAATTTTTTCATCTGGGGTTTAGTGCATTTATTTTTATAATCATTTTTCCCGCTTTCTTGCTGTTATTTTTACCTGCTACCTATTTCAGAGGCATCCAGCGCTAATTAAAATAAATGAAATTCCCTTTGCAACCCCTATGGGGAGGTACAGTCAGTGCCTTACTCAGCTTCTGGTCCTCTACCAGAGACTTAGGAGCCTGAGTAGTATATTACCTATTCTTAAAGGATACCTTAGCGCTAAATGTATTTAAAAACTCACGCCTACTGTGTGTATGGGGAGTTGTGCAGATGATTACTGCGACTCCCGTCACGTGCCCTGGCCAAGGCCGGACTTATACTTCTTTTGCCCCTATGCCTAGTGTTATGGGACTTTCCTTCCTTGTGCAGCAGAATCCCTCCCATTCTGTTTGCAGCCCCCTCTTTCATGTGTAACATCCATGCACTGCAGCCCCTCTCTTCCATGAACCGCTCCCTTGGATATTAGCTTCCCCTTTTCATCTGTTGCTTACCATTTACAGCCTCCTCGTTCATATGTAGTAGCCTTTTTTCATGTCCAGGTGCCCCCTCTGGCTGCAGCCACCCAAGGCCAAGGCCTTTGTGGGCTTTCCATAAATCCGGCCCTGGCTGTGATGTCACACAGCCTTCTGCCCCAAGGATACATTTAAAAAGGTGTGCAGGGTGATGCCGGTTATGACATCTTGTAAATAACAATATTTAACGTTTTAGGGCACTTCTAAAATGTTAAATAGCGTTAGTAACAAGATGTCATTACCGGCATCCAGCATTATTATACATTTCCTGCTCCTGGCGATTGCATCCCCTTAACTTCCTGTTTAGTTTACAGTGAGTCCTACAGCCAGCCAATCACCATGCGGAGACTGAAGCCGCATGGTGATTGGATGGCTGCAGGTCAAAAGCAAACTAACTAGAAAGTGCAGGAGACGCAATCGCCAGGACCAGGTAATGTATACCTACACGCCTGCTCACTCTCATACTGAACCCACCCTCTACCTATGCCTAACCCTAAGACCCCCCTGGTACCTAACCACTCCCTCCCCATGCCTAACCCTAACCACTTCACCCCCATGCTTATTCCTAACCACTCCACCCCGGCTGCCTAACCCTAACCACTCCCTCCCCATGCCTAACCCTAACCACTCAACCCCCATGCCTATCCCTAACCACTTCCCCCCCCTGCTTATTCCTAACCACTCCACCCCCATGCCTAACCCTAACCACTCCACCCCCATGCCTAACCCTAACCACTCCACCCCTGCTGCCTAACCCTAACCACTTCACCCCCATGCCTAACCCTAACCACTCCACCCCCATGCCTAACTCTACCCACTCCACCCCCATGCCCATCCCTAACCACTCCACCCCCATGCCTAACCCCAACCACTCCACCCCAGCTGCCTAACCTTAACCACTCCACCCCCATGCCTAACTCTACCCACTCCACCCCCATGCCTAACCTTAACAACTCTACCCCCATGCCTATCCCTAACCACTCCACCCCTCATGCCTAACCCTAA
This sequence comes from Hyperolius riggenbachi, assembly GCF_040937935.1. Lineage (NCBI taxonomy): Eukaryota > Metazoa > Chordata > Amphibia > Anura > Hyperoliidae > Hyperolius > Hyperolius riggenbachi. The sequence goes on along the minus strand of NC_090655.1, from coordinate 33,167,531 downwards.
CCACTCCACCCCCATGCCTAACCCTAACCACTCCACCCCCATGCCTAACCCTAACCACTCCACCCCTCATGCCTATCCCTAACCACTCCACCCCCATGCCTAACCCTAACCACTCCACCCCAGCTGCCTAACCTTAACCACTCCACCCCCATGCCTAACCCTAACCACTCCACCCCCATGCCTAACCTTAACCATTCCACCCCCATGCTTAACCCCAACCACTCCATCCCCCATGCCTATCCCTAACCACTCCACCCCCATGCCTAACCCTAACCACTCCACCCCCATGCCTAACCCTAACCACTCCACCCCCATGCCTAACCCTAACCACTCCACCCCCATGCCTAACCTTAACTACTACCTGTATAACCCTAACCACCCTTCCTAATTTTAGGTACTCCCTGCCACCATAGGCAGAAATAGTAAAATGCGGGATTAGAAAGTAAAACTATGGTGCCCGAAGCGCACAGACAGGTACACTTACTTGCTCTTGCGCAGGGCGTGCTCAACGCTGTGCCCGCGGAATTTCTTGTAGTAATCAATGAAGGAAAATGGCAGGGTGATATTTAAGGGGTTGGATCTGTCCGGTGCAGCGGCCCTTTTGCGCGACTCAAAGGCGATCATGAGGTCCACCCAGGCAGCTGGGCGCTTCACTTTAAACTGGTCGATGAAATCGTCTCCGAATATTTTACAGAGCAGTTTCTCAAATTCGTAGTCTACCCCGAGTGACCCATATGGCCCCCCTGAAACACCAAAACATTATATATTGTTAGTGGGCTCTGTGACAATGTTAGACTTGCTGCTAATTATGTTGTTTTAGGAACATGCTGCTGAATTATGTTATTTGAGGGTAATATGCTGCTGAATTGTTGTGTGGGGGATTTGTTGCCTTTATTATTATGTAAGAAGTGATGTTTGTGGTAAACAGAACATATCTGTACTTGTTACATCTCATATACAATTGTATGGTAAGGCCTTGTTCAGACTATATGCGCTGCCGTGCACATTTTGACAGCACGTATAGTGTACGATAAGCAAGAACGGTAGAAGGGCATAGGCAGCCCTTCTACCATTTCCATCATATGTGCTGCGCAGAAGTGCGATGCGCTATCTCACTGCTGCATGCATTTTTCGGGAATCGCATCGCTGACCCATTCACTGTAGTGAATGGGATCAGCAGCGCAGATGGCGTGCGATCGTACATGTTGCGTTCCGATCGCATGGCCATCTCCGCTAAATTATGTGAACGAGGCCTAAGGAACTATTGTGAAAAAAATATCATGAATACAATTGCTTATACTTTACAATCTTCACTTATAAACTATTTGTTCAGTATTTGCCCATTGTAAAAGCTTTCCTCGCCCTGATTTACATTCTGACATTCATCACATTTAGTCCTGTCAGCTGATCTTTGCAGAATGTTCATTTACTGAGAAATCTATGCACAAAGGGGGATGCTGCTTGCTTAGCAGTTGGAAACAGACGTTATGTCCCACAATGCAACGAGGTTCACAAACAGGAAGCTGTCAAGGCAAGCAGGTTTTAGCATTCCATATCGCGTAAGGTTTAAATAAACAGCACCCGTGGGACCTAACGTAAAATTAGCACCGAGGCCTGTGGCTTTGTGGCTAAACCTCTGGTGCCAAGCAGTCATTCTAATGGTGGCCATACATGGTACAATTTTTGCATCCAATCTTACCATTTCAAATCAAAAAGTGTAGGTTGCCGGCACTACAGAGTCTCTAACCGTGTGACTGGGAGAAAGGATGGATGGATGATCTATGAGCCACCTTGATATTGTAACAGATACTGCGTGCTCATGACTTAAGAAGCGAAACATTCACATAGGATCTGCATCAGAAAGGAAAACAGTTGAATCAGGCACTGCAGTAATAACTGATTTAATGGTGTTTCTGATTGTGAATAAAATCACCATTGCTGTATCAAAAATTGTGACTTTCAAAAAGGTAGGTACAAAACATCATCATCATCTGTAGAAAAATCGTCATGTGCAAACATCTTGTGCATTCAAACAGTTGCAAGAGGAGGATGTCCTACCATATCAAAGGTGGCGGTGGTGGGTGCAGGGCAAAAACGGTAGCCTAACAGCCGTTTCGCACGGCGGTGCTTCTTCCGAGGCTGATCCATCTGATCTGATTTTGCCCTGCACCCACCACTGCCACCTTTGATATGGTAGGACATCCTCCTCTTGCAACTGTTTGAATGCACAAGATGTTTGCACATGACGATTTTTCTACAGATGATGATGATGTTTTGTACCTACCTTTTTGAAAGTCACAATTTTTGATACAGCAATGGTGATTTTATTCACAATCAGAAACACCATTAAATCAGTTATTACTGTTTTCCTTTCTGATGCTGATCCAATCTTACCATTTGTATGTAGTATAAGGGTATATTAAGTGAATAAACTGAAAGGATAATTTAGGCAGTTCCCTTATATTACATAGAAATGGTAAGATTGGATTAAAAAATTGTACCATGTATGACCACCATAAAGGGGATTTCTGTGGCATGGGCTAATCAAGGAGCTTCCACACAGATAGAGAAACAAACACTGTGTGCTGCACAGGGCTGAGAAAACATCTGCTTCAGGAGTGCGGCTGAGACTGGATCTTGCTTGTTCAGTAGTCGAATGTTTGATCTGTTCTGAATTAGCACAGTGCTGCTTTTGTCCACCAGGGGGCTGACCCAAGAAATCCGAGGCACACAATTGTTACCTGATGCCTTGTATAGTTCTTTCAGGTGACCCTCTGGTAAGCGGATCTGATGGACAGTGAGGTCTACAGTGCCACCGCCGCAGTCCACCACCACGTACTTGTCCCCTGCAAGGACCAGAACAGACAAGTTAGTGGAGCATCAATTATTAGCTGATTTAACCATGACTAACCTAACTTAAGAAGCAGTGCTCTGACATATGGATAGGACACAGCTCCAGCACACCACACAGCCATTCATGTGTCTCTTATTATCATGTCAAATGTGTGTGTACCTTTTACACAGACCTTCCAAATAAAGATCTACACCTACTAAACTATGTGCAGAACGCTGCTGCCAGGCTGTTAACAAACCAACCCCGCCATTGCCACATAACGTTGGTTCTATGCTCACTACACTTGTTACCCATTAAATGGAGTCTCTTCTTAAAGAGAATCTGTACTCTGAAATTCTTACAATAAAAAGCATACCATTCTATTCATTATGTGCTCCTGGTCCCCTCTGTGCTGTTTCTGCCATTCTCTGCTGCAAACCTGGCTTGTAATTGCCAGTTTTAGGCAGTGTTTACAAACAAACTAACCAGCTTCTAATAGGCTCAGCTAAGCAGAGTGTGTTAGTCACACAGAGCCTGCAGGGGGTGTGTACAGCTTCTAGCTAATCACAAGCAGCCCTGCACATTCCAGTCTGACTGCCTCAGCCTGACTGTGCCGACTATAGAGAGAAGATTAGATCATATAACAGAGATAACACAGCTACTGTGCAATTAGGAAAAGCTGCAGTAAGCCAGACCACATTAGAAAAGGCATAGGAACTTATAGCATAGAAGAAATAAAGATAAACAATTTGTTACAGAGTCTCTTTAAAGATTCCCTACTAATTATTTAGGCCCTGGCTATCGATATGATTTTGTAGCAGCTGCACTACACCTCCTAGAAGCTGAGATCAACAGGATCTAATAATGTGGTCATCCTCTAAGTCTCCCTCAAAACCTTTTGAGACCAGAGCTTTCAATCATGCTGCTCCAACCCCTTGGAACTCCTTACCAAACTCAGTCAGGACAACTCCAATCCTGGACATGTTTAAATCAAGATTGAAAAACTATTTGGTTAGTCTGCCTTTTATGGATATGAAGCCGTTTCCTCTGTGAAAAGATCCACCCGTCAATAACTGATCTGAGACATGCCATGCTCTTTGAGTTCTATGCGAGAAAAGAACTTTATAAATGTCATTATTGTTATCTGAGCATCCCTTGAGAACCTGGCCCAGTTATATACCTGGCCCCACTTAAAAAATGTTATTGTAGTCTGGGCATACCTTGAGCACATGGCTCAGCTATTCTTAGAAAAAAATATGAGTGACCAGTTTGAATTCTCTTAACTGATAGCTACTGTTTCATTCTAGAAGGCCTGCTACTACTCCCTTGTATACCATTGATTACACAGGCTCCTGAGAACTGAGTTCTCATCTACATAGTTCAGACCCCAGCAGGTGCCAAGTACAGTGCCCTGACATTGGGCGGGCCAGCCATCCTTGCATTTTTCTTTCTGAATCATTTTTGAGCACTTTTGGCCTATCCACCAAGCATGACTTCTTTGCATTCTTGGACGGGCACATTGATATCTTCACAAATGCTGTCTACAGGTGCAGGGCTGTGGAGTTGGTACAAAAATCATCCGACTCCTCAGTTTATTGAAACCACCGACTCCAGGTACCCAAAATTGCTCCGACTCCGACTCTGACTCCACAGCCCTGTAAAGGTGGCCAAATATAATACTACCGTACTTTTTTATAATTATTTTCTAAATTTGAGTACTACGATCTATTTTTCTGATTGTACCTTTTGAAAAATCTGACCAATGTATTACACACATGTTCAGTTTTTCAAAAAAAAAAAACCTAAAAAATAAAAACTGCTTGGGTCCATAAATCTACAATTTATCTTACACCATTCAAGTTTTTCAAACATTGACCAGAATTTTCCACCGCGGCCAATTGAAAAATATCAAATAAAATGAGAAATTTGATCACATTTCTCAATAAAAAAAAAAACAAACATTAAATTTTACTGTACAACCGTTTAAAAAATAGGAAAATTGGACGTGTTATTGTATCATGTGTGGCCACCTTAAAGTGTACCCGAGGTGACATGTAACATGATGAGATAAACATGTATGTAGTTCCAAACACCTTAATAACCAGGCTGTGTGTCTTTTTTTTTTCTTTTACCACCTGAAAGGGTTAATCTTCAGGCATGACAGTTTCTCTATAGTCGGGACACTTGTCAGATTATAGTATAACGCTCACTAATAAGGTATTACAGCCATAAAACTTTTCCTGGCAGACTCTGAGACCAAAGGGAATAAAAGGCCAATAGTTTATGTATCGGGTTTTGGTTTTGTTTTTTTAGCTCTGGACTCTTTATAGACAACCATTGAGCAGAGACAATAAAACAACAATAAAACAATTAATCTACTTTGTAAACGTTTTTGAGTATTGAGTGATTAAATGCTGTTATTATTAACACCAACATCATTGAGTGTGCTGTACAGCAAAAATGGTGCATGGAGTTGGCAATGGGCACCAATTTATTTACTTTTTATGCATACCCTTGTTTATAGACCAGCACTCACAGCTGCATGCATTAGTGTGGGTTTTACTCTCGGTTTTACTCTCATACTTCCATAGTTAGTTAGGTTGAAAGAAGACATTCATCCATCCATCAAGTCCAACCAGACCGACCAGTGTTTAGAACATTACCTTCCTCCAGTTCTGACCACAGCTCTCCAATCACATTCTCCACCATGAAGATCCGGCTCTGCCTGTTCCGACGTGTGTGATCCTTGGCTGAACATATAGAGAGGAGAGATCATCATAAGGGTTCTCTTAAAGTGGCCATACATCTAGCAATTTTGGTTGCCGAAAGACAGATCTCTCTCTGATCGAATATACCGTAATCGGAAAGAAATCTGTTGGCCTCCATAAACCGCAGGCAATCTCCTGATCGATTTCAGAATAAAATCTCTCGGCAATCGGCCTTGTAATGCCGCCTCGCCACCCCTGGTCCCTGCGTCCCTAATGTTTTATGTCCCCCGGCACCCGTGCATAAATACTATACCTGTCCGCCGTCCATACTTCCACATTTGCACCCCCACGTGGTTGCCAGCGTTACAGCGTGTGTGACGTCAAACACGTGCAAAATGTGCTATATACCAGTAGTCACGTGGGGCCTGAATGTGGAAATAGGGCATGGTCACTCAGTGTAAATGCCAGACAGGTATATTATAACTGCACGGGCACCGGGGGGTGGGGGGGATATCAAACATTGGGGGGGGGGGCAGTAGCCGGGGATTACCGTCAATTTCATCATTTGCAACTATCGTTACTACCACACACCCAATCGAGCATGTAGGCCCAAAATTCTCCAGCATGTCCAATCGGTATATGTCCAATTGGACAAGCCAACAGATGTATGGCCAGTTGGCCACTTGTTATAGCTTAGAATAAGCATTCAGCAAACAATCAATAATGTTATCAGCATCCTGTCTTTTGTCCCCTTCTCCCTCCCTGCCCTGTGTTGTGTGTATCCTGTGTGTGGTCCTGTGCAGGGGGAGCAGGGTGACCCTCCTGAATCAGAACTAGTGATGATCAGAATTTATTCATTCTGCTTATGCATGCTTATGCAGAATTTTGTATACAATTTTGTAAAGATTTTGTGAAAATTGATAATGTGTGGGATTCGTAAATGTTGAACATTACACAAAGTTATGAACACAGCAGTGGTTAATTACTTTTTTCTACAAAAAAGACCTGAGTTTTGAGAAAATAGATTCAGGGACGATTCCGATTGGTTTGTTAAAGGGAACCTAAACTGAGAAGGATATGGATTTTTCCTTTTAAAATAATAACAGTTGCCTGAATCGCCTGCTTCCATTAAAAAAAGTGATGAATTGGAAATCTTAACACCTAAATGGGCACTACTGATTAGCATAACAAAAAAGGTCTAAAGAATGTAACATTGATTTAGCACACACCAATGATATAGCACATACTATTAAAGAAGTTACAATTTTATGGTCTATATTAAAGTGGACCCAAATTAAAAATACAAGATTTCAGAAATAAAATCTATTTTCTAAATTATAATAATAAATAGCAGCTTTTTTTCAGCTGCATGAGGACAAATATAAAATATTTTACATTTATTGGAGGAACCCCTCCCTTCCTTTCATATTGCCGGGACACAATCCGGCAAACTGGTGGAGTAGATGGTGTCCGGCAATGGAGGAATTGCTAATGGCTGCCACCTGTATAACCCTAGTAATGAAAAGAGAAGGGTGAAAAAGCAGGCACTGAAATGATCATAGGTTTGAAGGAGTGTTTATTTATCTTTGTATGTGTCAGAGTCTGGCAACTAAATATTTTTTATTAAAAAAAATGTTTGGTTTGGGTCCGCTTTAATTGATGCAACTCTTCTGCATTTCTAGGGCAATATTTAGACTGGCTGTAAATAAACAATAATAGTCTAGTATGGGTACAAAAGGCGCCAAAAGGATAAAAGTATCTAAAAAGTTTAAAACATGAGGAGGCAGTGGTGGACTTACCTCCACCAAGCAGACACAAAAATTGCCAATGCGTTTGTCAACTACAACAAGTTTATTTACATACTCCGGGGGACAATGCAACACGTTTCGCAGGTTTGATCCCGCTTCATCAGGCAATAACAACGGAGCAATAGCATATGTGGTCAGTAGAAGAGCCAGGCACCTCTGTCTATATATAGTTTTTGTGGGTATGTTTAATGTACATTCTTCCTTTACATAAAAGTGTGTGTATTGGGGTGGAGTGCTTTGGCCTAGGACAATAACATTCCCAGAAATGGTCCTGTTTATCATAAATTAAGACTTTTTTCATTGTCACGTATTTTGCGGAGATACGTCCATGTGTAACAAATTCAGGCTCATGTGTATGTTGGAAGTCATACAGGTCTAGCTGTTGTGCTATCACAGACCTGGATCAGTGGGGCTGACCCCATTTATGGCCGCCTTACTGCTGAGGTCGATCATCTGGTGGAGGCGCAGCTTGCGGCAGTAGATAGAGGCCCCCTCGGGTTCCAGCGCAATGATCAGCTGCTCCGGGTTCTCGGGAGACGCCATTCCTGCCTGTCAATCAGAACCAACATGTCAAGATGGCGCTCGAGTTGTGACTGGTTAGTCCCCATTTCTATGGTTATCAGCAGGGATGGTCAACGAGATGCAAATAATTCAGAGGACAAGCATATGTTTATGCAAATTTTAAGTAAATTCTTACAGCTTGAAAATGGATCAATCAGATTCTGCAGCAACATTTGATTGGTCTGTTTTCAAGCTGTAATGCTGGATAAACACGTTCCGTTTTTCCATTTGATAGATGTGTTCGATTGATAAGTTCCGTCATATCCGATATTACTCTTGATCGTTTTACCACTCGAGTTCTCATGGAAGTGAATGGAAAAAGATAAGAAAAACGAGAGGAAGATAAGAGAATCGAGTGGAAAAAAACAATCGAGCGGAAAAAATGTATCGTGTGTACCCAGCATAAGAATTTACATAACAGTACATTGCATTACATTTGCAAGAGATTTTCAAATCACAAGCGCTTGTGAGACGAGGAACTGTAACCAAGGATTGAAATTCATCCCAATCAGTAGCGGATACCTCCTTTCCCACTAGAAATCTTGACCTTTCTTGAATGCTCATCATGATGTCATGACCATTGACAGTTTGCTGTCTGTGAACCTTGTTGCATTGTGGGAAATAACGGCTTTTTCCAAATGCCAAGCAAGCAGCATCTCCCTCTGTGCATAAATCACTCAGTAACAAACATTCCGTACACATCAACTGGCAGAACTAAAGATGTCACCACCAGATATGCATTTCTAATATCAGCGGTGTGATGATGCGGTAGGTTCCCATGCTCCCCCCCCAAACACCGCACTGTTTTAGTGTAGAACTGGCCTAAGAGTTTCAAACTCTTGCCAATAAGAGCAGACAATGTTTTATAAAGCCTGTCAGATCTGATAGATCGCTTGCGTTCTGCAGCCCAGGATAGAGTACGAAGGAAATCGCTGCTGGCAGACTTGGGCACAGGATACAGCCGGTATGGCTTATCCTGTTGCTGCATAAGTCCCGGCAGCATTAATTACTATTCCCCCTCCTGGTCCATGCGGATGGTGGGGAATGATGTAAACCGGCTGCCGGACGAATTACAGTGTTTTAAAAGTAACTTCAGCTCCATCTTCTGACGGCACCACACACTGTGCGCTGCTATAGCCGTAATTACTATTAGGGTCTATGGTGGCGCCAGCTGCGCCCAAATCTCCTGCGCTGGAATCCTTGTGCCCAGGATAAGCCCAGTAGTAGATCAGGTCTATTATGTGTAAGAGCAGACAATGTTCTATAGATCCTGGCCAGAGCGTGTGTTCTGCAGGCCAGGATAAGCCCAGTAGTAGATCAGGTCCATTATGTGTAAGAGCAGACAATGTTCTATAGATCCTGGCCAGAGCTTGTGTTCTGCAGCCCAGGATACGCTCAGTAGTAGATCAGGTCTATTATGTGTAAGAGCAGACAATGTTCTATAGATCCTGGGCAGAGCTTGTGTTCTGCAGCCCAGGATAAGCTCAGTAGTATGTCAGGTCCATTATGTGTGAGAGCAGACAATGTTCTACAGATTCTGGCCAGAGCTTGTGTTCTGCAGGCCAGGATAAGCCCAGTAGTAGATCAGGTCCATTATGTGTAAGAGCAGACAATGTTCTATAGATCCTGGCCAGAGCTTGTGTTCTGCAGCCCAGGATAAGCTCAGTAGTAGATCAGGTCTATTATGTGTAAGAGCAGACAATGTTCTATAGATCCTGGCCAGAGCTTGTGTTCTGCAGCCCAGGATAAGCTCAGTAGTAGATCAGGTCCATTATGTGTAATTGCAGACAATGTTCTATAGATCCTGGCCAGAGCTTGTGTTCTGCAGCCCAGGATAAGCTCAGCAGTAGATCAGGTCCATTATGTGTAAGTGCAGACAATGTTCTATAGATCCTCCTGGCCAGAGCTTGTGTTCTGCAGCCCAGGATAAGCTCAGTAGTATGTCAGGTCCATTATGTGTAAGAGCAGACAATGTTCTATAGATCCTGGCCAGAGCTTGTGTTCTGCAGCCCAGGATAAGCTCAGCAGTAGATCAGGTCTATTATGTGTAAGTGCAGACAATGTTCTATAGATCCTGGCCAGAGTGTGTGTTCTGCAGCCCAGGATAAGCTCAGCAGTAGATCAGGTCCATTATGTGTTTCTGATCAATGTGTAATGCGTCGTCTGTTCAGCATTGGCACATAACCAGCGCCCGTTTGTCTGCACCCGCCTCCCGTGTGCTTTGAGTCTGGGCGAGACGACGGCCTCTACTACATTGGATACTCTCTTCCATGTTATTATTGATATATTTTAGCATTTAAGCAATTTAGCACTTCAGCCCCTTTCCTGTGAAAAAAACACACTTGTGGTTATCTGAAGACTCTAATGGGCACCGGGCATAAGAGGCTTTTGAGGGTCATTGTGGGACGCGCTGGAAACAAACGTGTTTATCTCTGGGGAATAAAGTGTTGCTCATGACAGGCTGTGAGCATATTATATCCGGGGAGCCTTCCAGCGCCAAGCGGCCGCCTATTGTCTGGCAGGCTATTAGCCGCCGCGCTGCTCCCGTCTGGAGGGTCCCTCAATGCCAGCCTTGTTTGATGCACGCGAGGCTTTGAAAGGGAGACGCAGCATAGGCCACGTCTAATGAAAGCCTCTTCTGGGGCGTAATGAGAAGTAACGGCGGGGTAGGGGAAGGGGGGACGGTAGGAGACGCTCGGACATCTCCATTAAGCTCTTCATTTGGGAGATAAAAACAAGTAAAAATCGATTCCACGTTCTGATGGCTGGCACTCTGCGGCCTCGTTCTATAAGGAATAGGGCTACCATGTAATATTCCAGATAAAGACATTCTTACATCCAACGAGTAAGGAGTCTACGGGCAACATCTTCACCATCATTCATCCTGGCTGTAAATATACACTTACATCATAGCTCCCAACTGGCCAGTGGGGTAGCGAAGGAGCTTGGGGTCCCAGTGGGCATTTTACATGGGGCCCCGGCCCAAGCACTCTATTACTATGAAACCCCAAAACCTACCAAGGACAGTTTCAGAGTCAGAGAGGTGTAATTAGAGTAAGGAAACAGTTAACACTAATCGCTGCACATACAGAGGTGTTCATTAGCAGTATAGCACCAATGCAAAGCTAATAAGAGGGATAAAGGGGGGGGGGGGGGGGGGGGGGCTGATGCGATCGCAACCTCTGCATCCCCTATTGCATACCTCTTACATTTTTGAGATAAAAAAGAGGGACACTTAAGCCACACCCCTGCCACACCCCTAATCACGCCCCCAGCACACCTCTTGTCACACATACCATAAAGATTTCATGGGAAAAATATGTTGTTTTATAATTCTATCTATCTTTCTATCCTGGATCGTTTTCCTTCATATCAACATTTGAAAATAAGAAATATATTGATTTAAAGGATGGGAATAAAGTTTAGAGTTAAAAACATTTTTCAGTAGAAGAGCACATATATAACATTATATCATATATCTGTTCATCAGCCCTAATATAGGGACAAATGAGGAAGAAAGAGGGACAGAGGAACTGGGTTCCCAAAGAGGGACAGTCGGGAACTATGCTATTGCTATGCCACTTCAACTGTGCCTCTTTTGGAGGGACAGTCCGTCTTTGGGAGCCCTGTCCCTCTTTCCTCCTCATTTGTCCCTCTTTCAGGACTGATGTACAGATCTGTGTAAATCTATATCTATTTTCTATTGAAAAATGTGTTGAGTTGACACTTAAAGGACTACTGTTGCGAAAACCCTCACATTTCAAAATATGTGTAAACACATACAAATAGGAAGTGTGAGTAAAATGAGCCATAAATTACTTCTCTCCTATGTTGCTGTCACTTACAGTAGTTAGTAGAAATCTGACATTACCGACAGGTTTTGGGTTTGTCCATTTCTTCATGGGGGATCCTCAGCATGGCCTTTATTCTTTATAAAGACACTCCTTGAGAAAGATTTATAAAAAGATGCTGGCCAGCCTCCCCTGCTCGCTGCACACTTTTTTGGCAGTTGGACGGAGCAAAGTGCTTTTGAAAAGAAAGAAAACACTGAGAATCCCCCATGAGGAGATAGGCTATTGCAAAACCTGTCAGTTCTGTCAGATTTCTACTACCTACTGTAAGTGACAGCAACATAGGAGAAAAGTAATTTATGCCTCATTTTACTCTGGAAGAAAACGTACTACTTATCTGTATGTGTTCACATATATTTAAATTTTTAAGATTTTAACTTTATTCCCACCAATTAAATTGATATTTCTTATTTCTAAATATTAATATGAAGGGAAATGAACCAGGATAGGAAGGACCAGTGTGGTTTGGATTATAAAACACTTTTTTCTTATGAAATCTTTATGGTATGCATAACTAGGGGGCGTTTTGGGGGTGTTATTATGGGTGTGGCAGGGGCGTGGCTTAAGTGTCCCTCTTTCTTATCTCAAAAAGTTGGGAGGTATGGTTTACATCACTATTATGTAAACCATACCTCCTTTATATTCAGCAGACAGATGTTCTAAAGCATTTTACAGACAAGACACAACATTTATATCGCGCTTTTCTCTTGGTGGACTTAAAGCGCCAGAGTTGCAGCCACTAGGATGCGCTCTATAGGCAGTAGCAGTGCTAGGAAGTCTTGCCCAAGGTCTCCGTACTGAATAGGTGCTGGCTTACTGAACAGAGACAGCCGAGATTCGAGCCTGCAATATGCTGCCGGGCTACAGTACATACTATACATATTTTGTGAGAAACACCTGTTTTATTGAATGAATACAGTGGTATACTGGATAGCACTCTTGCTTAGCAGCCCTGGAGTCTGACGTTCAAATCTTGGCCAGGACACTATCTGTGTGAAGTTTGCATGTTCCTCCCATGTTTCCAGTGGTGTAGCTAAGGAGCTGTCGGCCCCGATGCAAGTTTTACAATGGGGCCCCCCAAGCACTCTATACATAACAATTGATACGGCGCACCAAAACCTGCCAATGGCAACTACAGTGTCTGTTTGCAAGCAGGGGATGGGGAACAGTTTATCAATGGTTACCACTATTCAATGTATCTATAGAAGTGATTATTATGAGCACAGGACCAATAGAGAGCTAATACTGTAGTTGAGAGAGGGCCCCCTTGGCTCAAGGGCCCCGATGCGGTCGCTACCTCTGCACCCCCTATTGCTACGCCCCTGCATGTTTCTGTGGGTCTTCTCTAGTTTTCACTCTGTTTTCCTTGCACATCTTAAAACATACTAATAAATGAATTGATCCCCTCACCCCATCTTAACTTTGTACAAGGAAGATTATAATAACTATGGAAGGGATTTGATTGCAAGCTCCTCTGAGGAACAGTTAGTGATGTGACTACTGCCTAATGTGCTGCCTGACACCCCCCTTCATATGGGAAGGATAAATTGCTGCAGCAGCACATATTATAGGGGGAATGGTGACTTCACTTGTTTAGGGGGTGGGTCAGTGGATGGCTCAATTGGGCGTATATGCAAAATGGCCACTGGAAATAGCTGCTAGTAGAATATCATAAATTTACCTCTATTCTACTATTGTACAGTGGTAATACTGATAGTAAAAGAAAAAAGAAGAAAAAAAACATTTATATCGCGCTTTTCTCCTGGCGGACTCAAAGCGCCAGAGCTGCAGCCACTAGGACACGCCCTATAGGCAGTAGCAGTGTTAGGGAGACTTGTCTAAGGTCTCCTACTGAATAGGTGCTGGCTTACTGAACAGGCAGAGACGAGATTCGAACCAAGGTCTCCTGTGTCAGAGGCAGTGCCCTTAACCATTACACCATCCAGCCACTGCTGGATTAGTAAATATAACCAATTTTTTTTACCATCTCTAAACCTACTAACCTTATTCAAACACAGAGCTCTCCCTCTACCAATCCCTATCCTTAACAAATGGCCCCACCGACACCTAACCCTAACTGACCCCCCCCCCCCCCTTTCCAATGTCTAATGCTAACCTATCCCTGTAACGGTTGTGGAACTTTCTCCGTGATCAGCGCACAACGCGTGCGCTGATACAGCGGAAATCCTCCACAAGCGTATAATTGCAGGAACCCAGCAAAAGGTGCTACGCACCCGTAGAGGGAAATTCCTGTCGGCAGATGGCGCTGAGGAGTGCAGAGGAACCAATCCTCTGTACCTCCACAAATGCCAGACAGGAATTGTACGAAGCGCAGAACGCAATCGCAAGAGAAGCGATTGCGAATGAGAACGAGCAAAGGGACGGGTTATATGTGTGTGCGCCAATCTAGTCGCCACCCCGCGACAGCGCACACACAACAGCAGATACGAAACAGAAATGCAACCGCAAAAAAGGCGATTGCCAAAAGTGACACAAGGCAGATCAGAACAGAATACGAGGATAGCAAAGGCACAGCAAATCATACAATGAGGAGATACGGAAAATAACAAACGCTAACTGAACGCGAACACCGCACTCATTCGTAACAGTGCACGCGTTCATGCGCGGTCTCCACGTGATAAGCACAATAGAGACAAGCACGCCTAACTAACCATCGACAGACAAACATGTAACAGAGGACGCGAGCGCTTGCTTAACGGTTACCTCACCGAGCCTCCAGCAAGCGTTCGTAGCAGACAAGACAGACACACGAAAACAGGGACAAGCAAGAGATAGGATCCACAGCACTAGCGAAAGTGGCTAGCGCGATCCAGGAAGACAGAACAGAAGGATCCACAGTACTAGCGCAGGATGCTAGTGCGATCCAGGTACAGAGTAGCAGAACAGAAGGATCCACAGCACTAGCGCAGGATGCTAGTGCGATCCAGGTACAGAGTAGCAGAACAGAAGGATCCACAGCACTAGCGCAGGATGCTAGTGCGATCCAGGGAGGCAGAACAGAAGGATCCACAGCACTAGCGAAAAGAGGCTAGCGCGATCCAAGGAGATAGATCAGAAGAGATAGCTGGTAGCAACCGCTGCACCAGCTATACTCCAAGAACAGAGATCAGAACGATTTCCTGTCGACCACCGCTGGGACAGGACAATCGCAACAGAACAAACAAAACAGATAAGCAATCCTAACTGCACTAAGGAAACCTGCCTAGTGCAGTTTTCCAGGAATTACTCTAAGCTGATCTTCAAACAGAGAGTAAGGCTGACACTCCTCCAGGAGTGTTTGACAGGAAGGAATCCTTATGACCAGCCACTTACTGTGGTATCACATAGTATTTATAGAGCAAGCCCACAAGGGATGTGGCTAGGCAATCTGCATGACAAACATATGCAAATTCCTCAGCAGCAAGTTGCAATACTGACAAAAGGTCTCTCTTCCAGAGACCTGCAGAATGCAGACCTGAACAGTGGTCAAAAGGCTGCCTGCCTGCGCAGGCAGCCACACGGATCCTCACAATCCCATAACCGATGCCTAACCTCATCCCAGCCCCTACCTGCACTTCCCTTGTTAGCTATTAACTTGCGTCATGATACCTGCTGTCTTCCTTCTGCCCTTGAAATAATTAATGATCCTTGATGACGGCAGAAGGCCGAAACCTGGTTGGGCAGGAGAACGGGCATTCTCTGACCCAATGTTTGGTGGCTTTCTTAGCACTAGGCACTTTACTGGTTATTGCAGTAGCGTGCCAGGGTAATATAAAGCCTATGGCAAACATTGAAATTGCACCCACACGTTCAGAGCCCCCTTCCCCTCTAAAAACAGCATCCTTTCTCGCTTACATGTGTTGTGGATTCTGGTGTTTTTTGGGTCGATATATTGCTGAAGTTAGCCATGTTCCCCAAATAACAGAACTAAACTGATTTGAGGTCCGAGTGACGGGGAGGTATGGGGGCAGGCATAGCGGCGCCGCAGTGGAGCAGGCATGACGCTCATGTTTCTGTGGTGCCCATGACATGAGCCATGCCTGTACTCCTCAAGATACACCTCTGGGTTATTGTGCAACAGTGTATTGATGCGTTTCTAATGCAAAGGGGTCCAGTGTGCATGGACCCACAATGTGAGTTTGTGTTTTATTTTAATGACTTTGAGTTGTTGCAATAAGTGTACCCCCCTATGTATGAACTAACTTGACTCCTGCATATGTTATTTTTGGGGATAGTCACTGTCTCCAATATTGAGCATGGGGTGTCCGCAGGCTTCTCGGTGTGTGCAGGAGTGCTATAGACAGCGCTGAGGTTTTTCTTTTATCTTTGACCTTGAAATACCTCAATAATTTTGCTTGTAATGATAGGCGGGGCCTCCACAGGCCACAATCGCATTACTGACATCCTCTCTGCTGAACGCTACCCACTAATGGAAGACTTTATTAGCTGCAACATCCGATTACAGACGTGTCTCTCGTCTCTCCCAGACTCAGCACCCTGGAGTGTGATAAATCTGATGTAATCAATGTATACTGGCCAGCTTGGGTCAGAGGTTAATGCATTGCACGGCCACTGACCCCCTCGCGCTAAGAGATTTCCTGGCAGAGGCGGTGATGCCCGATGAGAGGATGTGGTCCTTCCATCTCCACCGTCAGCTCAGAAAGAAGGGTTTTATTGTGCCGAAGAGATCCGCATGTCCATAATCATCACTTTATCACGTCAGATCGGCAGATAATACAAGAAAATACAATATATTATCTAATTCACCTTCTCTCTATTTTTCCTTCAACCCAACCTATTATTCCAGCGATTTCTATAAATTATTTTTCTTCTAATGCATTCATACATTGGCAAGGCTATCTCAGCCTTATTTATCGAGACTGTCCCAGGCAGGAGATGGGTAGAGGACACGAGTCAGGCGTGGTCTGGTGTTACACTACCCATGGTTATGATAGCATTGGCTGTAGGAGAGGCTTTTGTCAGGTGTGGTCTGGTGTTACACTACCCATGGATATGATAGCATTTGCTGCAGGACAGGCTTTTGTCAGGTGTGGTCTGGTGTTACACTACCCATGGATATGATAGCATTTGCTGCAGGATAGGCTTTTGTCAGGTGTGGTCTGGTGTTACACTACCCATGGATATGATAGCATTTGCTGCAGGAGAGGCTTTTGTTAGGTGTGGTCTGGTGTTACACTACCCATGGATATGATAGCATTTGCTGCAGGACAGGCTTTTGGTTATGAGAGCGAAAGAGCTGTCTTAGCTGAACACCTGATAGGATGATTTAGGGGGGAGGAGAGTTGCATAACCATAGTAACATCAGAGGGTAGGGAATGCAGAAACCCTGCAGCATGGGCACACCTTCGGCCGGCATTGCTGGATGAAATGGTACCAAGAGGATGCAGCATTTTATCTGCAGCCCTACTTGCCGACTATCAGTCAGGACTGCAGCCAGGAAGCATGGCCAAGCATGAGGAGTACTGCAGCTTTTCACAACCCCACATAGTTTGCCCCACTTTCCCAGTGACCCCACCCCAAAAGTGTGTCGTATCGTTTTAAGGCTTCTGTAAAATGGAGATCATTATTAATCCTCCTAACTCCCACCTGGATCAGGTCATTTGGATGCAGGGATTGGCAGGCTGTGTTAATGGTAATCGGGCATCCAAGTGGTGAATTGGACTCCCCATGCTGTTAGTCGCCCATTGGCTACTGCACTGGAAACAATGGTTGTTTGGCTGCCAGGGATAGTGTTAGGCATTAGAAGGGGTTCAAAAAAGGGAAGATGACAAGACCTGACCATATCTTAAAAAGCAGCTTTTATTCACCAGATCATGTGAATAAAAACGTAACCAAAAACATCCGAAAGCCTCAAGGATGTAATTATAGCTCTATAATATTCATAACTCTTAGCTGCATAAAGATGGTCGAGAACATCATACAGACGTGTTCTCAACTACCATTATGCAGCTAAGAGCTATGAATATTATAGAGCTATAATTACATCCTTGAGGCTGTCGGATGTTTTTGGTTACGTTTTTGTTCATATGATCTGGTGAATAAAAAGCTGATTTTTAAGATATGGTCAGTGCTGGTCAGCTTCCCTTGTTTAAATTGTGCTAAGTCTGTGCTAGCCACATGGACTAGACCTGGCCCGACCAATAAAGCGAGAGAGGTGTGCTGTCGGAGAAGTCCGAATATGGAAAGGCATTAGACGGGGGGAAGGGGGGGTTTGTTTTAGGCACTTGGGGGAAGGGGAGGGGGGAGTTGATTAGCGTTACACATTAGGTGGATGGGCCTAGTTTTAGATACTGGGAGGGTGAGGGGTTATTTTTAGGCATGTGGGGGGGAGTAGTTTTAGGCACTAAAAGGAGGAGGGATTATTGTAAGGCATGGGGGGTTAGTTTTAGGCACTGGGAGGGGGGGTTTATTGTTAGGCATGGAGGGGGATAGTTTTAGGCACTAGGAGGCGGAGATTTTATTTTTAGGCATAGGGTGGTTAGTATTAGGCACTAGGTGGGGAAGGTGTTATTGTTAGGCATGGGGTGTTAGTTTTAGGCACTAGGAGAAGGAGGGGTTATTGTTAGGTATGGAGAAGTTAGTTTTAGGCACTGGGTGGGGAGGGTAAAAATGCGAATGGGTCTGGGTAAGTGCATAGTAAAAAATCAGTAATGTAAATTACCAATATTTTTTTTTACTAGTGGCACCACCCGGGGCCCACTCATGTGCCGCCGCAATACATACTCCCCCTCTGCATCCAAATTAACTGCTTTGCGCTCAGCTGTCTGGTATACACAGTCAAAAAAATTTACTACACAGGGTGACTTTTTTTTAAAGCCCAAATGAATCTTATAATAGAGAGTAATTTAGAGTTGAAAAAGTATCACTCTGTGGTACCTTGCTTAATCGTAACGTTATTGTAGGACTTTAACATAAGATAGTTTTAAAAGTATGAAAACAGAAAAATAATGGTTTGCATAGGTAAGACGTCTATAATATTGTTTTTTTTCATGAATGTAGCGTTTATAATATTGTTTTTTAATGAATGTAGGGTTTGACTTTCATTTTTAGCTTTAAAGTGTACCCGAGGCGGTGCCGCGAGGGGGCAGATGAGACACAGAGGCATAGGCAAACGCAGGGGGGGGATTACAGTTGCCCAGTATCCCCCCTCAGACTAGGGCCGCACAGTGTCTGGGGACAGGCACAAGTTGAGACACCAGAATATCTACAGGTATCCTGCAGCTCACAGCACTGCCTCCTTTCTTTCCCTGCTACAGTTGACTTTGGATGGAGCAGCAGCATCTGTACAGAGCATGGAACGGCAGCGTGTGTACAGAGCATGGAGCAGCAGCGTGTGTACAGAGCATGGAGCAGCAGCGTGTGTACAGAGCATGGAGCAGCAGCGTGTTTACATAGCATGGCGCAGCAGTGTGTGTACAGAGCATGGTGCAGCCGCGTGTGTACAGAGCATGGAGCAGCAGCGTGTACTGAGCATGGAGCAGCAGCGTGTGTACAGAGCATGGAGCAGCAGCATGTGTACAGAGCATGGAGCAGCAGCATGTGTACAGAGCGTGGAGCAGCAGCGTGTGTACAGAGCATGGCACAGCAGCGTGTGTACAGAGCATGGCGCAGCAGCATGCGTACAGAGCATGGCGCAGCAGCATGTGTACAGAGCATGGAGCATCAGCGTGTGTACAAAGCATGGAGCAGCAGCGTGTTTACAGAGCATGGCGCAGCAGCATGTGTACAGAGCATGGAGCAGCAGCGTGTGTACAGAGCACGGAGCAGCAGCGTGTGTACAGAGCATGGAGCAGCAGTGTGTACAGAGCACGGAGCAGCAGCGTGTGTACAGAGCATGGAGCAGCAGAGTGTGTACAGAGCATGGAGCAGCAGCGTGTACTGAGCATGGAGCAGCAGCAGCAGTTTACAGAGCATGGAGCAGCAGTGTGTGTACAGAGCATGGAGCGGCAGCGTGTGTACAGAGCATGGAGCAGCAGCGCGTGTACAGAGCATGGAGCAACTCTGGGGAACTTAACAGAGTCAGGTATGAGCACAGCCCTGTGCCTTGCTGTGTGAATGCTTCACTTTCTCCTTCATTAGCAATGTAGGTTGTCCTCATTATTATCTGTATCCAAATTGCTACTGATCGATCCCGTTGTCGATTGGAAGCAGATCGGACATTTAGGAAATAATTGTCAGATCCTGTCAGTCGGACGGGAAATTGCATTATGTGTACCCAGCAAGATGCCCTACCATATTATACTGTATTGTGCATGGCTGAGGGAGACCTTTCAGGAATCCCCCCCCCCCCCTTGAAAATCCTGTGTTTGCCCCCGAGAGGCATGTTCCCTGCTGCAGGACATGCCTCTGAGTCCCCCCTGCACTGCTCTCTGCCCCCCACGGCCACGTTATCACCTTCCCAAAATTGGCAATATGATTGTTGCCAATTCTTGAGGGGAAGGGATGAGGTATTTCCTGTATCAAACGCCCACTGGGGGCATTCCTGTTGGCCTTCCCTAGCTGCCATTGGGCAGCTCTGCCTCTCCTTGGCTGCTCCCCTGCCCTATGTGTAAGGTGAGATACACAGATTTGAATCCCCACCTCGGGTTCCCTTTAAAGCATAATTTAATGTTTATTTTTCTTGGACTTAAAACTTCTGTCATACTCACCTTTCAAGACTTTCAATTCTGGGGATGGCATGGAGACCACTCCCACCATCATACACCACCTTTGAGCTGACCATCATCTCCTACCTGCAATTGAGGTGGAGCCATGCCTCAAAAAATGGAAGGCTGACTGACAGCCCCCACAATGCCACACATGAAACTCAACAGCCAATCAGACACTTTCAAATTTATCACATAATCATGTGACACTTCCACTATTTGTTTTATCCAATAAACGCAGCAGAGCTGACACATGAACACATAACCAAACATTCCTTTACGAACGATTGTTTTTTTTTCATCCTGCCTGATTTGACCAGATATCGGCCAATTTCCATCAATCAAGCAGAATGGTTGTCATAATTCAATCATTTTATTGGATCAGGGGATTATCGATTATGTTCCATTATGGAACAAAATCGATAATCCCCTGATCCAATAAAATGATGAAATTTAATGGTTGATTAATCAGGAAAATAAAGTAATGCATGTCCCTTTTTACACTTTTTTTTCTGTAAAAAGCCGTACCTTATACGCCGCCTGTCTCATGAACTGCTTAGCAGGCTGTTTCCAGATGGCGGGGACGGTGATGACCCATCGTACCTCGCTGTTGTCCAACTCATCACCAGCCTGGTCATTCAGCTCCTGGGGGTAGAAGAGAAGATAAGTGCCAGCAATGATCACAAGAGGGCCCTACCAGTGAGTAGTGATGGTCATGTCTAGGAGAACTCATGGAGAAGCATGTTTCTTGTTTGATCAGCTGATAGATTTGCAAAGCTCTGATTTGCTGTGATCACATCCTGTTTTAGCACATGATCATGATAAGCAAATCAGAGACTTACATATCAATCACCTGACCATCACATGCTTCTCCATGAATTCTCCTAGACATGACCATCACTACCAGTCAGGTTGTCAGGATTTTTTAGGGAACCACTTCTAAAGATCCTATTCAGTGCTGAGTCTCAGTGTAAATTCACCCATTTATAAGATACTTAAAGGGTTTCTGTGTTGTTGTTTTTTTAAACTGACACTTACCTGGGGCTTCTACTGGCCCCCTGCAGCTGTCATGTGCCACCAGAGCCGTACTCTACGATCCTCCGTTCCCCGCCACCGTCAAATTATTTGTCTAACTAGATGAATACAACAGCGCCTGCGCGGCCGTGGTCTCGCTCGTCCTTGTTCCCGCTCGCGTCTCCGGGAGCTTACTGCCCATACGAGAAAACTATACGAGAAAACTACGTACTGCGCCTGCGCAGGAAGCTCCTGGAGAAGTGAGCGGGAGCGAAGATGAGCGCAGCTGCAGTTGTATTCGTCTAGTTAGAAGAATAATTAGACGATGACTGGCGGCGGGGAACGGAGGATCGTAGAGGACGGCGTGGGCACATGACAGCTGCAGGGGTCCTGTAGAAGCACCAGGTAAGGGTCAGGTTTCTTTTTTTTTTTTTTAAACCCACAGAACAAGTGTTATGTAAAAATGATCTTGTTACCTCTTGCATTGCATACGGCAAATGGAGTACATTTTACAAGGGTCTTCTGGAAAGTAACACTGGGTTTCAATTAACCACCCTGGCGGTAGATCGGGCTAGCCGCCGGGAGCTCAATGCAGAGTATAACGCACAGCGGGCACTTTTACTCACCTCCCGGGGGATCCAGATGTCGGTAGCCGTTCTCCTTCTTGTCCTCCAAGACTCTGAACCACTCTGGTGAGATCGCCGTCAGTGATCTCACTACAGAGTAACAGCGCCACCTGGAGGACAGAGGGAAAATTGCAGCACTGGAGCCCAGGGAGGTCAGCGAGAGCAGGGGCTGCTGCAGGTATTCTAGCGACATGATTTTTTTTTTCCTGATTTTAGGGTCAGAATCATGCTGAAAAGACCCTAAAATCTGGAAATAATCATACCGCCAGGGAGGTTAAGGAAATTGTATTCATACTAGACACACTGGCCTATATGCAATTCATTTTTTCTCCTGAGTTTTCTCCTAGGTGATATTTTAAACCTTGTCAAAAAAATGCCTTTAAAACCATCAGCAAGGAAGAAAATGCTCAAAATGATTTGGATAGTCCTTTTTCAACTACTTTTTGATACTTGCAAAATGATGAAAAGTTATTTTAAATAGAAGATGAAAATGTATCTCCTAGGGGAATACACTGGAGAAAAAAATGCAGCGGGGGCCCCATGGTGGGGGGAAGTTTCATTTCCCTGTCCTGAGAGACTGACAACTAAGGGCATGGAGAGAGAAAGCTTTCTGCTCTCTGCTCAATTGTTTTAATAATGACTGCATCTGCTCAGCCACTGATAAGGAATCATACAAAGTTTTCTAGACAAAGATGTGTAGACAGTCCCTATTCAGTGTTCCCGCAGAGTCTCGTGTACTGCTCTACCCCTGACCTTTCTACCCCTCCCCAGGTGCTGTGTACTGTAGTGAAGTCTGCAGAGCCAGTTCTGCTACATCAGATATGGACAGAGTGAGTGTAATAAGCTGAGGCTGGAAGCACACTCGTCTGTCAGTTTTCTGTGTGCGTTTTTCTGTATGTGCTGTCTGTGTGTGTGAAAACATGGACGTCTTACCACAAAACCTAATGTAATTGATAGAGAAAATGTCTGCAGTGCTTCACTACTGTGTTTTTATCTGCATGGAGAAAACACATTCAAGTGTGCACTAGCCAATTAAACATTGGTTCTCAGTTTACCTGTGCTGAAAGCGGGGAAGGGGGGGGGGCATCAAAATTTTTGCAGGGGGGCCCAGTAATTTCTAGTTACGCCCCTGTTTCTCCTTTATTTAAAGAGACTCTGAAGCCTCTTAAAAATCCTTTTTTAAAAAAAAATAATCCTGTTTAATAGATTAGTCCTACCTAAATCGCCGCATTCCCGTGGCTGTAAACTATCGAAACCCCCCCTAACTCCCCGGGGGGCGATCTGGGCATCGCTTGCGTGTGAGGCAGAGCTATGAGCCGCAGCTCTGCCTCACACGCGTCTGTCAGCCCGGATTGCCGCCTCTCCCCCGCCCCTCTCAGTCTTCCTTCACTGAGAGGGGCGGAGGGGCAGAGGCGGAGATCCGCCGCTGACAGACGCGTGTGAGGAAGGGCTGCAGCCCATAGCTCTGCCTCACACGGAAGCTAATGCTGGCACCAAAATCCACGACCAAGAAAGTCATGGGTTTTGTGGGGGAGGGCGGGTTAGGGGGGTTTTAGATAGTTTACAGCGGCGGGGATGCAGCGGTTTAGGTAGGGCTAATGTATTAAACAAGATTGTTTAATAAAAAAAGGATTTTTAAGAGGCTTCAGAGTCTCTTTAAAGAAAACCTGAGATGGACTTCCTCCAGCCTGGTGTATCCCCTCTAGTATACTTGTGCCCATGTGCAGTGCTGAAGGCTCCTCCGGTGTCCAGTGTCTGACATCACCCTGAGCGACGTCACTTCATGCACCGGTGTCACATGGTACAGGCGCTTGCTTTGACCCACGGACAATGGAGGAGGCCAGGCTACACACTGGCGTGTGACAGGTGAGCAGCCAATACTGCCCACAGGCTAGGGGAGGCCAAAAATACATTTATAGGGCGGTGGCGCTGGGAAGATTTCCAATAGATTTCATGCTGAAATCTACTGGAAATTGGTGTGCAATGTATGGGCAGGCAGCAGATCCACATTACAGAAAGCTAGTGACCATACTGCTATGTATTTTTGCAGAACAGTCTTTACCGATGAGTGTTTATTGATAAAGTACATGTAGGTAGAAGAAAAAAACAAAGTATTGTAAAAATAATACCTTTTAATGGCTAACTGATAAAGTTAAATTATGCAAGCTTTCTTGGATCTAGTCCCCTTCTTCAGGCATATTTCCAGATGTTTTCTCAGTCACTGAGGCACAAGGTGTAACTGGGACCATATACTGTTGTGTACTCCAATAATCTATTGCCTGATGAAGCAGGTGTGAACCTGCGAAACGCGTTGCAAAAACCCCTGGAGTGTACCAATACATTCTGCTTGTCTCAAATACAGTTTTTGTGTCTGCTTGCAGGAGGTAAGACCACCACTGCCTCCTAAGCATTTTTAAACCTTTTAATAGCTGTTTTTATCCTTTTGGCGCCTATGTTTTACATTACGTTACAATTGATATCCACCCCTGGTGGAGGGGGATACCCCTTTCTTTCTCCTATCTACAGAGAGCGACTTCTTACTCCTGAGTGGGGACAGGTTAATCTCCTCACCTGCCTATACAGTGGTTGCCTGGAGGTAACCCTGGTTTGTGAGTATAATTCTGTACTCGTTCACTATACCCAATTGTTAATACTTACTACACTATATTGGGCTCCCGGTTCTCCTTTTTTCACATATACATCACTTTGGTTATTTGGCATCCTTTTAAATATCCCTGGATTTGGGCATGGAGACGCCCCCCCCCTTCCCCCCGCCAGTTCTGGGGTACACCGAGCAGCGCCCCATCTCTCTCACCTTTAGTGCCTGCTCCTTAAAATACTGCAGCGCGTAGGCGAATATCTCCAGCGCCTTGACTTTCTTGCCGTTGGCAGCGATGAGATCGGTTTCCATAGAGAGATCCTGTGTGGGTGAGTCGAGGGGGGAGAAGCTGTTACATGTTCTGCGTGGAGTCACAATATTTCATCTATAAATGCTAATAATAATTGTCCGCTCTAGTTCCTCTAAACTGGTGCTGCTTCTCATTGTTCCCAGCACAGCCGGGGGCCCTGCTCAGTGGGGGGATTGCTCGGGTTGATAATGTAAGAGCGTTTTTGGAGCGATGCCAAGCGTATACAAGTTTGCTACTTTTGAACTGTTTTGCCCAGAATGATGGACTGTACAGTAGCTGCACTTGTTTGAGGCATAGATCTAACTAGATATTGTCTTGGCTGGCAATTGAACCTGGGACTTAAAAGTGTACCCGAGGCGACATGTGACATAATGAAATAAACATGTACAGTACAAAACATATTAACAGCCAGGCTGTTTTACTAGTTTTATTTTGTTGCCTGAAAGAGTTAATTTTTAGGCATGGAAGTGACAGCTTTTGTCTTGTGGGTACCTTGTGCAGAATATAGTAAACATCACTGATAAGCAAATTATAGTCATACAAGTTTTCCTGGCAGAAAACAACTTCTGAGGGCAGGGAGTACCTTGAGGGGAATATAGTAAACATTACTGATAAGCAAATTAAAGCGATAAAAGTTTTCCTGGCAGAGATCAACTTTTGAGGGCAGGGAGACATGAAATACATAAACTATTGACCTTTTTCTAACTCTGGGACACTTAATAGACTGCCACTGAGTACAGACAGTAAAACGTTCAGGGCCCCTTCACTCTGGCGCGGTGTATAGCAATAGCTGGAAGCCGAATTACATTATTCCCCACTAGCCATGTGGACCTGGAGGGGGAATAGTATTTAACATTACTGGGAACTTGTGCAGCAGCAGGATAAGCCATACCGGCTGTATCCTGAGCCCAAGTCTCCTGGCGGCCAATTCATATGTATGCCACTGCACTGGCCTGATTCACACTACCAGCGCTATGTAGTTTGAAAAGCTCTTGCTAATACAATGCTATGGGTGATATGGGTGATTTTTATAAAATCACATCGCTCAAGTGGGATCACACACACACAGCATTACATTAGCAAGAGCTTTTAAAATTCCAAGTGCTCTGACAAAGCTCTTGCAGTGTGAACCAACCCATAGAAAACTCATACCAAACTGATGCAAAACCAACCAACCAACCATTCGTCAAACTGACCAGACAGGGAATTAATTGAATGTTTCTCAAAACTAAAATAAAAAAAAACTTAAAAAAAAAAAAAACCGGACATTATAGGACTGCACTGGACACCAGTTTATATTGTGAATGAAGCCTGATGGAGTTCTTAAAGACGTTTATTAGGATTGCGAGGAAACAATCCCGGGAAGACGATCTGGGCATGGGATCGCTCACCGTACTGCTGTGCAGCTTCACTCACCGTACTGCTGTGCAGCTTCACTCACCGTACTGCTGTGCAGCTTCACTCACCGTACTGCCGTGCAGCTTCGTAGCTTCGCTCACCGTACTGCCGTGCAGCTTCGCTCACCGTACTGCCGTGCAGCTTCCCTCACCGCACTGCCGTGCAGCTTCGCTCACCGTACCACCGTACTGCCGTGCAGCTTCACTCACCGTACTGCTGTGCAGCTTCGCTCACCGTACTGCCGTGCAGCTTCCCTCACCGTACTGCCGTGCAGCTTCCCTCACCGCACTGCCGTGCAGCTTCGCTCACCGCTCTGCCGTGCAGCTTCGCTCCCCGTACTGCCGTGCAGCTTCGCTCACCGTACTGCCGTGCAGCTTCGCT
The DNA here is from genome assembly GCF_040937935.1 of Hyperolius riggenbachi. Classification (NCBI taxonomy): domain Eukaryota; kingdom Metazoa; phylum Chordata; class Amphibia; order Anura; family Hyperoliidae; genus Hyperolius; species Hyperolius riggenbachi. The sequence goes on along the minus strand of NC_090655.1, from coordinate 33,140,776 downwards.
CACCGTACTGCCGTGCAGCTTCGCTCACCGTACTGCCGTGCAGCTTCGCTCACCGTACTGCCGTGCAGCTTCGCTCACCGTACTGCCGTGCAGCTTCGCTCACCGTACTGCCGTGCAGCTTCGCTCACCGTACCACCGTACTGCCGTGCAGCTTCACTCACCGTACTGCTGTGCAGCTTCGCTCACCGTACTGCTGTGCAGCTTCGCTCACCGTACTGCTGTGCAGCTTCGCTCACCGTACTGCTGTGCAGCTTCGCTCACCGTACTGCTGTGCAGCTTCGCTCACCGTACTGCTGTGCAGCTTCGCTCACCGTACTGCTGTGCAGCTTCGCTCACCGTACTGCTGTGCAGCTTCGCTCACCGTACTGCTGTGCAGCTTCGCTCACCGTACTGATGTGCAGCTTCGCTCACCGTACTGCTGTGCAGCTTCACTCACCGTACTGCTGTGCAGCTTCATCTTGAACTTCTCAAAGTACAGCCAATGTCTGGCCTCGCTGGGGTCCAAGTCGTGGTAGAAGTCCCTGGCGGCGAAGCCAAAGCTGTGGAACTTCCTGTCCGGCATTAGCAGTATGGTGGTCGGTGTCTTCTGATTGGATACTCCGGGGTCTCCGCCCTCCCAGCGCCTGCGGAACAAGCAACCATCTTTAATCTGTAATACATTATGGGTGAACTACCAAAGCTTGAGAATATAAGAGACCCAGCATCATCTCTGCCATTAGGTGCAACAGCTTGCAAAACTCACCTAAGACATATAAGAGCATAGTGGGGATTACCAAATGGTCATTGTGTAGCAGATTGCGTAGAGGCCTTGCACCACTGGGTTTCCCCCATGCACTCCGGTTTCCTCCCACCTCCCAAAAACATACAGATAAGTTAATTGGCTTCCCCCAAAATTGGCCCTAGACTACGATACATACACTACAAAATACATACATAGACATAGGACTATGATAGGGATTCGATTGTGAGCTCCTCTGAGGGACAGATGATGAAAAGGCACTATACTCTGTACAGCGCTGCGGAAGATGTCGGAGCTATATAAATACTAAATAATAGTATTAAATAATCATAAAACTTACTGAATATAATTACAATTGCATGCAAAATCAATTATGAATTTGCCAGGAACTTGTCATTACGATTTCACTTTGTAATTGGGAATTCTGATGTGAAATTACGGGTATGTGAAATTTGAGCTCAATACCATTACTCCCATAGCAAGCTAGCATGCCAAGCCAGCATCAGGCAGTGACTATCTGGTCTGGTCAGACATGGCTAGGTGCTCCCCGCTATGAGACAGTTAGAGATGCAGGGAACTCCTGGGATGTACAGATTAGTCATAATATGTCTTCTAAGGGAAAATTGATTATCCTGTTAGTTTAAGTGATGAGGAGGCCATTGAAAAGTTTTTCATTGATTGGAGGGAAGCATCTCCCCTGTGGCACATAACTCATGTATCCCGTGCTGACCTCACTCTGACTGACCAGAATTAGATCCCATCCAGCCTGTCCTTTTGTGTGGTCACCTACTTACTGCCAGGAAAATGAGGGTCCATAGTAATCTATGGGCATGTCAGGTACCGCACCAGGAGCATAACTATTGCCCCTGTAATGGATGCAGCTGCGAGGGGCTGGAGGAACCTAGAGGGGGCGCGGCTCTGAGCCCCGAAGAGAACCATTTTTAGGGGCAAAAGGGGGCACAGCACAGGAGGGAGGAGCAGCGGGTACACACAGCTGCAGGGAGGGCACCTGACTACCCCCTCTCTCTCCTCGGGTCCCCCTTCAGCGTTCCTCCCTCCCGAAATTACAGCAGCAGTCGTGCAAAGAATGCGGACTCACCTAATCAGGAAGTAGAGTGAGCGGTGCTGCAACAGAGAAGACCAGAGCTCCGTCGCATGGAACGCGGAAGAGGTGAGTCTGCGTTCCCTGCCCAGCCACTGCTGTCATTTTTGGAGGGGGGGAATTCAGAAGGGGGCCCCAAGGTGAGGGACGGTGGGAGTCGGGCCCCCTTCCCCATCCAAAGTTTAGCGGGGGGCCCAGTGATTTCTAGTTACGCCCCTGTAAAGGTCACATAGGTGGTTGTTAACAGTGTTCACTGAGCGTCATGGTTAAGTGGGTGATGAACGCTCACACTTCATTTGCCGCAGCATTTGTCATTTTTCTGTATGAGAGCTCCACACCAGTGACTGTAATGTTTTCACATCCTCTGTCTGAATGCTGGACAAATGTCATGTTTAGTCACATGACTGCCTTGCAGGAGCATAAAGCCGCTGGCCCGTTATGGTGCCCAGTCTTTATGACTTCCCATAATCGCCTATTACTGTATGCTCGGAGCCAGCGTTGTGTAGCTGTTAAATCATCGTGGCTGCCGCCTCTGTATTATTTCCCATAATCCCCTGCTGTGCCTGGTACTGCTCAGTTACCATCCTGCAGGAGAAGAAAGCTGCTGAACCATCATGGCCAGTGGCGGCTCCAGGAAATTTTTTTAGGGGGTGCTATGCAGGTGCTGGACCAATTTCCGGGGGAGCTGGCCGCGGCAAAAAATGGGTGTGGCTACAACCTGCCGCGGCGAAAAAAATGGGCGTGGTCATGACCGGATGAGGGCGGGGCTAACTGTAATTTAAAGTGAACCCAGGGTGAGAGTGATATGGTGGCTGCCATATTTATTTCCTTTTAAACAATACTAGTTGCCTGGCAGCCCTGCTGATCTATTTGGCTGTAGTAGTGAACTGAATTACACCAGAAACAAGCCATGCAGCTAATCTTGTCAGTTCTGACAATATTGTCAGAAACCCCTGACCTGCTGCATGCTTGTTCAGGGTCTATGGTTGAAAGAATAAGAGGCAGAGGACCAGCACGGCAGCCAGGCAACTGGTATTGCTTAAAGGGAGATAAATATGGCAGCCTCAATATTATTCTCACCTCGGGTTCCCTTTAAAAGTGCAACGCAAAGACAGAGGGCCCAAGTTTTGGTGACCCTTTTCCCAGAAAATTCACATAATTGTGCAGGTTTTCTCAAGAAAATACACGTAATGTGAGCAGATTTTAACAAAAAACACGTCCAATGACCCCAATATGCACAATCGTTATCAGATATGGCTCCAATATGCACAATCGGTAGCAGATATGACCCCAATATGCACAATCGTTATCAGATATGGCCCCAATATGCACAATCGTTATCAGATATGGCCCCAATATGCACAATCGTTATCAGATATGGCCCCAATATGCACAATCGTTATCAGATATGGCCCCAATATGCACAATCGTTATCAGATATGGCCCCAATATGCACAATCGTTATCAGATATGGCCCCAATATGCACAATCGGTAGCAGATATGACCCCAATATGCACAATCGGTAGCAGATATGACCCCAATATGCACAATCGGTAGCAGATATGACCCCAATATGCACAATCGGTAGCAGATATGACCCCAATATGCACAATCGGTAGCAGATATGACCCCAATATGCACAATCGGTAGCAGATATGACCCCAATATGCACAATCGGTAGCAGATATGACCCCAATATGCACAATCGGTAGCAGATATGACCCCAATATGCACAATCGGTAGCAGATATGACCCCAATATGCACAATCGGTAGCAGATATGACCCCAATATGCACAATCGGTAGCAGATATGACTCCAATATGCACAATCCGTAGCAGATATGACTCCAATATGCACAATCCGTAGCAGAAATGACCCCAATATGCACAATCGGTAGCAGAAATGACCCCAATATGCACAATCGGTAGCAGAAATGACCCCAATATGCACAATCGGTAGCAGATATGACCCCAATATGCACAATCGGTAGCAGATATGACTCCAATATGCACAATCGGTAGCAGATATGACTCCAATATGCACAATCCGTAGCAGATATGACCCCAATATGCACAATCGGTAGCAGAAATGACCCCAATATGCACAATCGGTAGCAGAAATGACCCCAATATGCACAATCGGTAGCAGAAATGACCCCAATATGCACAATCGGTAGCAGATATGACCCCAATATGCACAATCGGTAGCAGATATGACTCCAATATGCACAATCGGTAGCAGAAATGACCCCAATATGCACAATCGGTAGCAGAAATGACCCCAATATGCACAATCGGTAGCAGAAATGACCCCAATATGCACAATCGGTAGCAGAAATGACCCCAATATGCACAATCGGTAGCAGAAATGACCCCAATATGCACAATCGGTAGCAGAAATGACCCCAATATGCACAATCGGTAGCAGAAATGACCCCAATATGCACAATCCGTAGCAGATATGACCCCAATATGCACAATCCGTAGCAGATATGACCCCGATATGCACAATCCGTAGCAGATATGACCCCAATATGCACAATCAGCATCACCTGAAAAAGAAAAGAAAAACCCATTTACTCACCTACAGCCAGAAGACCTTCTTTCCCGACCTCCTGTCCCGAGTCCCGACCTCCTGTCCCGAGTCCCGACCTCATTGTGGCGCGCAGCGCCCGCGCGTCCACGATCCTCTTCCTTCCCGACGTCACGACGAGACTTCCTGCCTGCATGCAGAGAGCAGGGCTACGGGAAAAGGGCCGCCCGAAGCCATGCACTGCAGACTCGAAGTCTGCAGAACAGGGCTCCGGGCGGTCATCTTACCGTAGCCCTGCCTGCTGCTCCGTGCTGCCGCTGTGTGAACTGACTTGGCGTCTTTTAGACGCCTGAAGTCAGTTCACTCCAGGGGGTGCTTTGGGGGTGCTTGGACAATTCTAGGGGGTGCTCGAGCACCCCCAAGCACCCCCCTGGCGCCGCCCCTGATCATGGCTGCCACCACTGTATAATTTCCCATAATCCCCTGTGCCTGCTACTGCTCAGTTACCATGCTGCAGAAGGATAAACCTGCTGAACCATCATGGCTGCCACTACTGTATGATTTCCCACAATCCCCTGTGCCTGGTACTGATCGGTTACCGTCTTGCATAAGGATAAAGCCGCTGAACCATCATGGCTGCCAGATCCGTATAATTTCCCATAATCCCCTGTGCCTGGTAATGCTCAGTTACCATCCTGCAGAACGATAAAGCTGCTGAACCAACATGGCTGCCTGTAACCTGTGAATACATTGATTTCCCATAATTCCTTCTGTGCCTGTTACTGCTAAGTTACTGTCCTGCAGATGGATAAAACCGCTGAACCATCATGGCTGCCACATCTGGATTATTTCCCACAACCCCCTGTGCCTGGTACCACTCAGTTACTGTCCTGAAGGAGGATGAAACCGCTGAACCATCATGGCTGCCACATCTGGATTATTTACCACAACCCCCTGTGCCTGGTACCACTCAGTTACTGTCCTGCAGGAGGATAAAGCCACTGAACCATTATGGTTGCCAGTTTTCTACAATGTCTCATAATCCCATGGAAATATAGATCTGTTGCCTTTCTCTCATGGTTTGTGTTGGCACTGCAGTCCCCGCAGGGCTCCTAGCACAGGTGACACAAGAGGTGACAGATGCCCGCCCGTCTCTTGGAAGAGCTGTCCCCGTAGCTATATGAGGTGACAGATGCCCGCCCGTCTCTTGGGAGAGCTGTCCCCATAGCTATATGATATAGTGTTGGCGTAGTCGGCAGCAGATGGTATAAAACGCTCCCCCTCCCCTACCTGCTGCACTGCAGCCATTACCTCATGATGTGAATGCATTCTGGCTCCTTGGAGAAGCTGTAGGCGTAGCCGCTGGACGTTGTGCCAAAATCAATGGCAACCACCACCGAGAAGTTCTGCTCCTCCGCTGAGCCGGGATCCGAGTCCTTCTGCAAGATGGAGGAGAGTTAACCTTTAAGTTGCCAGGTCCCCACTCTCTCTACCCGACTACCCCTTCCCCTGCAACTTCTGCTGCCACACAGTTCACTCTGTTTATCTTTAAGATTTATCTCTGCCTTCTGCTATTTCCTTATGTGGCAGCAGCCAGGTCATTAAAAAGTGGTTGCTATGGTTACTGCACTTTCCACATCCCCATCTGCTGTGCTGAATAAACTCCAACATACTCACATTCCCAATGCCCTGGCCTGAGAGCCATTTTAGCCATCAAAAGGTACAAAAAGGACAAATAAATGATCTTTCAACTTTCCCGATTGGATGTGCTAACGGAAATCGATTGATCCTGCACCTATCGCACTCTCTAGGTGAAGTCAATCAACTGATGTCTGAAGAAACCTGTGGGAACTGACTTGAAACCGGATTGGTTCAGGAAAGCTATCATGCTTATGTCCTTGCTATTGTGACCGACTGATAACAGATGAAAAAAATCAATTGGAATGAATGAATTATCCCGTCACTTAAGCCTGGTACACTCATCCAATTTTGATTGGCCAATTTTATCTCCTCCACATAGTATGAGGACCAACAGATTTTGAATACTATGAACAGATGGGTAAGCTCTATGCTACATGGAGGTGGTAAAATTGGCTTATCATTGCCCAATAAAAATTGAATGTTTGTACCAGGCTTAAAGGAACACTGTCACGAAAATCTTAAAATGTAAAATATATGTAAACACATACAAATAAGAAGTACGTTTCTTCCTGAGTAGAATGAGCCATACATTACTTCTCTGTCACTTACAGTAGGTAGTAGAAATCTGACATTACCGACATGTTTTGGGTTAGTCCATCTCCTCATGGGGGATTCTCAGCATGGCCTTTATTCTTTATAAAGACATTCCCTGAAAAAGATTTAGGGCCCGTTTCCACTTGTGTGTTGCGATTCCGCCACTAAAAAATGCGTCAACTAATCCGCATGCGGGTGCGGATTCGTTCGCGTTTTCATGCGGATCCGCTCGCGGTTTGCGCTATGTGATTTTAACCATGTCAATGCCGGCAAGCATTGACATGGGTTTTTCAGCGGAATCTCACGCGGAAAGCCGGGAAAACCACAAGACTAATACGCTTGCGGTTTTCCTATTAAATTACATTACCGACGATTCGCGTGCGGGTGTGCGGCATGCAAATTCTGACTTTTTTCTGCACAGCAGACCGCACAAGTGGAAACAGCCCCATCCACTTGTATTGGTTATGCGAATCTGCATGCAGAAAACGCATGCAGATTCGCTCTAGTGGAAACGGGCCCATTATGCGTTCCACGCGGCGGTCATGTGACTACAAACACTTCCTCCTTCCCGGATCTGGATTTGAGCAGCCCTACTGGCCAGCCTGCCTGCTCACCGTACACTTTTTTGGCAGTTGGACGGAGCAACTGCCATTCACCAAGTGCTTTTGAAAATAAAGCAAACCCTAAGAACCCCCATGAGGAGATGGGCTAGTCGGTTCTGTCAGATCTCTACTACCTACTGCAGGTGACAGCAACATAGGAGAAAAGTCATTTATGGCTCATTTTACTCTGGAAGAAACGTACTCCTTATATGTATATGTTTATATATATTTGAAATGTTATGATTTTTCGCGACAGTGACCCTTTAAAGTAAACCTGAGATGAAGGGAACAAAACGATTCTTCCAGCCCCCTTTAGTCTGTCAGCCTCCTCCATGTCCTCTCGGTTCAATCTGTTGTGGTGCACAATCTGCTGTGGTCCCAGGTTTGCAGGGCACTGCGCATGCACTGTTCCTGGTCACCGACTCCTCCATTGTGCTCCCATGGCTGGGAGCGTTCTGCGGAGGCACAGTTACAAGGCTTATGATCTGCGCATGCGCAGAATGAACCCAGCCACGGGAGCATGAAAGCCACGAGAGCATGAAAGCCACGGAAGCAGGATGTAGGACCCGGGAAGCCTGCATTTCTCTCCGTTGCAGTGCTGACTCCATTCAGTGATACTGAATAGGACGGCTCTGCATTGCCCACAGACGTACACATAGGTGTGCCCATCAGACAGTACTATCTATGCATTGTCTGATATCCCTTGCATCGCAATTTTGGAGTGATAGAGCGTTTATGCACATTCATTCATGCTGAATCGCTCCAAACAATGCTACATGCAGCATGATTGCGATTTTAAATAAATCACTGCTGTGGGAAAACCTTCACAGGGTTAAAGGAGCCAAGCATTTTTTCAAGCGCTCTTGGTGTGAAGCAGCCCTGAGCTCTGAGCTTGTTCACACCTACAGCATTTTGTGTTTTTTTAAGCTCGCCCTAAAAGCGCGCCCTAAAAGCGCTTCGTTTGAGATCCATTTATCAAAGCGCTGCCTGGACCATTTTTAGGGTGGTTTTGCTACAATGGAAGGTATAGGAAAAATGCAAAACGCTCACAAAATCGCTTTGCGTAGCGATTGCGTTCACGCTTTTAAGAATACATTGTAGTTATTCTTTTCCAGGTCAAAGAGTTCACTTCCTGACTTGCGTCAGGAAGTGAAGAAACAAATTGTTCTGCAGAAGCGCTTTGAAAAGCGCTTTACAAAAAATCGTAGTACGCAGGTAACCGCCGGGAGCAGAGAGAAAAAAAAAATCACACACAGAATCGCAGAACGCTGGCCTAAGCGATTGCGATTTTATATGTGAACAAAGCCTTAGTGTTTCGGCAACGCTTGCGGGAGGCAGAAACACGCAACATCAGAGGTGCATAGACTGCACTGTGTAATGTTCACACTGCATGCATTCCAGACCAGTGCGGTCCACCAACGCATGCCGTGCGCATTTTTTAACAAAACGCGTGACTGACCCATTCAGTCTAGTGAATGGGATCAGCCACGCAACGCAGGCAAACGCAGATGGCGTGCATGCGTGCGTACGCGCTGCGTTCCGACCGCACGTCCATCCGCGTTTGATACTGTGAATGTGGCCTTTATGTTCCCAGGTCCTGAAACTCTGCTCACACTGCTATTTATTGACAGAACATTAAAGAGAACCCGAGGTGAGGTTCTGACAATGCAATCCACATACAGAGGCTGGGTCTGCCTATACTGCCCAGCCTTCGTTGCTATCCAGATCCCCCCTAAGTTCCCCCTGCGCTCTGCAATTACCCATAAATCACAGCCGACATGCAGCGTGTCACAGCGGGCTGTGCTTACCACTGTACTGTCAGTCTGCCACTCCCCCTGCCTCCTGCATAGCTCTGGTCCCCGCCCGCGTCCCTTCCCTCCCTGCAGATTGGAGGGAAGGGACGCGGGCAGGACCGGAGCTATGCAGGAGGAGGGGGGAGCACGGAGAGTGACAGTACAGAGGTAAACACAGCCTGCACAGCGCGGCTGTAATTTATGGCTGATTGCAGGGCGTAGTGGGAACTAAGGGGCGATTGAAATAGCAACAGAGGCTGGACAGTATAGGCAGACCCAGCCTCTGTACGTGGATTGCATTGTCAGAACCCTGCCTCGGGTTCTCTTTAAGGCCTCTTTCACAGTGCGCCATTAAAGTCGCACGTTAGAAAAACTTTTAACGTGTACTAACGCACAGCAATACTAAGTCTGTGCCACATTCACAGTGCACACGTTGCGTTTGTGTGTAACGTGTAGCATTATTAGAAAGTGCTGCATGCTGTGCGTTATACACGTTATTAGCTGCGTTGGACTGTTTGCACATGCTCAGTAATAACCTGGAAGCATACTTTTCATTGCCTGTATGCCTATTGTATGCGACGACAACGGGGCATATGGTTGCGCTGTGACAATTTTTGGGACGTTGCGTTGTTAGTTTGCGTTGCGACTTTAGCGTCGCATCAAAACGCAACGCCCCACTGTGAAAGAGGCCTAAAAAGGAATAATTCTTTTTCTTGGCATTTGACAATATATCACAGTCACACTTTCTGAGTGTTTGCTGTAGTTTGTCAAACGCTAGACAGACCGACATTCGCAGTGGTGAAATGTGGTTTGGGTGAGAGTTATTGACTGCGTGTACATAGAATGGGCGATTTTTTTCTTGTTCTTCAAAGTGGAGTAATACCATTGGCAGTCAGCTCCGTTAAATTTCCCAGTCATGCTCCACTGCACATGCACGGTCCCGGGGGCATGCACCCCCGATTGCGCTCCTATTGGATCCATTTTCGTCTTTTTTTTATAAACTGCTCCCACTGACTTGTATTAAAATGGATGGAAAATAGTCGTGATTGTGATTTTAAGACAATCGCGATCTCTGCAATTTTGCAGCAATTTTATTGCGATTTTAAAGCAATTCAATGTGAGCGTGTTTTTAAGAACGAAAGCTCTCAGCAGTGTGTCTCCGCCCTCAGGGCCCATTCACACTTACAAACGTAAAACGCTAGTGATTATTGCTAGCGTTTTGCGTCTTCGAATTTTTACGCGACTAACGCGTAAAATTCACTGCACATTTTTGTGGGTTTTTGAGAGATCGTGATTTGCAATTTAAATACATTGCAATCGTGATCGCTCAAAAAACTATAAAAAAATGCTGCATGTAGTGCGTTTTGAGTCTATCTAATCACAAATCGCCGGTGATCGTGGCAGTGAGATCAGTGGCATATAGTTAACATTGCGCTAGCACTTTGAAAAGTGCAAGCAATCGCCTGTATGTGAATGGGCCCTCTATAAGATTTATGCTAGAAGGCAGGGAGCAGACTTGTCCGTGCAGAAAACCATGAGGCTAGGAGCACACATAGCAGAAACGCTAGCGTTGCGGGAAAAGCAGCGTTTTTGCTACTAATGCCAAGTCAATGGGCCGCATAAATCACGCATATGCGTTTTGCATGCACTTTGAAACGTGTCTTTTTAAAAAGCTGATTTTGTTGCATACTTTTCAAAAACGCATCAAAAACGCACATAATGAGAGTCATTGGTAACACAATGGTATGCGTTTTTCATGTGTTTTTATATGTTTTTCTTTGCGATGTATTTTCACTTCCTGTTGTCTTCCTAGTGATTTGCATAAAACACTATATAAAAATGCATGGAAAACGCATATGCGAACCGCAAATGCATAAAAATGCACGCAAAACGCTAGAAAACGCATATATACGGGAAAAATTGCTAATGCAAATGCACTAAAAACACACATACAAAAGAAAAAAAAAAACGCACATGAACTAAAACTTAATCTTTCACACACAGCCATGTGTGCACCCAGCAGAGTTTTCTGCCAGATGCATTTTTGGTACAAAACTCCACCAGAGTTACATCTTTCCCTACTATCCATATCGGCCTGGAGAGGGAATAGTAATTAGCGCCACCTGCCGGATGCTAACGGATAAGTACCCATTTTTTTCCTGCTTTTGCATTTTTTTGTGTGCGTCTTATGTGCCTTCTGTGGGTGTTTCTGGTTTGAATAACTATTAATATTTAACTAGTGAAACAAATCAATAGTTAAATTACCGTACTTTATTATTTTTACAAATACGCATCCAAATCGCATTCGTTATTGATTTTCCACAAAAATGAAATTTCTGTACGATTTTAAAACACACATAGGCCTGGAACCCACTGCAAAATGCAATCGCTAATCGCAAGCGCTAGCGTTTTGTATGAGCAGTTTGTAAGTGATTTCATGAGTGTTTTAGGAAGCGTTTCTAAAAAGTGTATCAATTTGCCAGCGGTTGTGTAGCGTTTAGCGTTTTAAAGTCTGATTGGTCCTTTCAATTAATTTTAATTTTGTTACAGTGTGCAGTAACTTGAAAACGCTAGCAAAATCGCTCCGTGCAGGTTTTGATGAGCGATTACGCCAGCGATTATATACTTTACATTGAAGCGCAAACACTAATAAAATGCTACATGTCCTGCGCTTGCGATTTTCCAAATCGCAAACGCTCCTGTGGAAGTTGCCCCATCCATTAACATTAGCTGAGCGTTTTGGGAAAACACTAGCGTTTTCAAACGCTCCCTAAATGTTCACAAAAATGCCCTTGCGGGTTCCAGCCCATAGAATCACATAGCAATGTGATTTTTGTGATGCCCATAGACTAACATTATATGCAAATACACACACATTGGGCTCTATTCATAATCCGTTACTGCAAGTTTTCCGCTCAAAACAGCGGACTTTCCCGACCATTTAGCAAAGTGGGCATTCATAAAAGCTGTTCCCGCAAGAAAATCTACAATCCCCCAGCAGAGCGAGAAATTTCCGCCTTCTGCTGTGTTTTTCTAGATTTATCTAGAAAAAAGTAACAGAATGACCATTCATAAAGATTAGAGGAAGCGGTATGTGGACGGGAAATACCGCTTCCTCGAAGCCTGCGGATTACATACAAGTGAATGGGACAGACCTCCCAGAGAGAGCAGCGCACGGAGGGACTCTGCCGGCGTAAGTGTTTCCGCATGCCTTCCGACAGCTTACTGCCAGCCTTCAGCGGGAGATCTCCGCTCTTGCATCGCAGCTGGCAAGATTTTTATGAATTACCACCCAGAAGTCTCAAATACCGCTGCAGTATTTTACCTCCAGGAGTTTTTTCTCCACATTTGTTTTATGAATAGAGCCCATAGAATCAAATAGCAATGTGATTTTTGTGATGCCCATAGACTAACATTATATGCAAATACACACACATTTACCTCTATGTAGTGGGGATGATCAATGACATGCACATATTTACAAGTTCATGCAGGATTATGTAATTTTTTATGCAAAGATATACAGCTTGAACATGGACCAATCAATGTAATCCTGGGTGGGACTTGATTGGTCCATTTTCAAGCTGCATATAGAATTTGCATAACACTGCATCAATTATTTGCATCTCATTGAACCTCCCCAGTGATCATTAATTACCTTGCAGCTGATTGTCAGGCAAGCTGAGAGTTGTTTGGTTTTAGGTGTGTGTCTGGTTCAGTCCAGATCAGTAAACACACCCTTTCCACAACCCCCTCCTATCTTCTCACAGGCACACTGAACACAGCAGAGTGAGGTTGTATATGTAGGGCTGACTGGCACAGCGCTGTTCTAGGCCGCCTAAGAAGCACAACACGTATTGTTCAGCGAGTAACGTGGTAACTAAACGCTTTCATTGAGGATTGTGGGGATGTCACATCTCTCCCAGCTTGGTGAGTCTCTCTCCTCTATGCAAGTTCATTATAGGTAAGGCAGGGGACACACTTGCCTATTTTCGTATGTGTTTTCTACACAGAAAAACTGAAAACTCATATTAATGGGCTAGTGCACATTTAATGCCTTTTTTGCGCGTGTGAAACATTAAAAAAAACATTGAAAAAAAAATCCTGCAGCATAATTCTGCACAACTTGTCAGTTTTCTCTATCAATTACATTAGCTGCTGTGAAAAAACGCGCACTTTTTTTGGGATACAAACACGCTCTATTCTCAAAGAGCAAAAATTTCCGCAAAATTTTACCGCTATATTTCCGCCAGCGGTAAACTCCGCATTTTTTCCACATTCACTAATATTTTCCGCATGTTTTCCGCGTGCGGGAAAAAAGATGCGGAAACCGCTATTATTCATGCGGTAAAAAGGTCGCATGAAAAAGTGTTAAAAAAAAAAATTAAAGTCCAGCAAGCACAGCCCTCAAGCCTCCAGACTTCATTAAAGTCAATGGGATGCGGAATATATCACCTACTACTTGTAGGTGATAAAAAAATCGGTAAATAACGACGAAATGATGCGCCTGAACATTTTTGAGAATTGATTTTTTTATTGTGGAAAATACAGACTTTTGCGGAAATTTTTCCGCATGAATCCCGCACTTTTTCCGCACGCGGTAAAAACATGCGGAACATTTTGAGAATGTCAACTTGACGGTATTTTGGTCGCAAACTTCCCGCATGTACTTTACCGCATGTGGGAAGTCTTTGAGAATAGAGCCCAATGTGTGCAGAAAATAAATGGAGAATATGGGAAGACGTGAGTCCCCTGCCTAAGGCCAGAAACCCACTAGGAGCGTTTTTTTTTTTTTCTGAACGTTTTGTGATTTGAAAAGCTCTTGCTAATGCAATGCTATGGGTGTGATCCCACTTGAGCGATGTGGTTTTATAAAAAATCCCCCATAGCATTGCAAGAGCTCTTAGAAATCACAAGTGCTTAGAAATCGCTCTTAGTGGGTTTCTGGCATAAAGCAGAGATGTGCAGCTCGGCTCTGTGTAAACGCAATATGAAGTCAATCGCAAAATCAAACCAACCGCCTACTCTGGAAAGTGTGAGGCCATTGAGTAGTGCAGGATGCTGTAGTGACCAGGACTGCTGACGCCTCTCCTGCATTCAATGCTTTTAGTGAACTTCATTTGTGAGTGCAAGTCCTTGTATTGTGTTTGGTATTATGTTTCACATTATTGATGCTCTGTTCTCCTGAGCTATAATCGGAGCAGTGCTTTTCAGCGCTGCTAGATTTGGGCGCACCCGGCGCCTCCATAGACTACAATAAGAATCATTCCTATTGAAGCGCTCTGTGAGTAACGTCGGCTCAGTCAGAAGACGGAGCCGAGGTTGCTTAAAAAAACATAATTCGGCCTCCAGCAATCGCTGGAAGCCAAATGGTTTCATTCCCCCACTATCCATGTCGGCCTGGAGGGGGAATAGTAATTCAAACGGCCCGGCCTTGTGCAGGAGCAGCATCAGCCATATACCGCTGTATCCTGCGCCCAAGTCTACTGGCGCCGATTTCAAATGTACTCGCTATAATGGCATCTACACTCTGTTATCCCTCCTACTTTGGGCTCTATTCTCAATGACTTCCCGCATGCGGTAAAGTACATGCGGGAAGTTTGCGACCAAAATAACGTCAAGTTGACATTCTCAAAATGTTCCGCATGTTTTTTCCGCATGCGGAAAATGTGCTATAAAAGTGCTGGATTCATGCTGAAAAATTTCCGCAAAAGTCTGTATTTTCCGCAATAAAAAATCAATTCTCAAATGTTCAGGCGCATCATTTCGTCGTTATTTACAGATTATTTTTTTTTATTTTTTTTTTAATCATCACCTACAAGAAGTAGGTGATATATTCCGCATCCCATTGACTTTAATGAAGTCTGGAGGCTTATGGGCTGTGTTTGCTGGACTTTAACTTTTTTTTAAAACACTTTTTCATGCAACCTTTTTACCGCATGATTTCCGCATGAATAATGGATGTTACCGCATCTTTTTTCCCGCATGCGGAAAACATGCAGTAAATATTATTGAATGTGGAAAAAATGCAGAGTTTACCGCTGGCGGAAATTTTTCGGTAAAATTTTTCGGTGTTTTGTCATCTTTGTGAATAGAGCCCTTTATCTGGTGACCTTACCCGATACAGAGGAGCTGTGAGTGACTGCAGAGGCAGTACCTGCATGGGTTCCATGCAGGACAGGGTCATGGTGAAATGAGGCAGTAGGCAAGTACCAACTTTGGGGGCCCACCTTTGATGGCCACTTGGCTTTTTTTTTTTTGTAAGGTTTTGTTGGCGCTAGTGTCAGGTCCCGAGTCTCTCTTGAAGCCCTAGGCAATTGCCTAGGTTTGTCTTGTGGATGATTCGGCTCTGGTTGTATGGTGTAGGTTGACTGACATACGGTATTACCCACTACAATTTGTGGTCAATTCATAAAAGGCTGTGCGGGGAAAAAATCTTGGAAGGAAAATACCGCATTTGGTATTTTAGACTTTTGTGTGTAATTCATAAAAATGTTTACAGTTGCAATAGAAGTTTGGTATTTTCCCGAACTAAGCTGGCGGTAACAGGAGAAGCTGCCTGAGTTTTTACATTTTCTCTGTGCAGAGACAGCGTTACAATAAGAGGCAGCCCCAACTTCCCTTCAGATGTGCATATTTTATTTTTTATTATTTTTTTTAAACTGCCTCTGTTTGCCCTAAATTTGCGCTGAATCTGTCTATTAGTCTTTCTAAACAATCTAATAGCCACAGCTTAGAAGAACTTCAAGAAATGTTACACATGCGGGCTTTGTGATGTAAAAAAACATATGAAAACAGCTACCCAAGAGGTTAAAAACACAGCCTGGGGTATTTTGGGAAGCCTGTTTTTTGTTCTGCTCTCGCCGCTGCTGCCTGGGAGGTCTGTCTGCATTAACTTTGCTGTTATCCGCACCCTTATCACCTGTTCAAAGCAAGCGGTATTCTCAGTCCCAATACCGCCTGCTCTAATCTTTATGGATTGACATTTAGTGACGTGTCTGACCCCTTCTAAGTGGAATAACCTTAGCACTCTTTATGATGATCTTCACCTCTTTATACATATATATTTATCTGCATTATTTATGCATGTTGTATGAAAACATTGTTAATGTTGACTTACCGCAGCGATGTGCGAGGGTGACAGCGGCGTGATCCCGGGATCCCCCAAACTCCGTGCCGGAG
The DNA here is from genome assembly GCF_040937935.1 of Hyperolius riggenbachi. Classification (NCBI taxonomy): domain Eukaryota; kingdom Metazoa; phylum Chordata; class Amphibia; order Anura; family Hyperoliidae; genus Hyperolius; species Hyperolius riggenbachi. The sequence goes on along the minus strand of NC_090655.1, from coordinate 33,124,589 downwards.
AGGAGTAGGCGGAGGTGGAGACACGCTCTGTATCATAGGAGAGGAAAAAGATTGTCAGCTCTTGGGTTCAGTGTGTAGTCTGTCTGACTTGCATTAAAGTGACCCAGTAGTGATACTAATATGGAGGCTGCCACATTTATTCCACTTTAAACCACGTATATTGCATATAATGCTTTAAAAAAAAAAAAAAAGTGTGAGACCGGTACTATTCCATTAGCCGGGTGCAACCACTAGGTGGCGTTAATTACTATTCCCTCTCCAGGCCGCCATGGATAGTAGGGAACAATGTAACTCTGTGTTTTAGCGCCACCTAGTGGTTGCGCCCGGCTAACGGAAAAGAACTGTGAGACCTATGGATAAGATTCTTTGTGCGATTCGATTGATTCTATTTACGATACGATTCTTTGTGCGATTCGATCACGATTCTATTTACGATCTGATTAAATCCGACATGTCCGATCAGGATTCGATTCAATTTAATTTGCCATTGTTTTGCAATATCGAATCGAATCCCGATCGGACATGTCGGATTTAATCAGATCGTAAATAGAATCGTGATCGAATCGCACAAAGAATCGTATCGTTTAGATGGGTCTTAATACTTTAAGCCATAGACCCTGAACAAGCATGCAGCAGATCAGGTTTCTGAGAAATCTTGACAAGATTAGCTGAATGCTAGTTTCAGGCAGGTGATTCTGGCACTACCGCCAAAGGGATCAGCAGGATGCCAGGATTCCTTATGCAAAAGGAAATAAATATGGCAGCCTACATACACCTCTCAGTGCAGGTTTCCTTTTAGCCATAGACCCTGGACAAGCGTGCAGATCACGTGCTCGGACTAAAGTGTGACCACACTGACCGCATACTTGTTTCAGGTGGTTGATGCAGGCATTACTCAAATCAGAAGGATCAGCAGGACTGCCAGGCTAAGGGCGTCTGCACCAGCCGTGCGGCGTCTCAGTCAGATGCTTAGTATTTGGCAGTGTTCGGCGCATACGTTGTGATTTTGGCGTTCAGAAGTCAATTCGTACACCTCAGAGCAGCAATGCTAAGCAGAGCGGGGCGCGTAAGAGTAAATCAGCCTCCGTCAGTTGCCAGACCCTGAATTACACCTCCCTCTGAGTTGCAATGACTTGGAGGGGGAATAGTATTGAAAGCCACTGGGGACTTTAGCGGCAGCAGGGAGAGCCGTCATTCGGCTCTTCCTTGCGGCCAACTTACCAATTGTGTACCGATACGTACGCTGCAGGTTGACACGGAAGCGCCGCAGTTAGCCGATCCTGAATGCTACATTATTATTTTATTCAGAGCCAAAATATTACACAGCACTGCACAATAGAGAAATGGGTTAACATACAAGGTAGGACATAAAAACAAGATCATGCAAATATCTTTGATAACAGTAGTTCAGTAGAGCGCTGTGACTACAGCGCAGGAAATTTGGGCAGAGCCGGCGCCACCATAGACCGTAATAGGAACTACAGCTATAGCACAGTCAGTAACTTCAGCGCTGTCCAGAAGATGGCGCTGAAGTTGCTTCTAAAACAGTCATTCGCCCTCCAGCAATAGCTGGAAGAAGAATTGCATTATTCCCCACTATCCACGTGGACCTAAAGGGGGAATAGTAAACAACCCAACCTACAGCTGTACATTTATTTGAATGTAGCTCGCTTAATCAACCGCTGTGCAAAACATGTCCCTCCCCCCCCCCCCCCCCCTCGTTTCCCTGGTGAAGACAGTAGCACATACGCGATTAAAGGGAACCTAAACCGAGAAGGATATGGATTTTTCCTTTTAAAGTAATACCAGTTCCCTGATTCTCCTGCGTGATCCTGTTTCTCTAATACTTTCAGTCACAGCCCCTGAACAGGCAAGCAGATCAGGTGCTCTGACTGAAGTCACACCGGATTAGCTGCATGCCTGTTTCAGGTGTGTGATTCAGCCACTACTACAGCCAAAGAGATCAGCAGGACTGCCAGGCAACTGGTATTGTTTAAAAAGAAACATCCATAACCCTCTCAATTTAGGTTCCCTTTAACTTTCTCCTCCAATTTCTCCTAGGTGATATTTTGCTGCTTGTTAATAATAAAATGCCTTTAAAGAGGAACTCCAGTGAAAATAATTTAATAAAAAAAGTGCTTCATTTTTACAATAATTATGTATAAATGATTTAGTCAGTGTTTGCTCATTGTAAAATCTTTCCTCTCCCAGATTCACATTCTGACATGTATTACATGGTGACATTGTTACTGTGGGCAAGTTATGTAGCTGTTTCTAGCTGCTCTGGCTGTTACAGACAGCTTTAAACAGCCATTTCCTGTCTGTGAACATTGTTACATTGTGGCAGTTTGCCCAGAGTACCGCGGTATTCAGAGCCTCTTGTGGGAGGGGTTTCAGCACAAAATTAGTCACACAGCGCCCCCTGATGGTCTGTTTGTGAAAATCATTCTATTTCTCATGTAAAAGGGGGTATCAGCTACTGATTGGGATAAAGTTCAATTCTTGGTTGGAGTTTCTCTTTAAAACCACCAGCAAGTAAATGCATTGAAGACAAAAATCATTTTGATAGTACTTTTTTACCTGAACTTTTGTACTTTTTCATTTGCAAAATGTTGAAAAATAGATGAAAATGTATCTCCTAGGAGAAAACTCAGGAGAAAAGTGAACTGCATATGGGCCTTGGTTTCTACTGTCCTGGTGGGAAATGTAGCCAGGCATCCATTGTACGGGGAACTGGCGCCACGTCTATTAAATGTCGCAGGGCAGTTCACCTCGCCCAATGGTGTCCTGGTCTGCGGCGTTTAATAGTCGTGGCGCCAGTTCACCGTCCGCAGCTCCCCTTTCCAGCCTGTGGGCTTCAGAAGGGGCTCCCCATTTTATTGTCACTGGATTGTTGCTGTACCCCAGTGTGCTCCTCGGGATGGGAATGCTTATGATGATGCACGTTGGGAGCTCTCGAGGGCCACATAAAACAGCAAGGAGGGCTGCATTTGACCTGCGGGCATTTGAGTTTGACACCTGTGCTGTAGATTGTAAGCTCACGCAGGCAGGGACCTCCCCCTAGTGTTTCTTATTCTGCTGTAATTTCTCATATGAGCATGTACCAGTATTGGTGATGTCTCAAGCCACACATCAACTACCGGTATGTATTTGTATTTATTTATTTATGTATTTGTATTGCTGGATGTCCTGATTGTATCTATGCTCCCCACTATTTGTTTTGTACTTTGTACAGCGCTATGGAAGATGTTGGCACTATATAAATAAAAAATAATTTGTTGTAGACTGCAAAGGGAAATATTATGCATGTATGCCTTTAATGAAAAAACAAGCTTACTATTTTAACCACTTAATGACAATCTATCGTATTAAAACGTCATGTTTTAGCCTGTTAATGGCAACATGACGTGTTAATACGTCGCCCGTTCCTGCCGCCGCTCCGCACGTGTGCGCCGCTCCCGCCGCCGTTTCCGTCGGGATTCCGTGTTAAGTGATTGGGAAAGAGAACCAAGCTGTCCTCTACCCAATCGCAATGCCTGGAGTGAATGGACGTGACCGCGAACAGCGGCCGCGTCCATTCATAAAACAGGAAGCCGACACAGTGTAATGTAAAAAAAAGTGATCTCTTCCATTAACGGGAGAGTGTTCACTTGCGCCATCTTGTGGCCAAAAAGTATATTACACATACAGGGACATACATACACAATAATAAAAAAAAAAATAACTTGCACTTCCAAAGCAAAAAATAAACTTGTAAAAAAAATCAGCTTACAAAAAACACATAAATAGTTGGCTTAAGGCTCATACACACATCAGACTATAGTCTTTGGAAAATGAAAGATCACAGACCAATCTTACCACCCTTCATGTAGTATGAGAGCCATACTCTACACAGTCTTTTCTATGGAGCTGAACTCCACATCAGAAAAAAATCTTTGCAAGATTCTGCACACAAACATGCTGCACACACTCAAAAGATCTGTAGCTGCAAAAGATCTGTTCCTGCCAAAAATGCAACAAAAGGAGGTGATGTTGGATAAGCAGCAACTCAAGTGGAAACTACTTGAGACACTATGCCGGTGCCTTGCCTCAGCTGGATTGCTCATACAGCTTGTATCCCATTGAACGAAAAGAAAGAGACGGCACTCCACTGGCTGCAATCAAGATGCTGTGTATTTCACGAACAAGAACACGCGGGGCCGGGCGCTTGGAGCCAGAAGCGAGAGCCCCTCGGGGCTCACCCCCCCGCCTCACCGGGTAAGTGAAAAAACGATAAGAGTAGTGGTATTTCACCGGCGGCGCCCCGTGGGCCCGAGGGCCCGGGGGCCTCCCACTTATCCTACACCTCTCATGTCTCTTCACAGTTGCCAAAAATCCATTCCTGCAAATTGCAATGATAGTCTATGAGATCTGCAGATCATCATACACACATGATTTAACTGACATTCATCTGCAGATCAGATCCACCAGGATGGATTTTCAGATCTGCGGATGATTGCTTGATCTACAGATGAATGTTAGTTAAATCATGTGTGTATGATGATCTGCAGAGCTCACAGACTATCATTGCAATTTGCAGGAATGGATTTTTGGCAGGAACAGATCTTTTGCAGATACTGATCTTTTGTGTCTGTACAGCATCTGTGTGTGCAGCATCTTGCAAAGATTTTTTTCTGATGTGGAGTTCAGCTCCATAGAAAAGACTGTGTAGAGTATGGCTCTCATACTACATGAAGGGTGGTAAGATTGGTCTGTGATCTTTCATTTTCCAAAGACTATAGTCTGATGTGTGTATGTGGCCTTAGGGACTCAGCTTTTTTAATCTATATTTTATGAGGGAAAATTACTTTTACTTTACTACATAGGGGCTTGTAATTATGGACTGGACAACAAAAAAAAACAAAACAGAAAAATAACACCTATTTTTCAAAATAATAAATTGTCGCCATACATTGTGATAGGGATATAATTTAAACGGTTTAATCTGGACAACTGGGCAATTAAAATGTGTTGGCTTTATCCACAAGAGAACATTTAATTTTAAAACTATAATGGCTGAAAACTGAGAAATAATGAATTCCATTATTTTTGTATTTTTTTCCCATTAAAACACATTTAGAATAAAAACTTCTTAGCAAAATATACTACCCACAGAAAGCCTAATCGGTGGCGCAAAAAACGAGGTATAGATAATTTTTCTTGTGATAAGTAGTAATAAAGTTATTAGGGAATAAAAGGGAGGAGCGCTGACTGGTGAAAATTGCTCTGGTCCATTAGGGTAAAAACCCTTGGGGGTGAACTGGTTAAAGTGCTGTTGCTAATGTTCTCTTGTGTTGCATGTTTATTTGCAGATGTAGTTGTTGTGTTTGAGCATGAAGGAGCTCCAGTCTAATCGCTGCAGGAAGCCCCATTCATCTCCCACCCAGTCTGGCCTGGGAATGGTGCAGAGGGAAGACCAGCAGGACCGGTGAGTGTTGGTTGGTTGCTCCTCACACCCTACAGGCATGTCCTGGATTTGTTTAATGCTGCTTTGTACTATATTGGTGCATTTAAGCGAAACCTCTGTTAGAAATCTGCAATGCTTTCTTTTTTTTTTTTTTTAGGGAAATTTGTCTGCAATCTAATCCTGAACATGCACAGAAAAAAAGTATACAGTGCCATCTTGTGGCTAAGTAGCATGCATACAGTTTAAGCATGAAAGCTGTTGCGTGTACATATTCCAACAGCTGTTTCGTGAATGTAAGTTCTTTTTCAGTTATCAGCAGGGCCGGTTCTAGATTTTTTGCCACCTGTGGCAAACTTGTGAGGATGCGGCCCCTTGCCCCCGTTCCCTCCCCATGACTCGCCAACCATCCGGGTGCTTCGCCCCTTCTCACTCACTGTCAGACTTCTCACACAGCACAATAAGCTGCTTTTCCTAATTGATGACCTCTTCCCCTTGCTCCTCTCACTTCTACTCCTGCTCTGACTGCATGCTGTTAGTGTAAACACAGTACAAACATGCTGCCCCTGTAATCTCTGCCGCCTGATGCAAATGTTTCACCTTGCTTCATGAGAGAACCGGCCCTGATTATCAGTTTAGTAAGAAAATCCTCTGTGCCTTCTGTACCGTTCTCTCATCCTCCGTGCAAAACAATGTGCTGGCTTTGCCAGTCAGCTGGTCCAGCACCCTCTCTGTACATTGGTCAGTGGTAAACTATCATTCAACACTGTCACAGAAGATCATTTCAGGAGAGTAGCATCTTGCCCCCCTACTGGTGGGTTTTTAAATGCTTAAAGGATAACTGAAGTGAGCATGATATATATAGGCTGCCATATTTATTTCCTTTTAAGCAGTTCCAGTTGCCTGGCTGTCCTGCTGATCCTCTGCCTTGAATACTTTTGGACATAGACCCTGAACAAGCATACAGCATATCAGAACTTTCTGACATCAGATCAGACAAGATTAGCTGCATGCTTTTCTGGTGTGATTCAGACACTACTGCAGCGAAATAGATCAGCAGGAATGCCAGGCAACTGGTATTATTGAAAAGGAAATAAATATGGCAGCCTCCATGCTCTTCTCACTTCAGTTGTCCTTTTTTAAAGAGGAACTCCAGTGAAAATAATGTAATAAAAAAAGTGCTTCGTTTTTACAATAATTATGTATAAATGATTTAGTCAGTGTTTGCTCGTTGTAAAATCTTTCCTCTCCCAGATTCACATTCTGACATGTATTACATGGTGACATTGTTACTGTGGGCAGGTTATGTAGCGGTTTCTAGCTGTTCTGGCTGTTACAGACAGCTGTAAACAGCCATTTCCTGTCTGTAAACATTGTTACATTGTGGCAGTTCGCCCAGAGTACCGCGGTACTCAGAGCTTCTTGTGGGAGGGGTTTCACCACATTAGTCATACAGCGCCACCTGATGGTCTGTTTGTGAAATGCAATAGATTTGTCATGTAAAAGGGGGTATCAGCTACTGATTGGGATAAAGTTAAATTCTTGGTCGGAGTTTCTCTTTAATTGCTGACACCAGTTTCCCTTTATCTGTAGCAGCTTCCTGTTTAGCCTTGGCCCAGCTGAGGTCCTGCTGGAAGGGCCGCTCTCTGCAGTCCTCCGTGATGCATTGCAGGTAAAAGCGGATCGCGCCGCCTGCTCCGTGCCACTCAATAATCCGTGGTAACAGAAGCCTTTCCTATGGCTTTGTCACATGATCGCCTCTCAGGGGAGCGCAGAGGAACAGCTGAGTCAGACTCCTGTGCAGGGCTGGCTCTGTGCTCTTCAAGACCGGCCCTGTTCTGGGAACTGTGCTGCCTGCTTACTGCAATTCACACTCCACACAGTATCCTCCTGTCATGCTGCTGTGCTGAACTGACCTCTTTATATATGTCAGTGTTAAGAGCAGAGGCGTAACTAGAAATCACTGGGCTCCCCTGAGATCCAGCGTTAATCAATTGGCTAGTGCACACTTGAATGTGTTTTCCGCATGCAGATAAAACAGACAGCAGTGAAGCACTGCATGCATTTTCTCTACCAATTACTTTAGCTTCTTTGATAAAACGTGCATGTTTTCACACTTACAGATACACACGGTGTACAGAAAAGCAGTGGCGGCTCCAGGAATTTTTTTTTAGGGGGTGCTATGCAGGTGCTGGACCAATTTCCGGGGTAGCTGATGACCGCAGCAAAAAATGGGTGTGGCTACAACCTGCGGCGCGCTTCGCGCGCTGTGGCAGAAAAATGGGAGTGGTCATGGCCAGATGAGGGCGGAGCTAACTAATTTAAAGTGAACCCGGGGTGAGAGTGATATTGAGGGTGCCATATTTATTTCCTTTTAAGCAATACTAGTTGCCTGGCAGCCCTGCTGATCTATTTGGCTGCAGTAGTGAACTGAATTACACCAGAAACAAGCATGCAGCTAGTCTTGTCAGTTCTGACAATATTGTCAGAAACCCCTGACCTGCTGCATGCTTGTTCAGCGTCTATGGTTGAAAGAATTAGAGGCAGAGGACCAGCACGGCAGCCAGGCAGCTGGTATTGCTTAAAAGGAGATAAATATGGCAGCCTCAATATTATTCTCACCTCGGGTTCCCTTTAAAAGTGCAACGCAAAGACAGTGGACCCAAGTTTTGGTGACCCTTTCCCCAGAAAATTCACATAATTGTGCAGGTTTTCTCAAGAAAATACACGTAATGTGAGCAGATTTGAACAAAAAACGCATTCAATAATTTGGCAGATATGACCCCAATATGCACAATCGTTAGCAGATATGACCCCAATATGCACAATCGTTAGCAGATATGACCCCAATATGCACAATCGTTAGCAGATATGACCCCAATATGCACAATCGTTAGCAGATATGACCCCAATATGCACAATCGTTAGCAGATATGACCCCAATATGCACAATCGTTAGCAGATATGACCCCAATATGCACAATCCTTAGCAGATATGACCCCAATATGCACAATCCTTAGCAGATCTGACCCCAATATGCACAATCGTTAGCAGATCTGACCCAATATGCACAATCGTTAGCAGATCTGGCCCCGATATGCACAATCGTCAGCAGATCTGGCCCCGGTATGCACAATCGTCAGCAGACCTGGCCCCGGTATGCACAATCGTCAGCAGACCTGACCCCGGTATGCACAATCGTCAGCAGACCTGACCCCGGTATGCACAATCGTCAGCAGACCTGACCCCGGTATGCACAATCGTCAGCAGACCTGACCCCGGTATGCACAATCGTCAGCAGACCTGACCCCGGTATGCACAATCGTCAGCAGACCTGACCCCGGTATGCACAATCGTCAGCAGACCTGACCCCGGTATGCACAATCGTCAGCAGACCTGACCCCGGTATGCACAATCGTCAGCAGACCTGACCCCGGTATGCACAATCGTCAGCAGACCTGACCCCAATCAGCACCACCTGTTGAAAAAGAAAAACCCATTTACTCAGTCAGAAGACCTCCTGTCCCAACCTCCTTGTGGCGTGCAGCTCCCACGATCCTCTTCCTTCCTGACGTCACGTGACTTCCTGCGCTGAGAGCAGGGCTACGGGAAAATGGCCGCCCGAAGCCCTGCACTGCAGACTCGAAGTCTGCAGGGCTTTCAGAAGCCATCTTACCGTAGCCCTACTCTGCTGCTTCGGGCTGCCGCTGTGAACTGACTCTGCGTCTCTTAGACGCCTGAAGTCAGTTCACGCCTGGGGGTGCTTGGACAATTCTAGGGGGTGCTTGATGCACCCAAAGCACCCCCCCTGGTGCCGCCCCTGACAGAAAGCTGACAGAGGTGTGTGCCCCCAGCCTCAGCTTATTATACTCACTCTGTCAGTCTCTGATGGAGCAGAACTGGCTCTTCAGACTTCTCCAGCATCACTACAGTACAGAGCACTTGGGGGGGGGGGGGGGTAGAAAGGTTAGGGGTTGGGCGCAGTACTAAAGAGCCTGCTGCATACTGAATAGGAACTGCCTACAAAACTTTCTCTCTGTGCCCAGACTTCTCAAGAATCACTACAGGACACAGAACCTGGAAAGGGGTTGAAACTCTTAGGTTAGAGCAGCTCTGTACACAAGACCCTGCTGAGCATTGAGAAGGAACAGTCTACAAATCTTTGTCTGAAAAAACTTCTTATGATTCCTCATCAGTGGCTGAGCAGATGCAGTCATTAGAACAATTGTGCAGAGACCGTTTTTTTTTTCTCTCCGTACCCTTAGTCATCAGTCTCTCAGGATGGGGCCCCTTGTGGCTTCTGGGACCCCTTGCAGGGTCTATTGTTACGCCCCTGGTTAAGAGTCATCAATCTGAAGTTCCGTACACATGCTAGATTAAAGTCGGCTGAAGCGGTCGATGACCACCTGGGACCTCATGACTACCTATATTTGGGGTCACACCTGGCTACATATAGTATGGGGGGGCTAGCTATACCAGGATGACCCTCTGGCTAGCTATACTGGGGGCCCTTCTATCACGGGGGCTTATCTATACTGGAGGAGGGGTACTTCTGGCTACCTATACTGGGGAGGTCCCTCTGGCTACCTATACTGGGGGCCCTTCTGTTTAAACTGGGGGCTATCTACACTGAGGGTGGGGTACCTGACTACCTATACTGGGGGTCACATCTGGCTACATACATGGGAAGGGTAACTACTTCTGGCTACCTAATACTGGGAGCTCTTTTGGCTACCTATACTGAGGGGGGCTACTGAGGGGGATACTCCTGCCTACTTATACTGGAGAGCTACCTGGGGCTACCGAATACTAACGTGATAGGGCATAAAGGTGCCTTATATTAGTTGAGATCAGACTGTGATGGGTGACACTGGTACAGATGCAAGTCCAATAGTTCGGCATGGTTTATCAGAACTTGCTGTGGATTGTGAGTACAAGTCTGTGTTGTTTAAAGCGGAATGAAACCCAGCATTTCTACTTTGCTCTAATAGATTATTTACAGCATATTATATGCCAGCTTTTTTTTTTTTTTACTAGAACAGCATTCCAAGGGTTACACACAGGACTTCTGCTGGGAATACACATTGGGTTTTTCGCATTCGATTCTGCACACTATCTATTAGCTATTCGATTCTCTGCTCAGTTCTCTTATCTTCCGCTCATTTTTCTTATCTTTTTTTTTCCATTCACTTTTATGAGAAATCGAGCGGAGCAGAATCGAGCGGAGAATCGGACATGTCGGAATTTTATCATCGGAACAATTCTCTGCAAAAAAAAAAAAAAAAAAAAGTAACGTGTATTCCCAGCACTAGAAGTTTCCTGCCAGCAAAGCTGGACGAATTGGATGTGCAGATATTATCTTGTATTTAATTGTATCAAGTGAGGAATGTAAAACACTTCTCTGACACTGCAGCCTCTGCTGAACAAAGTCAGACAATCAGAAAGCATTTCTGCTTAGGTTAGAACATGAATAAAGCAGTTATAAATAAAATACAAAGTCAGCTCTCGGAGAAAAAAAGTGTACTTTGGGAATGTATAGTTTCTAAATGAATAATACTTATGCACAAAAGCAAATATGATAACCGTATGGCATATAAAAAGTAGGAAAACATGTTTTATTGAATATTATGTCAGGGTTTTATACCTCTTTTAGCTTGGGTGACCTGAGGCTCAGTGTGGATTGTGGGTACTGATCTGTGGTACTGGATAGGAACATCGTGCCTTAGTGTGTATTATGGGTATGATGATTGGTGTCTAGTTCAGACATTTAGTGGCTCATGGTAGGTTGTTGGTACACAAGTGTCAGTACACCGCCGATCAGCTTGGCGCAGGGTGGGCCGAATGACTGCTCTCCCTGCTTCCACTGTCATCGCAACTCAGAGGGAGAAGTAATTTGTGTTTGGGTGATCCCCAAATTACCCGTGCTTGGGCCGCAGACTCTAGCATTGCTGCTTATAACATCTGCAACTATGGTGGCTGCGGACACGCAGGGTATACCATCAGCCGCCTTTGTTCACTGTTCACAGGCCTCATCCGTTCCGTCGGCGTCTAGTACCGGGAACGGTACTGTCTCTTGCTCATAGGGTCGCTGTATCGCGCAGGCGCGCGCGGAGACAGAACCTTTACGCTAAGAAGGCGCGTCAGCTGACCTGCCGGTCGACTGACGTCAGAGGTGACTCACGCCGCTCGGATTGGCTGATCCGCCCCTGACCAGTGAAGGCTTAAGAAGCTCTCCTCTTCTTCTTAAGCCTTCACTGGTCATTGGCAACTTGTGTGTTTCGAATACACTCGTGTTAGCGCTCAGACCTTAGACTAGTATCCGGTGTGCTTTGATCTGGGAGGAAACCAGAGATTTCACACAAGACTAGGACTATTGTTATATTGTATTACTGATTACCTGTGTACGATTCTGGCTATACTTTGACCTTGCTATTGCTTATCGTTTCTGTACTTCTGCCTATCTGACTTAGTTGCTGAACCTCTACCTGATAACTCACTATTCTTCTGCCTCACCTTTCTGCACTGTATTCGCCTATCAGTTGCCAAACTTTGCCTGTCTGACCACTCTACTCCCCAGTGGGCCCTTGCCACTGGTGAGGTGCTCTTTTGATTAAATACCCACCAGCTCCTCTGGTGAGGTTTAGTTTAAGTTATACAGCTCCTGTGACTGATAGTACCTTGCCAGCCCCTCTGGTAAGGTCTAGTTAAACTATTTAGTCACTATTTAGTTAAACTATTTACCTTACCAGCTCCTCTGGTAAGGTTTAGCCAAACTTTACTGACACTCTTGTTGTTAGTACTTTACCAGCTCCTCTGGTAAAGTCTATTATTTATAATTCTACTTCAGTTAGACCCCACCAGTTCCTGGTGAGGTCTGGTCTTACATCTCAGCTATTGTTGTTGATAGACCTCCCAGTCCCAGTTCCTCTGGAGAGGTCAGTCTATCCTTGGTACTGTTGCACCAAACACTACACTTCCTTGTCATCTCATCTATTCTGGCATTATTGGTGATACTGCAGATCACACAATAATCAGACGTCTGAGTTGCAACACCCCATCGTTACACTGCTATAGCGGGCTGTGTGCCGAGAAGAGATGCTTCGAGTCGGTACAGGTTTGTGCTTTAGTTGGTCCTCATAGTATGTTGTGGATTATTAGCATCATTATTTAGTATTTATATAGCGCTGACACCTTCCGCAGCACATAGTATATAGTTTTAGTACTAACTGATCCTCACAGGAGCTCACACTCTAATCCTACCATAGTCCTAGTCTAATGCCCTACCATATTATTATGTATTTATATAGCACTGACATCTTCTGCAGCACTATACACAGTACACCAACTGTCCGTCAGAGGAGCTCACAATCTAATCTCATATGCATATGTCCATCATAGTCTTTGGCCAGTTTTAGGTTGAAGCCAATTAACTTATCTGTATGTTTTTGGGATGTGGGAGGAAACCTAAGTGCCTGGAGGAAAGCCATATTGTTACGGGGAGAACATACACACTCTTTGCAGATAGTGCCCTGGACAGGTTGTGTAGTATGAATACCGGTCTACAGAAACTGTTGGATCAAGACATTTTATGGCCTCCATTCACTAAGCTTATCTCCTGTCTTTAATAACTCTTCTAGAGTTGTTACCATGGTGATAAGGCATGTAGTATTCAGGAAACATTTTACCTCAGGCAAACCTAAAGTTAACTCTTCTGTCTTTAAGTTAACTCTTCAATCCTTAAAATAACTCCAGAGTTAAAGACAGGCTGTTCATTAACTGCGTGTGAAATTAACTTCAGAGGAGGTAAATTAACTACAGAGGAGGTAACGTAAGGAATGAAGAGATAAGATAACTCTCTCTTCCTGTGTGGAGGTAAGTTTTCTCTTGCCTTATTATCCCCAGCATGATTTTAGTGAATTGAGGCCATATGCGGTTAGGTAAAGAGCTGATCGGTTCTCTCTGGAGACACAAAACATCACTGAATATTATTGAAGGATAAAAGAGAAGTATAGGAATAGTACAGAGGAGAATAAGGGAGGGAGGTTCAGTGATCTGGCAGTACTGGGCCAGCAGTAATAACCAGCAGGATGGCTGCGGCTGTTTATATTCTCAGTTACTATTTTAGTGCCTGGGATCTCTTTGATGTCTGTGGAATGTCACTATTGAGAATCTGGAATACAGATGGCAGAGAACTCTCTGCCCTGCAGTTCCTCAGGGACTACATGTCCCAGCATGGCATTTATAAAGGGTGTGACTGGTAAGAGGCAAGTGTAGGCGCAACTGCTGGGGGAGCAGCCTAAGTACCCACTGGCAGAATACAGCCAGATGGATTGGATATCTCCGCCGACAAACTATAGTTCCCCTTCCGCTGCATAGTGGTGGCTGCTAATCAGTGGCTGCTACTGTTACAGTGGTGGCTGATAACCTACAGGCAAGCAAAGGGGGAGGCAGAGCGGCGATACAAGGTGGCTCTTGCATGCGGCACTGCAGCTATGACCTGTGGGCTGCATGGAATTAACTGTATAGTGTTGGGGGGCCGCCAGAAAAGACTTGGTGGGCCACATTTGGCCCCTGGGCTGGACTTTGGACATCCCTGCTGTAGACACTATTAGCTATTTCATTAAGGCCCCATTCACACTTGCAATTTTTGGCGTTTAATGTGAAAAAATCGCCATTCACACTTGACGATTCTTTTCTTTTTTTTTTTTTTTTTTTTACGATCGTGTTTAGAGCTTCTATAGCACTAAACGCGATTGCCGAAACATCGCCTGAAAATGATGCAGGCTACAAGTTTGCGTTTGGCGATTTGCGTTTATCACCCAAGTGAGTACAGGCCCATAGGTTATTATGGTACTAGCGCTTTAAATAGCGCTTTAAAAAGCGCTAGCGCTTGAGCGTTTTGCCAAAATCGCTGGCAAAACGCTCAAGTGTGAATGGTCCTTGGATGCAGCACGGTGGCATATCGGGTTAGCGCTCTTGCCTTGCAGCGCTGGATCCCCGGTTCACATCCCAGCCAGGTCAACATCTGCAAGGAGTTTGTATGTTCTCCCCGTGTCTGTGTGGGTTTTCTCCGGACACTCTGGTTTCCTCCCACATACCGAAAGCATACAGATAAGTTAATTGGCTTCCCCTAAAATTGGCCCTAGACTATGATACATACATGATATAGACCTACGACTATGGTAGCATACCTCCCAACTTTTTGAGGTGAGAAAGAGGAACACTTAAGCCACGCCCCTGCCACACCCATGATCACGCCCCCGTCACGCGTACCATAAAGATTTCATAACAAAAATGTTTTATAATTCAAACCACACTAGTCCTTTCTATCCTGGTTCATTTTCCTTCATGGTAACCTTTTAAAATTAGTAATATATCAATTTAAAGGATGGGAATAAAGTTTAGAGTCAAAACACCTTTTTTTTTTATTAGAGAAATATATAGATCTATATCTATATCTATATCTATATCTCTCTATCTCTCTCTATCTCTCTCTATCTCTCTCTATCTCTCTCTATCTCTCTCTATCTCTCTCTATCTCTCTCTATCTCTCTCTATCTCTCTCTATCTCTCTCTATCTCTCTCTATCTCTCTCTATCTCTCTCTATCTCTCTCTATCTCTCTCTATCTCTCTACATATCTACCTATGTACCTATCTACCTATGTACCTATGTACCTATGTACCTATGTACCTCTGTAAATCTCTGTACATCTCTGTACAGCGTTGAGTAATAAGTTGGCGCTATATAAATACTTGAATACATAAATAGAAATAAAGGTTGTTTGGTAATTTTATAATTTTAACAGGAAAGCTAAGCTATGTTAACTGATGAAGACTGGCCACGTGTCGATCGTACTCATAGGTCTGCCTGTAACACTGCAGGGATTGTATTAAAGGATTGTCTCCCTCTCTGCTCTGTTCTCATGTTATAGGACAGTCCCAGCAGCCTCTTGTAGGGATTGTTGTGAACACAGAATAATATAGCAGCCAACCTCTGCCGCCATAAATACTGTTACCCAGATTGTGTTCCCGGGAACATTGACCCTTCCAGTAAAAGCCAGATGCCGCAGAGGGATCTGCATAATGGAGCCGGATGGGACAGAGAGATATAAATGATGTTTTGTCCCATCTGTCCCGGGACGGGGGGATACACAACAGATCGTGGCTTGTGCTGCGCCTTCCGCTGGGAACAGCCAAACTTACAAGTTCTATTTGTAATGAATGAGCGCATTCCATCTGCTACCCTTAACCCCTGCGCAGCCCTGTGCCTGCCAGCCTTAACCCCTGCCAGCCTTAACCCCTGCGCCTGCCAGCGCAATCTCCTGAGCTGCCCAGTGCCACCTGTCACCCTTAACCCCGGCGCTGCCCCGTGCCTGCCAGCGCTAACCCCTGTGTTGCCCAGTGCCGCCTGCCAACCTTAACCCCTACGCTGCCCTGTGCTGCCTGCCAGCGTTAACCCCTGTGCTGCCTGCCAGCGTTAACCCCCTGTGCTGCCCAATGCCGCCCAGTGCTGCCTGCCAGCGTTAACCCCTGCGCTGCCCTGTGCCTGCCAGCGCAAACCCCTGCGCTGCCTGCCACTTTTAATTCCTACATCATCCAATATCTGCCAGTGTTAACCTTTCCATTGACCATTGCCTGGCAGTGTTCCTGCTCTGACCAATATGTGCCAGTGTTAACCTTTCTGCTGCCCAACAGTGAACTGGGCCCTTTTTCAATTCACGTTTTCTCCTAGGTGATATTCTCACATTATCTAAAAAATGCCTTTTAAAGCGGACCTGAAATTAGAACTTCCTCTCTGCTCTAAAAGATAAGCAACAGCGCTAGGAAGCTTAGGCAGAGCGTTGATTGCTAGGAGGCTTAGGCCTCAATTCACTAAGCTTAACTCCTGTCTTTAATAACTCTTCTGAGCTGTTTTACAGTTATCACCATCATGATAATTGTGATAACTGTAAAACAGCTCTGAAGAGTTATTAAAGACAGGAGTTAAGCTTAGTGAATTGAGGCCTTAGGCTAGCACTAGGAGCTTCAGGCTAGCATTAGGCGGGTACTAGGAGGCTTAGGCTAGCATTGGGCAGGCGCTAGGAGGCTTAGGCTAGCGTTGGGCAGGCGCTAGGAGGCTTAGGCTAGCGTTGGGCAGGTACTAGGAGGCTTAGGCTAGCGTTGGGAGGGCACTAGGAGGCTTAGGCTAGCGTTGGGAGGGTACTAGGAGGCTTAGGCTAGCGTTGGGAGGGTACTAGGAGGCTTAGGCTAGCGTTGGGAGGGTACTAGGAGGCTTAGGCTAGCGTTGGGAGGGTACTAGGAGGCTTAGGCTAGCGTTGGGAGGGTACTAGGAGGCTTAGGTTAGCGTTGGGCAGGCGCTAGGAGGCTTAGGCTAGCGTTGGGAGGGCACTAGGAGCTTTAGGCTAGCGTTGGGCGGGCGCTAGGAGGCTTAGGCTAGTGTTGAGCAGGCGCTAGGAGGCTTAGGCTAGCGTTGAGCAGGCGCTAGGAGGCTTAGGCTAGCGTTGAGCAGGCGCTAGGAGGCTTAGGCTAGTGTTGGGCAGGCACTAGGAGGCTTAGACTAGCATTAGGCGGGCACTAGGAGGCTTAGGCTAGCGTTGGGCTAGCACTAGGAGGCTTAGGCTAGCGTTGGGCAGGCACTAGGAGGCTTAGGCTAGCGTTGGGCAGGCACTAGGAGGCTTAGGCTAGCGTTGGGCAGGCACTAGGAGGCTTAGGCTAGCGTTGGGCAGGCGCTAGGAGGCTTAGGCTAGCATTGGGTAGGCACTTAGGAGGCTTAGGCTATCGTTGGGCAGGCGCTAGAAGGCTTAGTCTAGCATTGGGTAGGCACTAGGAGGCTTAGGCTAGCATTGGGTAGGCACTAGGAGGCTTAGGCTAGCATTGGGTAGGCACTAGGAGGCTTAGGCTAGCATTGGGTAGGCACTAGGAGCTTTAGGCTAGCGTTGGGCGGGCACTAGGAGCTTTAGGCTAGCGTTGGGCGGGCACTAGGAGCTTTAGGCTAGCGTTGGGCGGGCACTAGGAGGCTTAGGCTAGCGTTGGGCATGCGCTAGGAGGCTTAGGCTAGTGTTTGTGTGGGAATTGGTGTCGGGTAAGTTGTATAGTAAAATTATCAATATTCTTACTAGCAGTAGTGGTGCTGCAGTACATACACGACTGGGGTAGAGTAGATGGAGAGGAGATATAGGGGTATAGTAGAGGTTTGGAAGGTGTTGGAGTACAGTAGATCGCTATTGGGGTACGGCAGATGGTCTGGAGATGTTGGGATGCAGTAGATCGATGTTGGGGTACAGCACATGGTTGGAGGATGTTGGGGTACAGCACATGTGTGGAGGATGTTGGGGTACAGCAGATGTGTGGAGGATGTTGGGGTACAGCAGATGGCCGGAGGATGTTGGGGTACAGCAGATGGCCGGAGGATGTTGGGGTACAGCAGATGGCCGGAGGATGTTGGGGTACAGCAGATGGTCGGAGGATGTTGGGGTACAGTGGACAGGAATGGAGTGTTTAGTGACATACATGATACACAGATGGAAGTGAAGCGACTGGAGATTATGGCAGGAATACATCAGGAAGCACAGTGTTTACTTCAGTAGGAAGCAGAGCAGCAGGAGCACTGCAGGGAGCGGAGAGGGAGAAGCTGCTGCAGCAATACCTCCATTGTTCACACTGGATGACATGGTGCTAAAACATTACATGTATCGGCAGCACAAGACACAGTGACAGAGACCCAACTCTGCTATATCCCATCTGCAGTCTGAACACCTACATCCCACATTCTATATATATCCTCCTGTCCTGGTCTAGCCCTGACACGAGACATTTCCTGGAGGTATCAAACTATAAATACAGCACTGCAATGAACAGGACTGGCCAACATGACTCTGCTGCTGCCACTTATAATACATAGCGATGAGACAGAACATCCTATCTGGACTGATTGTAATGCCCCACTATCTATCTATATCTATATCTATATGTGAATCTGACTAGCAGTGATGTAACTCCTGAATCTGAATCCAAAAATATTTTTATTAACCACTTCACCTCTAAGGGTTTTTCTCCTTAAAAACCAGAGAATTTTTCACCAATTCCATTCATTCGCCTATAACTTTATTACTACTTATCACATAGTAGTGTCTATATCTTATGTTTTTTGTTGTTGTTGTTTTTTTTTTCCACCAATTAGGCTTTCTTTGGAGGGTATGTTTTGCTAAGAATTATTTTACTCTATCTGCATTTTAACAGGAAAAATAGGAAAAAATTGAAAAAACTCATTATTTCTCAGTTTTCGGCCATTATAGTTTTAAAATAATACATGCTACCGTAATTAAAACCCACACATTTTATTTGCCAATTTGTCCCGGTTATTGTAACCTTTAAAATATTTCCCTAGTACAATGTATGGCGCCAATATTTTATTTGAGAATAAAGGTGCATTTTTTTCAGTTTTGCGTTCGTCACTATTTACAAGCCCATAGTTTCAAAATAAATAGTAATATACCCTCTTGACATACAAATTTAAAAAAAAAGTCAGTCCCTAAGGTACCGTAACTATTCTGTATTTTTTATAGTATTTTTTTTTATGCAAAAAAAATGTATTCGGATAATTATGAGATAGTGTGGGAGGTAAGGCGTTAACTTTAAATGTATTTTGGGGTCTCTTTATTAACCTCCTTAGCGGTATGCCTGACACTGTCGGGCAGTCCACTCTGTGGCCCCAGGAGTCCCCACCCTCTGTGGCCCCAAGAGTGTCCGGCACCCCTGGATCCCCCGCGATCCCCCCGTTTATACGTTAACCCCCCCTGGATCCAGCGATCGTGCAGCCTCCCTGCACAGCTCCGGTCTCTCTCTCTATGGGGAGGATCGGGTTTGCACATGACGTCGGAGACGTCATGTGCAATCCTCCCCCATAGTGAAGACCGGAGGTGTCCGGGGAGGCTGCGCCGATCACTGGATCCAGGCTGGGTAATGTATAATCGGGGGAGCGGCGGCGATCAGAGGGTGCCCAACACCTTTACTAGCTAGCCTAGTGCTACCTATGTGCTTAACAGTCATTAGGCACAATTATTTTAAAAACGGGCAAAAGTAACAAAACTTCCTGAGTGGCGTAACGCTCAGGAGGTTAAAATAATTGAGGTGTAATTTTACTTTTTGGTCACACGATGTCCTTACGCATTATTTCCTATTAGCGTATTAGAAGTACGCAAATTAGAAAGTAATGCATAGACGTTACATCGAAGTTGTAAATTATTGTGGCATCTCATTGATGCGGCAATCATTGACACAGGGACTTAGCTTAATAAATGGGAACTGCGTTCCTGTTCGTTCATCTCCCCTCTAACGATTGGCGGTGGGAGCGTGCGGCGGCAAGGAGGGTAGTATCTACGTCCCTGTGAGGTAAAGTGGTGTCTTGCAGGGACATAGATACTCGTACCGGGGGAGGGGAAGTGGTTAAGCCCCAAAATGTGGGGTACATAATACAGGCCATGGTATACACAAAATATCGATATTGGCACCGTATTGGTAGACACAGTAATTGGTGACAAATGTACCACGATAAACAAAATGTATAACAAATTCCAAGATGCAAAAGGGTGGCAGAGCCCTGCCCTTGCAAGCTTACGATCTCCAGGCATAGGCGGGAAACAAGAGGTGGAGTAATGTATAACTTGGATAGAGGTCAAAGAGGGAATGGCATACGTTAGAACCTATGCTCCTTGGAAAAAGTGAGGTTTAAGGGAGAGGTTAAAGGACAACTGAAGTGAGAAGAATAGGGAAGCTGCCATATTTCTTTTAAAACCATACCAGTTGCCTGGCATTCCTGCTGGTCTATTTGGCTGCAGTGGTGTCTGAATAACGCCAGAAACAAGCATGCAGCTAAACTTGTCAGATCTGACAGTAATGTCAGTAACGCCTGATTTATATATTTGCTCAGGGTCTATGGCTAGAAGTGTTAGATGCAGAAGATCAGCAGGATAGCCAGGCAACTGGTATTGCTTAACCACTTAAGGACCATGGGATTTCTGAATGATCGGTGCTACGCATGCTCTCCAGCGCACAGCACCGATCGGGTAAAAGGCAGGGCGATCAGACTCCACCCCCACCTTTTTTTTTTCTCCACTAGGGGGATGTCCTGCTGGGGGGGGGGGGGTCTGATCGCCGTCGCTCCGTGTGGCCTTGCGGGGTACCCTCCTCAAAGCCCCCCCTCCGCAGCGATTTTCCTGCCTCCCTCTCCTTCCCTCAGTCTGCTCCTCTCTATCGGCTGCGCAGGACGGAAATCCGTCCTGCGCCGCCTAGGATAGGCTTCAGCCTATCAGATGCCAATCAGAGGCCGGGGATTGCCGATCTCCTTTTCAGCGTTGCTGCGCAGCAGCCCCGTATTGATGTAAACAGCGGGGATTTCTTCCCCGCGTGTTTACATTTAGCCTGCGAGCCGCGATTGGTGGCTCGCAGACTGTTCACGGAGACGCCCTCCGTGAACTGACATGGAACGGCCGCTCGCCATGGAAACACCACTTCGACTTGCCGACGCCCATCGGCATTAGGCGGTCGTTAAGTGGTTAAAAGGAAAGAAATATGGCGGCCTCCATATCCCTCTCGTTTCAGTTGTCCTTTAAAGTTTGGCAAGTGACAGGCGTGTTTTGGAAAAGGGATTCAAGAGGAGGGGTGAGGTGCGTAAGAAATCTTGCGTATATGAATGCAAAGAGGGTGGTTTCAGAGGACAGAAGAAGGTTGTGTGCAGATCTAAGATAGTGGTTGGGTTGGTATCTGGAAACTAGTGAGATGTATGTGCAGAGCTTTGTAGTTTAGGGTTAAAGGACAACTGAAGAAAAAGTAATATGGAGGCTGTCATATTTATTTCCTTTTAAGCAATAATAGTTGCCTGGCAGTCCTGCTGATCCTCTGCCTCTAATACTTTTAGTAATAGACCCTGAACAAGTATGCAGCAGATCAGGTGTTTCTGACATTGTCAGATCTGACAAGATTCGCTTGCTTGTTTTCGGGCGTTATTCAGACAGTACTGCAGACAAATGGATCAGCAGGATGGCCAGGCAACTGGTATTATTTAAAAGGAAATAAATATAGCGGCCTGCATATCCCTCTCACTTCAGTTGCCCTTTAAGTGTTTGAACTGGATCCTCTGGTTAACTGGCAGCCAGTGAGGAGCTTGACGGAGAGGAGCAGCAGAGGAGGAGCGGGGGAGAAAGCTGAATGAATTTAGCAGCTGAGTTCAGTACAGATTAGAGGGGTTCCAGTCTGTAATGGCAATCTGAAAACTATGCATTAACCACAGTGGCAGAGGCGTAGCTAAGGAGCTGTGGGCCCTGATGCAAATGGGGCCCCCCAAGCACTCTATACATAACAATTGTTACGGCGCACCAAGACCTGCCAATGGCAACTACAGTGTCAGAGGTGCAAAAAGGGGATGGGAAATAGTTTTAATATTGGTAATCATTAACAAGCTATCTATAGAAGTGATTATTATGAGCACAGGACCAATAGAGAGCTAATACTGTAGTTGAGGGAGGGCCCTTTGGGGCCCCTGTGGCCCAAGGGCCCCGATGCGGTCGCTACCTCTGCACACCCTATTGCTACGCCCCTGCACAGTGGATATGTACTAATACATGTTCGCTGTGACTTATGAGCAGTTCAGATACTAGCAACGCTTCGCTATTTGTCTAGTTGCAGTATAAAGGGCCCATACACTAGTTGATTTCAGCCAGCAACCCATTCTATAGAATCGATCGGAATTCCTTTTAATCAAACCGATTTTTGCGGCCAATTTAAGCTATCTGACAGGATGGAAAATGTAGGTCGAGCTGGCAGCAGATCGATGGCCCATAGAGTTGCATTGGCTATAATGGTCCAATAATGCATTTAGATCGATTTCCAATAGATTTCATTATGAAATCTATTGGAAATCTGTTCCTAGTGTGTGGCGCACACATCAGATTCCTGTCAGATTCGACCTGACTGGAATCTATCTGATGGTCAAATCTGCTGTAAATCTAGAAGTCAGGGATCGGGAACCTTTTTGGCTGAGAGCATATATTTTAAAATGTAATTCTGTGAGAGCCATACAATATGTTTGAAACTGGGATAGTGCGCTTGGGCAGCAGAGGGCCGTGATTCCCTGTTGCCATGGTGATGTGCATAAGTGTATGGCCACCTTTTTAAGGCAAGACAAACATGCTCTCTGCAGTAGGACAGCCCCCTTTTGGTACAATCAGTGGCGTACCTAGGGCATTTGACACCCGGTGCTGGGTATTATAAGCCCCCCCCCCCCCAAAAAAAACGAAAGGAGCGAGTGTGGCATACTAAGCACGCCACGGCGGGTAATGCCAGGTATAGGTGCCCCCTATATAGGTAATATAGTTGCCCCAGTATATACAATAACATTTCTATAGCGCTTTTCTCCCATAGGACTCAAAGAGCTGAGGCTCTCTCAGATTCAGTAATTGGTAGTAGGATGAAGTCTTCACACAACAAAAGTTATATTTCTGAAAATGCCAAACTGAACAGGTGGGTTTTCAGTCTGGATTTAAACACGTCCAGGTATGGAGCTGTCCTGATCTGTTGAGGTAAGGAGTTTCAAAACGTAGGGGCAGCATGACAGTAGGCTCTGGGAGCAGTTTTCAAGTGGACTCTGGGTATGACTAGATTATTAGAACCTGTGGATCTGAGAATGCGGGGATTTGCTATGCAGCTGCAACATAGTTTTCATGTATCCAGGGCCCAGATTATTTAGTGATTTAAATGTCAGTAGGCCGATCTTGAATAGGACCCTCCATTCTCCAGGTAGCCAGTGAAGGGAGTGCAGGACTGGCGTTATGTGGCAGTGACTGGGTTGGTTGGTTAGCAGTCTGGCAGCAGTATTCTGTATCAGCTCTAGGCGGTACAAGTCCTTTTTTGGAAGGCCAGTGTAGAGAGCATTGCAATAGACCAGTCGAGAGGTAATGAAGGCATGGACTAAAGTTGGTAGATCTTCTGGGGGATAAGGTGCTTGATTTTTGCGATGTTCTTAAGGTGAAAATAGGATGCTTTCACCACAGCAGAGATGTGAGTTCTGACGTTTAAATCCCCATCACTTAGAACTCCCAGGCTACGCACATGATCAGAGCTGCGTAGATCCGTGCCTACTTTTCCCAGTGGTGAAGACTGCAAGTTAAGTTGTTTTGTTATCATGCGCTGCCCTCCGATCAGAAGGACTTCAGTTTTGTCTGCATTTAGTTTCAGCCAGTTGTCATTCATCCATTGCTGTAGTTCACGTAAGCAGGCGTTTATAGTTAGTTAGGTCTGTCACACCAGGCTTGAAGGAAAGATATAGTTGGGTGTCGTCCACATAGCAGTGGTATGTCAGGCCATGTTTTTGGATTAGTTTTCCAAGTGGTAACATGTAAATCATGAAAAGCAGGGGAGAGAGGATTGAGCCCTGAGGCACCCCATACTTAAGTGATACAGGGGTGGACAGGAAGGGCCCCATAGACACTTTTTGGGTTCTGCCACTCAAGAAGGATTGGAACCACTGAAGAACTATGCCATCAATGCTGCAGTATTCCTGTAGCCTGTTTATGAAGATGTCATGGTCAACTGTATCAAAGGCTGCAGAGAGGTCTAGCAGTATGAGGGTGGAACACTCTACTCTGTCTCTTGCCATGAGCAGGTGGTTGCATATTTGGATGAGGGCAGTTTCAGTGCTGTGGTGTTTCCTGAAGCCAGACTGGAATGGGTCATAACTGTTTTGTAGGATTTTGGCTTTTAGCTGGATGTAAACAGCTTTTTCAATTAGCTTACCCAGAAAAGGAAGATTAGAGACAGGTTTGTAGCTGGTCTTTGCATCTGGGTCCAGGGAGGGTTTTATGAGGAGAGGCCTGATGATTGCTTCCTTCAGTAAAGCAGGAAATATCCCCGATTGTAAGGAACAGTTCACAATTTTGAGGAATACCGCTACAAACAGGTCGGGGCAGTTCAACATGAACTGTGTTGGGCCAGGATCCAGGTCACAGGTAGTTAGGCGGAGGTGAAGGAGGATGCTTGATGTGACTTCTTCATCAATTTCTTTGAAGTTTGACCAAGGTGTTACGTTGTCTCTGCTAATGGTTTTCGGCGCTATATTAGGCTCAGATGCTGTAAGTTGGATGGCGGACCTTATAGCGGAGACTTTGTCTGTGAAGAAATGGGCAAATTGGTCACAGAGGTCCTTTGAAGACTCGATATTAAGTTTTTGACAAGCCGGGTTGCAGAGTTTTTCCACTGTGCGGAACAGTTGGGCTGGTTTAACTGCATTTGCAATCTCTTGTGATAGAAAGGATGATTTTTTTTCTTCCCGTGATTACCATATGGTAGTTCTTCAAGTGGAGGATTAAGGCATGTTTGTCTTCTGCGGACTGAGATTTGCGCAATGGTCTTTCAAGTTTTCGGCCTTGTCTTTTCAGCTCTTCATATGTAATAAAGTTGCCCCCAGTATAGGTAGCTAGTTGCCCCCAGTGAAGGTAGTATAGTTGCCCTAATATAGCTGCTCCCAGTATAGCTAGTATAGTTGCTGCCCCCAATGTAGGTAGTGCTGCTGCCCCCAGTGTAGCTAGTTTAGTGGCTCCCAGTATAGCTACCCCCCAAGATAGGTAGTATAGTGCCCCCCCCCCCAATGTAAGTAGTATAGCTGCCCCCAGTGGAGCTAGTATAGTGGCCCCCAGTTTAACTACTATAGTGGCCTCCAGTGTAGCTAGTATAGTGGCCACCCCCAGTGCAGCTAGTATAGTGGCCACCCCCAGTGTAGCTAGGAGGGGTAGCAGGAACTGATTCCTCCCCCCCCCCCCCCCCCCCCCCTCACCTGGGTCTCCTCCTGCCTCTCTTCCCCTCCAAAATGACAGCGGGGGCAGCGGGCACTAAACAGGCCGGGCGGGCGGAGAATACTCACTACACTTCCGCGTTCCAGCTGCTGGAACACTGCGTCGCCGTCATGTGCCGTGACCAGCACTGAAGGCGCAGAAGAGGCACATGACGTAGTGAGTATTCTCCGCACGCCTGCCCGGCCTGTTTGGTGCCCGCTGCCCCGCTGTCATTTTGGAGGGGAAGAGAGGCAGATGGAGGAGACCCAGGTGAGGGAGGGGGGGGATCTGTCCCCCCTCCCCGCTGCTGTCCCTGTCGCCCCTCCTTCTAACGCTGCTCTTCCCCTCCTGCTCTGCAATTATGGGAGGTCATGGCGACACCCACCTGGCTGTCAGTCACCCGGGGCGCCAAGCCCCCCTGCGCCCAATGGTACGAACGCCACTGGGTCCAATGCTCTGTAGTTCTGTATCTCTGTGCAGTGCATAGCGTGCTGTACTGAGAGAGAAATGTAATCTAGACTAGCAGATCACAGCAGCAGAAGAGTGAGACTGCTGGGTCGATTAGGGCACTTTCTCTCTTTGTATATGGATGTAAAATCCAGCATTCAGATCAACCAAATTCTGTACTCTGACCGTACAATCGTTCCACCTTGATATTTCTCCACACACTGTTGTGTTTTCTGTGCAATTAGAAGCGATCATTCAATCAGATTTTTACAATCGGAAGAAAATATTTTACAGTTAATCTGGAACCTTTACAGCCCAGATGTGGGACCTCAGGTAAATTATTTTGCAAGGTGATGTCACGTGCAGTTCCCTCTTTGCCCACCATCCAGACATCGGGACGATCCAGAGGCCTCTGGCAGGAATGTTACCATTGCCTGGGATAAGATCTACTGAACAGTTTCCCAAGGAAGTCAGTTTGGGGCCTGGGAGATGATTAACCCTTTACAGGACGACACAGCGCTGCTGCAGCCCAGCTAATGTCTCCTCTGCTTCTGACAGTCTGCACTGACATCCATACTTAGCAGTGCACTCTGGCAGTAGACTGACATCCATACGTAGCAGTGCACTCTGGCAGTAGACTGACAGCCATACGTAGCAGTGCACTCTGGCAGTAGACTGACAGCCATACGTAGCAGTGCACTCTGGCAGTAGACTGACAGCCATACGTAGCAGTGCACTCTGGCAGTAGACAGCCATACGTAGCAGTGCACTCTGGCAGTAGACTGACAGCCATACGTAGCAGTGCACTCTGGCAGTAGACTGACAGCCATACTTAGCAGTGCACTCTGGCAGTAGACTGACATCCATACGTAGCAGTGCACTCTGGCAGTAGACTGACAGCCATACGTAGCAGTGCACTCTGGCAGTAGACTGACAGCCATACGTAGCAGTGCACTCTGGCAGTAGACTGACAGCCATACGTAGCAGTGCACTCTGGCAGTAGACTGAGAGCCATACGTAGCAGTGCACTCTGGCAGTAGACTGACAGCCATAGGTAGCAGTGCACTCTGGCAGTAGACTGACAGCCATACGTAGCAGTGCACTCTGGCAGTAGACTGACAGCCATACGTAGCGGTGCACTCTGGCAGTAGACTGACAGCCATAGGTAGCGGTGCACTCTGGCAGTAGACTGACAGCCATACGTAGCGGTGCACTCTGGCAGTAGACTGACAGCCATACGTAGCGGTGCACTCTGGCAGTAGACTGACAGCCATACGTAGCGGTGCACTCTGGCGGTAGACTGACGGCCATACGTAGCGGTGCACTCTGGCAGTAGACTGACGGCCATACGTAGCGGTGCACTCTGGCAGTAGACTGACGGCCATACGTAGCGGTGCACTCTGGCAGTAGACTGACGGCCATACGTAGCGGTGCACTCTGGCAGTAGACTGACAGCCATACGTAGCAGTGCACTCTGGCAGTAGACGGACATACGTAACAGTGCACTCTGGCAGTAGACTGACAGCCATACGTAGCGGTGCACTCTGGCAGTAGACTGACATCCATACGTAGCGGTGCACTCTGGCAGTAGACTGACAGCCATAGGTAGCAGTGCACTCTGGCAGTAGACTGACAGCCATACGTAGCAGTGCACTCTGGCAGTAGACTGACAGCCATAGGTAGCGGTGCACTCTGGCAGTAGACTGACAGCCATAGGTAGCGGTGCACTCTGGCAGTAGACTGACAGCCATAGGTAGCGGTGCACTCTGGCAGTAGACTGACAGCCATAGGTAGCGGTGCACTCTGGCAGTAGACTGACAGCCATAGGTAGCGGTGCACTCTGGCAGTAGACTGACAGCCATAGGTAGCGGTGCACTCTGGCAGTAGACTGACAGCCATAGGTAGCGGTGCACTCTGGCAGTAGACTGACAGCCATACGTAGCGGTGCACTCTGGCAGTAGACTGACAGCCATACGTAGCGGTGAACTCTGGCAGTAGACTGACAGCCATACGTAGCGGTGCACTCTGGCAGTAGACTGACAGCCATACGTAGCGGTGCACTCTGGCAGTAGACTGACAGCCATACGTAGCGGTGAACTCTGGCAGTAGACTGACAGCCATACGTAGCGGTGAACTCTGGCAGTAGACTGACAGCCATACGTAGCGGTGCACTCTGGCAGTAGACTGACAGCCATACGTAGCGGTGAACTCTGGCAGTAGACTGACAGCCATACGTAGCGGTGAACTCTGGCAGTAGACTGACAGCCATACGTAGCGGTGCACTCTGGCAGTAGACTGACAGCCATAGGTAGCGGTGCACTCTGGCAGTAGACTGACAGCCATACGTAGCGGTGCACTCTGGCAGTAGACTGACAGCCATAGGTAGCGGTGCACTCTGGCAGTAGACTGACAGCCATAGGTAGCAGTGCACTCTGGCAGTAGACTGACAGCCATACGTAGCAGTGCACTCTGGCAGTAGACTGACAGCCATACGTAGCAGTGCACTCTGGCAGTAGACTGACAGCCATACGTAGCAGTGCACTCTGGCAGTAGACTGACAGCCATACGTAGCAGTGCACTCTGGCAGTAGACTGACAGCCATACGTAGCAGTGCACTCTGGCAGTAGACTGACAGCCATACGTAGCAGTGCACTCTGGCAGTAGACTGACAGCCATACGTAGCAGTGCACTCTGGCAGTAGACTGACAGCCATAGGTAGCAGTGCACTCTGGCAGTAGACTGACAGCCATAGGTAGCAGTGCACTCTGGCAGTAGACTGACAGCCATAGGTAGCAGTGCACTCTGGCAGTAGACTGATATACGGAGCCCTGTCCCTCTGTCCTCCTCATTTGTCCCTCTTTCAGGACCTTGTCCCTCTTTCTATGTAAATATATATATTTCTCTACAGAAAATTTTTGACTCTATACTTTGCCATCCCCTAAATTGATATATTACTAATTTTAAAGTGTTAATATGAAGGGAAATGAAACAGGATAGAAAGGACCAATGTGGTTTGAATTACAAAACACTTTTTTTTTTTTTCATATCTTCATGGTATGCGTGATCAGGGGTGTGACGGGGCGTGGTCAGGGGTGTGGCTTAAGTGTCCCTCGTTCTCATCTCAAAAAGTTGGGAGGTATGCAGAACTGTGTCAACCTCATGTGACCTGTACAGTCTAAATACTGCAACCAAGGGCAAAAAACACAAGTTATAATTATTATTATTATTATTATTATTAATTTATGAAGTGCCAACATGGCACTGTACAAAGTAGAAAAACAAACAAGGGGTACATAATAAATAATAATACAGACAATGACATACATCAAATATGGACACTGGCACAAAACACAGAACTGGTGATTACAATGACACATGTAGCATGATGAATAAAATGTTTAACAGAGGGCAAGCTACGAAGTGAATAAACAATTCCAAGACACAAGAGACTGAGAGAGCCCTGCCCTTGTGAGCTTACAATCAAGGAATGGGAGGAAACAAGAGGTAGGGAAGTATGTGGTATACATACAGGCAGTAGACTGACAGCCATACATTTATTTTTTTCTTTTTACATTCATTACATTTTCAACCATTTTTAACTCGTGCCGTGCAGCATTTTGTTTACAAGCAGTGTTTTTGTTTCATTTTTTTGTTTGTTTTACCTTTCTATAAATATTTATGCACTGCTTTTTGTTTTTAAAAAATAATTAAAAATCGCTTAGTCAGGATTTCAGTGCTCTAAAGTAAGAAAGTATTCAAACCTGTCCCTGAAACTCTACTGTATTGTTTTCATAGGCAAACGCGGGGGGGATTACAGCTGCCCAGAATCCCCCCTCAGACCAGGGCCAGTGGGGACAGGCACCAGTTGAGACACCAGAATATCTGAAGGCATCCTGCAGCTCACAGCACTGCTCCCTTTCTTTCCTGCTACAGTTGACTTTGGATGGAGCAGCAGCGTGCAGAGATGCTCAAATCCGAATTCGGGTGAAACCCGGATAGTTGCTATCCGGATATCACCCAGATACCGGGGGGGGGGGGGTCAAGCTTACCTTTCTGATGTCCTCTTCGATCGTCGCTCGGCTCCTCCCACGATGCGGTCCACGCGGCGGTCACATGAGTACAAACGCTTCCTCCTTCCAGGTTGAAGGAGGAAGTGTTTGTAATCACGTGACGTGTGTGGAACACATCGTGGGAGGCGTCGAGGGACGACCGAAGCGTGAGTACAGAGCATGGCGCAGCAGTGTGTGTAAAGAGCATGGAGCAGCTCTGGGGAACTTAAGTCAGGTATGAGCACAGCCCTGCTGTGTAAATGCTTCACTTACCCCTTCATTATCAATGTCGACTGTCCTCATTATTATCTGTATCCAAATTGCTTCTGATCAAACCTGTTGTCGATTATTTAGGAAATAATTGTCAGATCCTATCAGTCGGACTGAAAATTCATTGTGTACCCAGCATGATGTCCTACCATGTTATTATGCTGTATTGTGCACGGCAGAGGGAGACCTTTCAGGAATCACAGATGGTCACAGATACTGTTTAAAAAGCTTCAGAACTGTAGCTACAATGTTGGTCTGGTGTGAGGGTCTAATTTCTTGTTAAGACACAAACAAGCCATTTCACAGTTTTTTTTGGGGGGGGGGGGGTTTATGTCCAGAGTGTTGAAAGATCTATGTGCAGGGTGGCATTCCACATAGAGCATTCATTACAATAGGTAACAGCTTCAGAACAGTATGAAGTGGAATATGTCCTATTTGTGCACACCAGTCTGACAGGACACAGATTTCAAGTGTTTGCGTCATGCGCTACCTCCATTACAGATTGGCCAGCAAGCTCATGGAGAACCAGAACTCCTATGAGTGTGTACAGTGCGTAGTGGTTAACATCTGCAAGGAGTTTGTATGTTCTCCCCGTGTTTGCGTGTGTTTCCTCTGGACACTCCGGTTTCTTCCCACACCCCAAAAACATAGATAAGTTAATTGGCTTCCCTCTAAATTGGCCATAGACTGATACATGCACTACATACACATAAGACTATGGTAGGGATTAGATTGTGAACCCCTCTGAGCGACAGTGACAAGACAATATACTCTGTACAGCGCTGCGGAAGATGTCGGCACTATAGAAATACTTAAATAAATACAATGGACCAAAAAGCCCTCTTACTGAAACGCAATACAAAACTTAAATTACCTTCTTAAAACAGAAGGTATTTGTGATTATTCAAGTTGGCATAAGCACAGGGCCGGGCCGAGGCAGAGGCGAGAGAGGCTCCAGCCTCAGGGCGCAGTGCAGGAGGGGGCGCACAACTCACTCAGCTATCATTCCCATATTGTGTTTTAAGAAGAGAGAGATAAGAAAAGAGGATACATGGCAGTGACTGCAAGCCAGATAACTAGAGATTAAGGTGTTTGGGGGGTCAGGGGGCCTTGGGCACCTCTTAGTCTAATAGCAATCAGTGTATGACGGCTGGGGTGGGATGGATGGAGGGGCGCACTTTGGTGTATCAGCCTTGGGTGCTGGAGGACCTTGTCCCGGCTCTGCATAAGCATATGAGGTGTCCCACTCAACTATCACATCATTGCATTCCAGTGGTTCTGAAAGGTTGTTTAGCTATCAGGGACAACAAAGGGACAATTGGCTTATTCAGCAATAATGCTTTATGGGCCACCTCAGAGCTCACTCCAACATGAATCATTTCAAATACTTTCTGTTTTAAGGTTTTGTACTAACCTCAGCTGTGACATCTGAGTTCCATGCACAAGTCAGGAGCCAATTTCTTTAGCTTCTGACCCTGTAATCTCTGTGAGCCAATCACAGTAATGACTGTAAAAGTAGGAGGAAAAAGGCTTTGATCCTGAAGGTGCCAGAATAGCACCCTCCCCAAAAGGTTAATGAGCCAGTGCTCTATCTGTGCAGCCGCTCTACTGAAAACTACAGGACCTAATACCGCTGTGTTGCTGTGCAAACAGTCCTGATCGCAAGCCAGTGCTGAAAAGTTTGAAAGCTCATCATTTCTCAGGGTGGGAGCTAATTAAGCAGCAGCCATGTCCGTGTTTTTTATATCTGGCTAAAGCTTCAGTACCACCTGTTCAAGGGACTTGAAAGCCCAAGTTGCATTAATATTCTAGTCTGGAACCAGCTCTGCATGAGGAATCAGCTGCACGGTGCAGCAACAAGCGTTGCTTATTTTCCCACACTTGCATAAACTGGGTGACAGGCAGCTGCCCTTACACTTCCAGTCTTAAAGCAAATTTAAAGTGAAATTAAAAACCTGCCTTTATTTTAATTTCACTTTAAATTCCAGCGTTGGCTGCCCTATTCAAATCTACCATGGGAGGCTTCCTGAGGGCAGCTCCGAACTGCACATGTGTGAGAGTACGCTCACGCATGCGCAGTACATCGCAGCCAATCTTCAGGAGCTCCTTTTTTTTTTTTTTTTTTTTTTTTTTTGGAGCAGTTGAACAGAGCAACTGCCATCCACTGAGTGCTTCTGAAACTTGCTTTGTTGCATTGTGGGAAATGAAAGCGATTTCCTACAGCCAAAAAAGCAAGCATCTCCTTCCAGTGACATCGCCTGCCAGCAGTAAAAATGTCGCCATATGATACATGTCTGAATGTAAATCAGGGAGAGGAAAGATTTTACAATGAGAAAACACTGATTACCCTCCTGGCGGTCTAAAAAATTCCGCCAGGAGGCAGCGCAGCAGTTTATTTGTTTTTGTGTTTTTTTTAAATCATGCAGCGAGCCCAGGGCTCGCTACATGATAGCCGCTGCTCAGCGGCATCCCCCCGCCCGCTTCGATCAGGAAATCCCGTTCAAAGAACGGGATTTCCTGGAGGGCTTCTCCCGTCGCCATGGAGACGGGGCGGGATGACGTCACCGACGTCGGGACGTCATTGGGAGTCCCGATCCACCCCTCAGCGCTGCCTGGCACTGATTGGCTAGGCAGCGCACGGGGTCTGGGGGGGGGGCAGCACGACGGATAGCGGCGATCGAGCGCAGGGTGGCGGCGATCGGTGTGCTGACGCAGCTAGCAAAGTGCTAGCTGCGTGCGTGCTAGCTGCGTGCAACTAAAAAAAAATTAAACAAATCGGCCCAGCCGGGCCTGAGAAAACCTCTTGCGCGCCAAGAAGATTAAATCATTTATACATAAATTGTAAAATTTAAAGGGATACTGTAGGGGGGTTGGGGGAAAATGAGCTGAACTTACCCGGGGCTTCTAATGGTCCCCCGCAGACATCCTGTGTTGGCGCAGCCACTCACCAATGCTCCGGCCCCGCCTCCGGTTCACTTCTGGAATTTCTGACTTTAAAGTCAGAAAACCACTGCGCCTGCGTTGCCGTGTCCTCGCTCCCGCTGATGTCACCAGGAGTGTACTGCGCAGACACAGACCATACTGGGCCTGAGCTGTGCGCTCTTGATGACATCAGCGGGATCAAGGACACGGCAACGCAGGCGCAGTGGTTTTCTGACTTTAAAGTCAGAAATTCCAGAAGTGAACCGGAGGCGGGGCCGGAGCATCGGTGAGCGGCTGCGCGGGCACAGGATGTGTGCGGGGGACCATTAGAAGCCCCGGGTAAGTTCAGCTCATTTTCCCCCGACCCCCCCCTACAGTATCCCTTTAAGCACTTAAATCACATTATTTTCAATGGAGTTCCTCTTTCAGGAAATGCTTTTGAAAACAAAGAAAACCCTGAGTATCCCCCATGAGATGTGCTAGTCCAAAACCTGTCATTTCTGTCAGATGTCTACTACCTTCTGTGACCGCAACATCGGAGAAAAGTAATTTATGGCTCATTTTACTCTGAAACCTCTGATTTGTATATGTTTACATGTATTTAAAATTTTACGATTTTGACAATAGTGGTCCTTTAAGGCAGCATGAAATATGCGCTGGTAATCCTTATGGGATTTGTTTGCCGTCAGCGGTGGAATCTAACGTCACAGAGTGAGGTTGTTGCAGACATTTGGCACGCGAAACGGTTACACAGCACTAAAGTCTGATCGCAAACACAAGAATATCCTCTATACTGGCAACATCCAGACGAAGCCATTCATACTACATGACAAAGCGGAGCTAATTACCCCGGACTGACTGCCAATACACAGCTGTGTGCCCATAACAGCAGCCTGGCACCAGCAATGAACTGCCCAGCAGCTACATTCCTAATGAGGCCTTATATACAACATGGCCCAGCAAGGCTTGGCACTGCCCCATATGCACTTATGTATGGTCTCAAAATCCTTTGGATTAGACAGAGGGGTAAGAACAGCTAGGATTAGGTATCTGGAGGAGAGAAGGGTTAAAGAGGAATTTTTCTAATAGTTAAAGGGACTCCGAGCACCTATCATGGGCATGCCTTTAAGCCAGATGACTTCCAACAGTCATGCTATGACCCCTCTGGAGGAGCCTCTTGCAATGGCCATACGTGTCACTTCCTCTTCCTGCTTCTCTCAGTAATGTACTTCTCTAACAGAGAAGACAGGGGTGACCTGGAAGTTATAACATAGCCAAGATGGCAGCCGCGATTTTTAAATTGAAATTGAATGGAAACTATGTGGTGTAGAATGGCATCAAATGAAAGAGGAGAGTACAAGCTACAGAAAGGTATGCATATTAAGTACTTTGCAGTACTGGTTGGAGTCTTAAAGGCATGCCCATGAGAGGTGCTCGGAGTCCCTTTTAAAGGACAACTGAAGTGAGGTATATGGAAGCTGCCATATTTATTTCCTCTAAGTTGCCTGGCAGCCCTGCTGATCTATTTGGCTGCAGAAGTTTCTGAATCACACCCGAAACAAGCATGCAGCTGATCTGATCAGATCTGACAATGTCAGAAACGCCTGATCTGCTGCATGCTTGTTCAGGGTCTTATTATTATTATTATTATTATTATTATTGATTTATAAAGCGCCAACATATTCCGTGGCGCTGTACAAAGTAAGAAACAAACATGGGGTACATAATAGACAATGGTGTACACCAATATACAAGATACATAATTAGTGACAAAATACAAAAAATGATACAAAATACAGAATACAAAATACGGAATTGGTAATGACAGTGATAAAAGTAACATGATGAACAAAATGTATAATGATTTCCAAGGCACAAAAGAGGAGAGCCCTGCCCTTGCGAGCTTACAATCTAAAGGGAATGGGGGGACAGGAGGAGGGGTAGTATGCAGCAAATATATAGAGGCTGTGTGTTTTAAGATACCTAGTAGGAGTGCAATTTGGTCTTAGGACAAAGGGAAGTGGCCTAAGGTAGCGCATGCGCTTGTCGGAACAAGTGTTTCTAGAGGGCGTTTAAAGGTAATAAAGGTTGGCGAGTGACGGATGTGTTGTGGGAGGGCATTCCAGAGGAGGGTTGAAGCGCGTGCAAAATCTTGTAAACGTGAATGGGAGCAGGGACGGATCTAGGGGGGGGGGGGGGGGGCAGACGGGTCTCTTGCCCCAGGCGCAGTTTGTTGAATTGTTAAAAAGGCGGCAACATTTGGGTGGGGAATGGCAGTTTAGGCGCCAAAACTGGATGGGGAATGGCAGGTTAGGCGCCAAAACCTGACCTTTAGGCGCCACAACCTGACCTTGCCCCAGGCGCAACTTGGTCTAGATCCGTCCCTGAATGGGAGGAGGTAATTCTAGAGGAGGACAACAGAAGATCGTGTGCAGATCTGAGATTGCGATTGGGTTTGTATCTGGAAATTAGTGAGGATATGTACCGGGAAGAGAGATTGTGGAGAGCTTTGTAGGTTAGGGGTTTGAACTGGATCCTCTGGTTAATTGGCAGCCAGTGAAGAGCTTGACAAAGAGGGTCGGCAGAGGAAGATCGAGAAGAAAGATGAATGAGACAAGCAGCTGAGTTCAATACCGACTGGATCGGGGCCAGTTTGTTAGAAGGTAGTATGTTGCAGTAGTCCAGACAAGAAATTATAAGGGGGTCTATGGCTAAAAGTATTAGAGGCAGAGGATCAGCAGGGCTGTCAGGCAACTGGTATTGCTTAAAAGGAAATAAATATGGCAGTCTCCATATCCCTCTTGCTACAGTTGTCCTTTACAGCCTAAATTCAGCTTTATATTAAAGTTCGAGCTGCTGGGGATCAGTACTAGGGAAGTGGTGTTAAGTACAGGAAAGAGGGGTAGGTTAGGTTTAGGCTAGGTGAGGGAAGAGGGGGTAGGTTTATAAATGTTCTAGAAAAGCAGAATAGTTGGCTTTTGTGACAAATTCTCTGCAGGACAACTACAAACATTGCAGGTTTTGGTGTTTTTTGTTTTGTTTTTTGGTGTGTTTTTCTGAAGTGACCTAAACTGAAAATGGGTATATATTGTATAGAAAAGCCTTTGAAACAGTAGACCGTTCTCCAGAGCCGGCTGCTCTGTGTTGCACTGCACAATTGGCCCTTCTCCCTTCTGCACCGCAACAGAGCATGTGTCGCTAGCCTTCAGGCTAGCTTTGTGTTTGTACAGCCTTGGCCCCAAACTGTCGCCTGAGCAATCGGGTTCTGATTTCTGCCAGGCAAACAAGAACTTGCCAGTTTGTTTGTTTTTTGTTTGTTTTTTTGTTTTTTTACATTGCAAGAGTTAAAAAAAACCCGGAGGCTGCCAGATTGATTTCCTTACCAGTTGCCTGGCAGTGCTCCTGATTTTTATGGTCATTAGGGTCTGAATCACACACCTGAAACAAGCATGTAGCTACCGTAATCTTGTCAGTTTTGTCATTGATATCTGATCTGCATTTGCTTGGGTCTATGGCTAAAAGTATTAGAGGAAGATGATCAGCAGGACAGCCAGGCAATGTGCATTGTTTAAAAGGAAATAAACATGTCAGCTTCCATATCCCTCTCTCCAGGACTGTGGAGTCAGTACAAAACATCTGACTCCAACTCAGACTCCTCAGCTTATAAAACCACCGACTCCAGGTACCCAAAATTACTCCTTGACTCCACAGCCCTGCCTCTCGCCTCAGGTTCCCTTTAACAAACCCAGTGATTTATATGATGAGGCAGTGGAACAGCAGTCTTGGCTTTCCATCTTGGCTTTCCTGAAGAGTTAACATAAGCCACAGAAGCCAAAATACTTTTATTTGGCTCAGCAAACACTCCTGATTACAGGATAATGCTGACCAGGTCAAAAGGTAATTATTTCTCTTTAGTTAGAGCTGAATGAATCTGAATGAATTTCATGCAGACAATGCAGCCATTGCCTGTCAGGAATGCACACTTTTAATACCAGACTTGGATTCTCCATAGGTCTCCACAGTTAAACAAAAAAATAAAAACTTTACTTCCATGGTGACCAAAAGTAATCTATAACAATTCCAAGCCATCAGCTATGTATATGCGTCCATCCCACTGTGATTGGCTACAGCGTGCGTGTTGGGATGGTGCACGTAAAGGCTAAAGAGCAGACATGCACACCTTTCTCCCTCGCAGCGTAGCACACCTTTCTCCAGTGTAGCGCACCCCACCAGCTACAATGTAATACTTGTATGTATCTGTCCTGACAGATCAGAATGTTCTCTGCCTGGATTAGACAATATTTGCAGCAGTAATTGGGGGAGATTGGTGTGCGCTGTGATTTGCTCGCCCACCACAGCCCCCAGAACACACGGATCCCTGTAACTGGCAGCAGAGCGCAAAGCATGTGGGCGGGTGATAGACGTAGAGCTGGCTCAGCGCCAGGCTGCTATGATGGAAGGAGGGCGGCTGATATGAGGAATTAAGCTATGAAATGTATCAGAGAATTCACTGCCGAACCCAATATAGACTGTCCTCTGCTAATGTACCCTTCAGAGGAGAAACCCCAGGGGGGTCACCAACCAGCTATGCAGTGCAACATACATTTTGTTTAAAGAACTAAAGTACACTATGGAGGGCAGCATGTTTGTTTCCTTTTAAACAATACCAGTTGCCTGGCAGCCCTGCTGATCTATTTGGCTACAGTAGTGTCTGAATCACACCAGAAACAAGCATGCAGCTAATCTGTCAGATCTGACAATGTCAGAAACACCTGATCTGCTGCATGCTTGTTCAGGGTCTATGGCTAAAAGTATTGGAGGCAGATGGTCAGCAAGGCTGCCAGGCAACTGATATTGCTTAAAGAAAACCTGTAACGAAAAAATCCTTCCCTGGGGGGTACTCCCCTCGTGTGGGGGAAGCCTCCGGATCCTATTGAGGCTTCCCCCATCCTCCTCGGTCCCACGGCGGCGATAAAGCTCCCCGAACAGCGGGGATGTAAATATTTACCTTCCCGGCTCCAGCGCAGAACCATATCCCTCTCAGGCGACCTCTATTGGGTCTGCTCTACTGCGCAGGTGACTATTATTCCCCCTCCAGGCCGCCATGGATAGTGGGGGAATGAAATTCAGCTTCCAGCAATTGCTAGAAGCCGAATTATTGTGTTTTAAAAGTAACTTCAGCTCCGTCTTCTGACCGCGCCAAAGTTACTCCCTGTGCGCCCAAGTCTCCTGCGCTGGATTCATAGAGTTCGCTCAGGGAGTCTTGCCCAAGGTCTCCTACTGATTAGGTGCTGCTGGCTTACTGAACAGGAAGAGCCGAGATTAGAACCCTGGTGTCCTGTGTCAGAGCCCTTAACCAGTACACTATCCAGCCACTATATGGGAGGCAACCATTCATACACGCATGTGGGGTAGGACCGTCTCCACTCAGTCTTGCGGGTAAGGCTAGGTGGTTGCGGCTTCAAATAAAGGGTTCACTCTTAGTAGGGGGAGTTGCCCTGTTCAGGAGTAGTTTGAAGGTAATCGGGGCGTTAGTAGCTGGAGGCGCTCAAATACCATGTATCTGCATATAGAAAATGTATGAAAAAAATGAAGGTAAGATCCTTCCTCAATAAATGGTTATGGATAAAAAATTTGCAACTTTGTGTCTTTTCCATTTGCCTGGGTGGGGGATACACAGGTGCTGTGCTCCCCCTCAGACTTGGCATAAAGGCAGCCATATTGTCAGCTGTCCCCTCCAGCAGTGGGCTGTGGCTGTGCAGCATCTCTCTGGAGTATGGAAGGTCACCCTGGGAAGAAGAATCGCTTCCTGCAATCCTCCCATTACACGGATGTGTCTATTGCTGAGCGCTGCTGTCCCACTGACCTTCATGCACGGGAGAAGGTCACCTGTCTCGGGGACGAGCCGAGACGCCACGTCTTAATTCATGAGGCAGCAGCCATGCAAGAAATCCAATCCTCATCCTCCCTCTATATAGTGATGCTCCAATTCGGTCTAGCTCCTAGGATGCCCTTAAGGGGTTACTCCACCCAGAAGTGATATTTCAGGAATGGGTGGAGTCTGGTGAGCTGAGCCATCTGCTGGCTCGTATCTGTTCTAGAGATGGGAAGTCCGGATCTTTTCAATGATTCGGATGATTCGAATCGGATCATTGAAAAGATCTGGATCTTTGATCCAAATCTTGAATCATTTTACTAGGGAAGCATTCGGGGGTCAAATGACTAGCAGGACAGGACTTCCCTGCAGTGGACAGAGAAGGGGAGGTGGTGGACAGACAGAGAAGGGGAGATGGTGGACAGAGAAGGGCAGGGAGTGGACAGAGAAGAGGAGGAGAAGGGAGGAGGTGGACGAAGAGGGGAGAGTAGAGAGCAGAAATTTTTTTTTTTTTTGCACACATTACCCACATGTTGCAATCCTATTCTTTAAATATATTTCACCTATATGTTCATCTGTATACTTTGCAAACGTCTCACAGTGAAAGAAAGCATTCCGCATCCCAGTGTGTCCTTTTCTCACCTCCAACACTCATCATAAGGATCATATTGCCCTGCAATCACAGTGCCTACCCTGTCCTAGCCCAGCACGCTGTCTGCAAAGTTACTGAGCTGTACTTCTGAGCCAAATGTTACCCGTTTGTTCACTGTGCACAACTACGGAACAGACAGCCTGTAATGAGCAGCACATTATAGCCAGTATGTGTGCTCTACACATATCTGGCAGTGGCACCCATGTCCCCTCTGTCTCATCTACCTGTCCCTGCAAGGCTGGCTCCCCTCCAACAGAGCGATCCATCTCTGCTCTGCTTTCAGGACCCCGCTGCCCGCTGAGAGGGGGGCGTGTCGCTCCTGGCACCGCCCCCTTTGTGATCCGAATCGTTCATTTTGATGATTCGGATGATTCGACTCACAAAAGAGATTCGGTCCAAAGATCCGAATCGTTCATGATCCGGACAACACTAATCTCTTCGGGCTGCAATAATGTAATGCCTGGTTGTGCTTCATGTCACTTTAGGCTCAACAAAAAGCATTAAAGTGGACCTGAACTCTTGCATAGCACAGAAGGAAAACCAAGAGAAATGCACCCTGTATGTATTTAGAGAGTTTAGCCTGTCTAATTCCCCCTCATCTGTGACTAATCACAACTGTAATTTGATCTGTCAGCTTTCTGCCTTGGCAGAGCAGCTAATTTGTAAACACAGGATGGTAATACTATGTCTGCTTCCATGAAAGCAGGAAGTACACACTGCAGATTTATTGCAGGATTTGTATCAGCTGTAACAAATGTTTTTCCTTTTAAAGGTTATTATGCTGTTGCTTATCTTTTAGAGCAGAGAGGAAGTTCTGAGTTCATGTTTGCTTTAAAGAGAATCTGTATTGTTAAAATCACACAAAAGTAACAATACCAGTGCGTTAAGGGACATCTCCTATTACCCTCTGTCACAATTTCGCTGCTCCCTGCCGTATTAAAAGTGGTTAAAAACAGTTTTAAAAAGTTTGTTTATAAACAAACAAAATGGCCACCAAAACAGGAAGTAGGTTGATGTACACACATAGAAAATACATCCATACACAAGCAGGCTGTATACAGCCTTCCTTTTGAATCTCAAGAGATCATTTGTGTGTTTCTTTCCCCCTGCAGTTCTCATACACTGAAGTTTCAGGCTGCTCTTTTCTTCCTGCAAACAGCTTTGCCCTTGTCTGTATTTCCTCACTATGTGAAAGCCCAGCCAGCTCAGAGGACGATTTATCCAGCTTGTAAAAGATAAGAGAGAAGAGAGAAGCTGCTCTAATCTAAATATCACACAAGCAGTGTGCATAGAGGGGCCTGGAAGGGGGAGTTCATAGCAGAACCACAACACTGAAGAACTTGGCAGCCTTCCAGACACAGGCTGACAAGTCTGACAAGAGAGAGATAAGTTGATTTATTACAGAGACTGTTATAGTAGAAAGTGCTGCAGTAAGCCAGAACACATTAGAATAGCTTTTGGAACTTGTAGGATGATAAAAAACAGGATGCAATTTTTGTTACGGAGTCTCTTTAAATCTGTAAAAAGCTGCCATTCATGGGATCAACCTTTGGGCTGGAGGCCCGGTTCACACTTGCGGTGGCCCTCCGGAATCGCCGTGCCGGAGCCGCACCGCCTGCAGAACGGACGGAACGGACGCACGGCATAGCAATTAAAGCCTATGCGTCCGTTCACATGGGTCCGTTCTGCAGAACCGGAGCCGGACCGGATCCGGGCCGGATCCGGACTCCGGCCTCCGTTCCAACATGCGCTATTTTTTCATCCGGCCCCTCCGGCAGCCGTATCCGGGGCGGAGCCGGACTGCACCATCCGGCCAATACAAACAAATGGGAACCGGAGGCCGCACAACACACTGGCTGAGAAATCCGGATGTTCTACCCCACTTCCTATGCGGATTTTTGCGGCGATATTGGCTGGGGACACATGGGCAAGCATTTTGGAGTGGAGCAGCACGAGCTGGAGGTGTTGGCAGGATGTTGGCAGCATGTCGGAGGTGGAGGTGAGTGCTAAACAGCAGAGGGCCTGATTCCACAGGTCCCCCTTCTGCTGACCTCCCAGACCCCAACATTTTTTTTTTTTTAACGTTAACTTTGCCAAACGGATCCGGATCGCATCCTGATTACCACCTGATGCAACCTGACCGGATCCGGATCGGATCCGGATCAGAACCGTACGGTTCCGATCCGGATCCGGTCCGGATCCGGTCAGGTCATCCGGTCCGTTTGGCAAACAACCGCTAATGTGAACCGGGCCTAAGTTGATCAAATGCGTCTGGGACTAATCAGAAGTTTGCTGATCATCAGTACGTCACTCCAGACAGTTTGTCTAAAGGTACAGATTAACGGTAAAATTGGCAGAACAATCTGGTGCTGATCGACTAACAATTGTTCTATCGATCATTTCATTAATCCAGCTTTCAGAACGTTTCTTTTAAGGCGGCCACTAACCAATACCATTCAGCACTCATTTTCGATTATTCGTATTACGATCATTCAGGACCACTAACGGATGAAAATCTCCTAATCAATCTGATCAAGTTGATGGAATTGATCTGAAAAATCGGATTGGTGAGATTTTTGTCCATTCAGTGCTGCTGACAGATTTCCGATTGGTCATATGAGTGATCGGAAACGATTGCTGAAATGTATACTTAGTGGCCACCTTTAGTCTGAATGGATTCATTATATCATAAGTTTTAGGTCCCCCCCCCTTTCAGTGTGGAATAGGCTGCCATATTTCCTTTTAAAGAATACCAGTTACCTGGGTGTTCTGTGCATCCTCTGTAATACTTTTAGCCAAAGGAATGCGTTTAAATCGCTGTACTAGGCAATTTTGCAGCGCTTTTACTAGCCATAAACACAAAAAAGTCGTAATCACTGAACAAATCGCTAGCATTCATTTAAAAATTCACTTCAGAATCACCAGAAATCACTCCTGAAAATGCTGCAAAAGCTTAAAGGACAACTGTAGGGAGAGGTACAGTATGAGAAGACTGCCATATTTCCGTTTTAAAAAAAATATGTTGCCTGGCAGCCCTGCTGATCTATTTTGGCTGCAGTAGTGTCTGAATCGCACACCAAAAACAAGCATGCAGCTAATCTTGTCAGATCTGACAATGTCAGAAACACCTGATCTGCTGCATGCTTGTTCCGGGTCTATGGCTAAAAGTATTAGAGGCAGAGAATCAGCAGGACTGCCAGGCAACTGGTATTGCTTAAAAGGAAATAAATATGGCAGCTTTCACATACCTCTCGCTACAGTTGTTGCTTAAAGGGAAGGTTCAAGCAAAATAAAAAAAAGGAGTTTCACTTACCTGGGGCTTCTCCCAGCCCCCTGCAGCCATCCTGTGCTGTCGTAGTCACTCACTGCTGCTCCAGTCCCCGGCTGGCAGCTTGCCGACCTCGGAGGTTGGCGGGCCGCATTGCGTACATTTTTACGCATTCCCACTAGTGCAGGAACATTAACACATACATTTTTACGCATTACTGGTTTAATGCGTAAAAATGTACGCATTGAACTAGTAATGCGTAAAAATGTATGTGTTAATGTTCCTGCACTAGCGGGAATGCGTAAACATTTACGCAATGCGTCCCGCCGACCTCTGAGGTCAGCAAGCTGCCAGCGGGGGACTGGAGCAGCAGTGAGTGACTACGACAGCACAGGATGGCTGTAGGGGGTTGGTAGAAGCCCCAGGTAAGTGAAACTCATTTTTTTTATTTTGCTTGGACCTTCCCTTTATAGGGAACCCGAGGTGAGAGGTATATGGAGGCTGCCATATTTTTTTTTCTTTTAAATAATACCAGTTGCCTGGCAGCCCTGCTGGTCTATTTATCTGCAGTAGTGTCTGAAGTACATCAGAAGCAAGCATGCAGCTAATCCTGTCCTGGCAATATTGTCAGAAACGCCTGATCTGCTGCATGCTTGTTCAGAGTCTATGGCTAAAAGTATTGGAGGCAGAGGATCAGCAGGATAGCCAGGCAACTGGTATTGGTTAAAAGGAAATAAGTATGGCAGCTTTCACATACCTCTCGCTACAGTTGTCCTTTAAGCAGTTTCAGTTGTGATTCATGATTTCGAGTGGGCCCGGACAGCCAGTTTTCTGTAAAGCAGTACAGGAGGTAGACCTGCTTCCATAGCCGGCTTTTGACACGAACGGTCGCTCAGGGTGCAGGCTTCCAAGGGGGCACCTACAGCTGGCTATCTAACTGAGGGAGGGCACCTACTCCAGGCCACATATACTGAGGGCACAAACACCTGGCTACCTATACTGGAGGTACTGACGCCCGGCTACATATGTGGGGAGACCTACACCTGACTTCCTATACTGGGGGCACCTATGCTTGACTACCTATATTGAGAGCACCTACA
Organism: Hyperolius riggenbachi; assembly: GCF_040937935.1. Lineage (NCBI taxonomy): Eukaryota > Metazoa > Chordata > Amphibia > Anura > Hyperoliidae > Hyperolius > Hyperolius riggenbachi. The sequence continues at coordinate 33,080,738 of NC_090655.1, read as the reverse complement.
CATGAGATCCTATACTGGGAGCACCTATACCTCGCTACCTACTTTAAAGGTGTTTTTTTTTTTTTTTTTTTTTTTTTTTTTTTTTTTATGCGCGGGGCACACTGCGGCTTTAACATGTGGTGAAAATTGTCGGTACTGTGTTATCGTTTCAAATTTGGGGGGGGAGGGGATAACTGTCCCACTGATTATTTTTATTAATAATCTTGAAAGTTTCTAGCCTTCATTTTTAAGTGTATTCATGATAATGCACTCTTTCCATGCATTTTGTAGTTATTGGTGTTTTTTAAATATACATATGTGATGTGTCACGGAGATCTGAGCTTTTGGTGTGGTGAGAAGAGGATGAAGCGGGGGCGGCGGCCCTGCATGCTTCTGCTGATGAAATGGCCTACCCGTTAAATCTGCCTACATTCACTGACCATGCATCGGCAGCAAGGTTGGGGGGGGGGAATGGTAAAGTCTATGCTATGTAGGTTGGTTTGGTGTAGGCTATTTCCTTGGAGCATCGTATCACCCGGCCCTGCTGATGTCTGGGATTCGTGGCTCTGGGAATAGGAGTTCTCGTCACGCTGCGGTACAGTCCGGAGCCCCCCGCAGCCCCCTGTGTCCCAGCTGCTGCCTCGTTAGTCTCAGGAGGTCTCAGTGCCCATTTGTAAATGAAGTCATTCTGCAGCGTGCCTCGTGTATATATATGATCCCCCTGTGGCGAGCCAGCCGTGACCTGTCTGCAATCTGCTGCAGTGCATGCTGTGATTTCATCATAATGCAGAGATCCGCCTGCTGGGCACTAATCACCGCCGTGCTGAGGCTGGGCAACCTGCTCCTTCCGGGCAACTACAAGTCCCAGCAGAGGCAGAACACAGATTGTACAATCCAGTGTCCCCATTTTCATGATTGCAGGTTTCCGGTCTGACAAATAGATCTGTATTATAAATGTTCTTCTGGGTGTGTTTTGTATGCAGGTGTGCCATCTATTAACCTAGTCTCTCAACAGGTGGTACTCCCGACCCTTGAGAAAGGGGGGGGGGGGTCTTTGGTTGGGTTTCAGGGGGTGTTTGAACTTGTCAGTCATCCTAGAACAGTGAGTTTGGGATTTTAAAAGGCAACTGAAGCAAGAGGGCTATGGAGGCTGTCATATTTATTTGCTTTTAAGCGATACCAGTTGCCTGGCTATTCTGCTGATCCTCTGCCTCTAATACTTTTAGCCATAGACCCTGAACAAGCATGCAGCAGATCAGGCATTTCTGACAATGTCAGATCTGACAAGATTAGCTGCATGCTTGTTTCTGGTGTGATTCAGACACTACTGCAGCAAAATAGATCAGCAGGGCTGCCAGGCAACTGGTATTGTTTAAAAGGAAATGCATATGGCAGCCTCCATATTCTCCTCCCAGAAAGAGACACTGAAGCGAAAAAAAAAATAATTGATATAATTTGTATGTGTAGTACAGATAAGAAATAAAGCATTAAGGCCCATACACACGTCGGATTTTTCCAAACGATGGGTCGTTGAACGTCCCGTCGTTCAGTCGTCCGCACGCCAAATCGGGCGTGTGTACAGTCTGTCGTTCGGGTGATAAGACTGATTTTGAGCGATCCGCCCACCGGATCGCTCAAGACCAGTCTTATCACCCGAACGACAGTCTGTACACATGCCCGATTTGGCGTGCGGACGACTGAACGTTCAAACGACCCGTCGTTCGGAAAAATCCAACGTGTGTATGGGCCTTTAGGAGCAGAGACCTAAGTCTAATGCTGTTTCCAGTACAGGAAGAGTTAAGAAACTCCAGATGTTATCTATGAAAATTGCCATTGAGCTCCACAGAGAGCTCTGTATTCTGAAGGTTGTTATCTTAACTGTATTGTTTTTACTTTTGCATAGAACAGTTCAGGACAGGTCAAAAGTTCACTGCCTGTTCTGTAAAAAACATTAAGGGCTTGTTTCCACTGTTGCGACGCGATTTCGGCCGCATTCCGACGCTTGTAAAAACGCATGCGGATGTGTTTCCACATGCGTTTTTCCCCGCGATTTCGCCTGCGATTTTGCATGGCAGGGTGCCATGTGAAATTAACCATGACACTGCCAGGGCTAAATAAAATTGAAAAAGGTGCGAAATCGCACGCGAAATCGCGGGTAAAAACGCATGTAACAAACGCATGCGTTTTTACTATTAAATACATTAGCGGCGATTCGCACGGATTCCCGACGCAGGCAAAATCGTTGGCTCTTTTGTGCGTTTTTTTCACGCTGAAAAAAACGCACCTCAACAACGCTACAGTGGAAACAGGCCCATCCACTTGTATTACATGTGCGGATCTGCATGCGTTGGACGCATGCAGATTCGCGATAGTGGAAACGAGCCCTTAGACTGCTGAATAGTGTGTAAACTTAAAATATTAGAAATTGATGCAATGTTATAAAAAAAAGCTGTACAACTGAAAATCAAAATTAGATTTTTTTTTTTATACTAATGTTATAGTAATTATCTGTACTACACAACTAATTCATTATATCATTTTTTTTTCGCTTCAGTGTCTCTTTAAGTTGTCCTTTACAAAAAATCATGTATTTATGCCTAAATATGTATGTTTAATTAAAAGCATAAAGGAGTGTTTGAAAAGCATTTATATACAAATATTGAGCACCCCAAAAAAGTTGGGTACTTCAGTTATTTACAATAGGGGGTTCTCGACAGTCTTTCATAAAGGGGTACATGATGTAGATATGTTGAGAAACTGTGATCTGTGTCACATTTTATCTGGGTCAGATTCTGCCTCGTAAAGTACCATATCTATCATGACATCCAGAGACGTGAGATGACGGGCTTAGTTCATGCCAAAAACTGCTAGTGCTTGTAAACGGTGACTGCGATTTTGCAAATAGTTTTTTGAATAAATGTGTATTTTTGCACCAGGGCTGTGGAGGCGGAACAAAAATCTGACTCAGTCTTCTCACCTTATGAAACCTCCGACTCCAGGTACCCAAAAATTGCTCTTACTCCACAGCACTGTTTTGCACATCCATTCAAGTTAAATCGCTCCCAAAACGTTACATGCAGTAATACAGTGATACAGCGAATGGGTCAGCTCTGCATTTGCCAAAAAATGCGCGCAGCAGTGTCATCGCAACAGCAGAATGATAGTGAGAACATCAGATGGGGTCTATGCACGTCGGATGTTCTAGCGTATTGCACACTGTGCACGTTACCGTTTTTAAAGAATGAATAAAATTGCTTAATTTTTTACAATATTCATATATAGATTGTGTTTGCCCATTGTAAAATCTTTCCTTTCCCAGATTTCCATTCTGAAATGTATCACTGGTGGTGACACCTTTTTAGTTCTGCCAGGTGATCTGTATGGAATGTTTGTTACTGAGAGTTCTATTCACAGAGGGAGATGCTGCTTGCTTGGCAGTTGGAAAAAGCCGTTATTACCCACAATGCAATGTGGTTCACAGATAGGAAACTGTCAGGACCATGGTGATGACCTCACACCGCGGGGAGGGGTTTCACCACCATATCAGCCATATACATGTCCCTGATCTGTTTGAGAAAAGGTAAAGCTCCCTCACGGGAAAGGGGGTATCGGCTACTGAAATGGGATGAAGTTCAGTCCTTGGTTACAGTCCCTCTTTAATGCTTCCCTCTGATAAGCAGGTGTCCGTCCCTCTCCTATCCTTTGAAAGGTCTGATCCCTGTCTGTAGTCAGGACTCTGGCTGGTGTACCCACAAAGCGATTGGATAGTCCTCAGACCCGTACGCCAGCTTCTGCCTCCGCCATGTGAGTGACTGTCCTACAATAGACAGGGAGGCGGCTTTCGCACAGCATATCCTCACTGCTGTCTCCGTATTCTGGCCATGCAGGATTGCAGAGTCTGCATAGTCTAGAAATGTGATGCAATATTGCTGCTGCACAAGTCCTTTTTTTATTTTTTTTATGGTGTGTACATTGAAGGGTTAAGATTATCTGAGTGTGCTATCCCCACTCCACACACCATTTGTGCACGCCCCAGTGTAGGTATGTGATGCAGCCCCCCAAGTATAGGCAGCCAGATAGGCCCCCAGGATTAGGTAGGTACCCACCCCCCAGTGTAGGTAGCCAGATGTCTCTCCCCCCCCCTCCACCACCATCTTGGGAATCCCCCTCCCCAGTGTAGCTGGATCAGCCCCCAGTATTAGGCAGCCCCCATGCAGAGTTACAAGTGGAGACTGTAGAAGGGCAACTCACGGTCACGGCGTCTGGCGCTCATCCGGGAACCCACAGCTCGCAGCATCTCCCCCCTCCGACACACTTAGCGAGACGCCACTAAAAGGAAGTGAAGATGCTGTGACATGGCTGAGTTCCTGGCAAGGTGAGCAGGACTTATACAGGCTCCACTTGCAACTCTGCATAGGCCAGGCGAGGGGGGGGGGGGGGGGCAGTTGTAGGGAGCATGGATGTGCCCTTAGGGCTGTGTGCCCAGAGACTGGTGCCTTTCCCACCTCTGCCTCGGCCTGTGCTTGGATGGCTTCCCAGATTTCTTTGCCTCTGCAGAGAGTATGCACTAATAAAAAATACAAGATCTCAGCAAAGCTCAAAAAACCTCTGTGTGGGAGTGTACTTTCCCCTTTGCACCTCTTATTCAAACCATCTCGCTATGATAAGCAGAGAGCAATGCATCCCTCTGACCCGACCCTTTTTAAAGCTGCAAAGTCAGAAACTGGTGTCAGGCAGGAGGAACGAGACGATAGAAGCTGATAATTACAACCTAACATTTCCTTCCTCAAATTCCATTAAAGGAAACCTAAACTGAGATAGAAAATATGTATTTATCCTTTTTAAAATACCAGTTTGCCTGACTCTCCTGCTGATCCTGTGTCTCTAATGCTTTCAGCCACAGCCCCTCAACAAGCATGCAGATCAGGTGCTCTGACTGAAGTCAGACTGGATTAGCTGCATGCTTGTTTCAGGTGTGAGATTCAGACACTACTGCAGCCAAAGGGATCAGCAGGGCTGCCAGGCAACTGGTATTGTTTTAAAAGGAAACATCCCTATCCCTCTTAGTTTAGGTTCCCTTTAAAGCGGAACATGTACTCAGAACTTACTCTCTGCTCTAAAAGATGAGCAACAGCATAATAACCTTTACAGAAAAAACATTTGTTAGTTTATACAAATCTTGCAATAGATCAGCAGTGTGTCTACATCCTGAAACAGACAGGGTTAACAACCTGTTTTTACAAGTTGGCTGCTCTGCCAAGGCAGCCCGCTGACACAGCTGAGAGATCAAATTACAGTTTGGATTAGACACAAATGAGGGGGGTTAGACAGGCTAAACTCTCTAAATACATACAGGGTGCATTTATCGGTTTTCCTTCTGTCTTGTGCAAGAGTTCAGGTCCACTTTAACAGGCTTATTTTATGTCCGTCTGGCCACGTGGAAAGTAATGGCGTCCCATTTGTGTGAGTTGGTGTGCTTTGTTTGTGATATATGATAATCTATGGAAGCGCACACATGTTTGCACTGCTGTCGCCCTGTCTGGTTTGTACGTATGGGTTGATGAAAGTGTATTGGGTGGTTTTATTTGTAGCCTTTTATGTTTCCCACTTCCAGCACAGGAAGCTGGCAGTGCGCAGAGTAATGAAGTCCCCCTGCATACACTCCGCTGGGAAGAGGAACCTTGTCATAGTTATGGGCAGCGATTTGCCAACAGTCAGGGGCGTCATTGCAGTCCTGTGGGCATTCATGCGATCATGTACTAGCTGTCTGCTCTCACCACTTACAGGACCACTCCAGTGAAAGTAAGGGGAAATCTGACAGAACCAACAGGTTTTGGACTAGTCAATCTCCTCATGGGGGATTCTCAGGGTTTTCTTTAAAGCATTTCCTGAACGACAGTTGCTAAGTCTGACGGTCAGGCAGTTTGTTTTAACCACTTGTGGACCGCGGTGGTAAACTCCCCTAGTGGCCAAGCTATTTTTTACTTAATAGGCCACTGCAGCTGTAAGGCTTCACTGCAGGGCTGCACAACTCAGCACGCAAGTGATTCCCCCTCCCCCCCCCTTTTTTTCTCCCCACCAACAGAGCTCTCTGCTGGTGGGATCTAATCGCTTTACAAATATTTGGGGGTTTTAATTAAATTTTGCTTTTTTTTTTTTATTTTGTTTTATTTTTACCACCCTCCCTCCCCCCGTTAGCCAATTAGAGCGATCAAATGTGATAGGCTTCAGCCTATCACAGCAGATGGCTTCTGTCTCCCCAGTACAGCACTGCCTTAGATCGCAGCGCTGTACTGTGTTAATAGACGGTCGCCGCTGGGAGACTGAAGGCAGAGCGGTGCTCCGTCATTCATGTGAAGATGCGTGCGCGATCTCCTGCAATCTCCGCCCGCAGCCATTCACCCCAATCAGCGTGCAGTGGTCCTGGGGAGGCCACCGCGTTCACGCCAGCTAGGGGTTAAAAGGAAATTAATGTCAGCCTCCATATCCCTCTGGTTCCCACTTCCCTAAACAGTGATCTAAGATGGCCAAATGAACTTACCTGGGACTTTCTCCAGCCCCTCGTAGTCCGTGAGGTTCCTTGGTGTCCCCCGGGCTCCTTACTTTCTTTCCGCGATGGCTCCGTTAGAGCACAGACTTCACTTAGTTGCATGCATTTGCACATGCATGGCCCCCTCCCGCGTGAGCGATCTGCGCATGCACGGTTCTTGGAAGAAGGAACTGCTCATGCAAAGATCGCTTGTACCGACGGGCGCGTGGAGGAGTTGGGCATGCGCTGTTGCACATGACTTCGACTGAAGTCGCCGTTCTAACAGAGCCGGTGTGGGAAGAAAGGAGGGAGTCCGGAGGATGCCAGGGGAAGTAGAGGACTACAAGGGGCAGGAGAAAGACCCATAGCTCGTTTGGCTATTTTAGATCACAGTTCAGGGTCTCTTAGTTCTGCTTTAGGATGGTAAGTTTGGGTGAGTGCTGAACAGTTTGTGGAAGGGCATTCCAGAGGAAGGCAAAAATGCGAGAAGTTTTCATTTTATTTTTTTTTGTTTTATGCAAGAATGAGGAGATGTGACTAGAGGATGAGGAGAATCTCATTAGTCGAGCATGCTGGTAAATATCGATCGGTTGCGCACATTGTGTGTGTATGTGGCTGGAATGGAGCCCAGAGCAATTTACTTGGAACAAAAGATCAGTCAGTAGAGCGATCGTATACACAACCTCTCAAATTGGCCTTCACTGCAGATCAGTCACGGATTGACAAATCCATTCAATCATCTGATTGCCTGAAAGGTTCACCTGCAGCAGATCAAGTGCAGTGTTCTCCCCAAGCACTTTTAGCTGGGCGCTCCACCCGGCTAGTTTTGGTGACCACCCGGCTGTCATCAGCTCACCTCCTCCTATTCTGTAAGTAGAGTTGCAAACAGAAGCGCAGGCCCTGCATTCTCTCCTCTCACCCCACCCCGGCTACTATTTCACTATTTCATTCCACCCGGCTGGGAAAAAAATTCTGGGGAGAACACTGTAGTGTGTACCAGGCCTTCTTCTCATCCAATGACTCTCTAGTTTAAAGGACAACTGAAGTGAGAGGGTTATGGAGGCTGCCATATTTATTACCTTTTAAGCAATACCCGTTGCCTGGCTATCCTGCTGATCCTCTGCCTACATTTAGCCATACATAACTTCACTGGAAAGTGTTCCAAGGAGACAGCACCCGGGTATGCTTCCCTGGGATTGTGCCGGTGCCTTGCCTCGACCGGATTGCTCAAACGGTCCTGGTACAACCAATCGTAAAAAGAGGCGGCACACCAATGGCTGCAAAAATGTTGCTTGTATTGCGGAACAGTGCAACTGGTATTGTTTAAAAGGAAATAAATATGGCTCCTTATTCCTCTCACTTCACTTGTGCTGCTTGCCAGTTTTGCTTCAGGTTTTTCTGGTTAGAAATCTTGTATAGACGGGATAATCGCATACAGAGGCACAGATGTAGTTATCAGCATACTCTATCGCCCTCGCTGTGCCTTGTCCACCCAGCAGCCTTGTCACTAGTGGCTGGATAGTGTACTGGTTAAGGGCTCTGCCTTTGACATGGGAGACCAGGGTTCGATTCCTGCTAGGTCAAGTACCTATTCAGTAAGGAGTTCAAGGCAAGACTCCCTAACACTGCAGGGTGGCCTCCTGAGCGCGTCCCAGTGGCTGCAGCTCTTGAGCGCTTTGAGTCCGACAGGAGAAAAGCGCTATACAAATGTTCGGATTATTATTATTATTACTTGTTAGGAATACATATAGGTGACTGCTCCGGGTCATCCTTGTGACCTCCCTGTGTCGGCTGTCACACAGAGCCCCGCGCACAGCATGGCGTTATCAGGGAGTGTCACTGCTGATCAGCTGGCGTGTTGTGATGTCACTTGTCACGCAGCGTTGGCTTTGTCTGCTGCCGTTGTGCAATGCGTGTAAACTGCCACGTGCTGAACACACTGACCCTAACAAGCCATGCCTGTTCCCTACTGCCGAAAATATGCCAACTATTTCCTGGGCTGTCATGTAAAACTGGATGGGGGCTGCTAGAGACATTACCCAACACTCCCCAGAAGGGGAACTGCTGGTCATAGTATGAACGTTTTCCAGATACCTCAATGACAGCCTCAGGACAGACATTCAGGAAACGCAGCCAATAGGAATCGGAAATAATGTTATACATTTTTATCCCCTAGTTTAAAAAATGTTAAAGCAACTTTTTCTTGATGAGGGAAGTACATCTGTTCTAAAACTGTTGGGCACAGGTGCTCTTTACACTTTTCAGCTGGCTAGGTCAAAGGGAATCTGAAGTGAAAATAAACTTCTGATATCATAATTTATGTGTAGTACAGCATCAGAGATAAAACATTACCAGCACAGATATGAGTCTCATATTGTTTCCAGTACAGGAAGAGTTAAACTTCAGTTATCTATGCAAAAGAGCTTCTCTGAGCTCTCCCATCCAACTTGGGTCAACTGCAGTGCTGTTTTCTGAAGCACTTATCTCAACCTGTCTCTTGCTGTTTCTTGTTTAAGGTTTTTCTGCCTAGACGTTCAAAGGGTCATTAGCTGTGCTCGGTTTGTATAGTTTTTTTAAACTACAGAGTGTAGTTTGTAATTTCAAATGACAGAATGCTGCAATGTTAAAAACAAAAATATAAGACTTTTTTCTTTGCTACCAATGTTCTATTATTATCCGTACTACGCATACAATTCATTATATCAAGGTTTTTTTTCGCTTCAGTGTCACTTTAAGGCTGTGCCTTTGGTGCAGGATTTGAGCCTCTGACCAGGGTTCAAATCCCGTTTCAAGCCAGTACGTAAAACTGTAAGGAGTCATTGGCCAAGGCTCGCTAGTTGTCCTAGTTGCCCGTGGAGCACACCCTAGTGGCTGACGCTCTGAAGTGCTTTGAGTACGCCGGGAGAAACGTGTGATATAAATCTTGCCTTTCGTACTTTGTACCACTCTAGGCTCCTAAAAGAAAAAAGTTTTTTCCTGAAATGTTTCAGATGGTAAGTTTAGCTACAAAGAATCTATCAGAACCTGCTGATATGGTTTTGCAGTTTGTTTGTTTTTAAAGTACACCAGAAGTGATGGGGATATCGTGGCTGCCATGTTTATCTCCTTTTAAACAATACCAGTGTCCTGGCTGTCCTGGTGATCTTTGGCTGTAGTAGTATCTGAATCACTCACCTGAAACAAGCATGCAGCTAATCTAGTCAGACTTTAGTCAGGAATATCTGATCTGCATGCTTGTCCAGGGTTTATGGCGAAACATATTCGAGGCAGAGGATCAGCAGGACAGCGAGACAATGTGCATTGTTAAAAAGAGAATGTCAGCGTCCATATCCTCCTCAATTCAGGTGCGCTTAAAGGCACAGTTATATAAGACGACCATGCATGGGTTGGATCCTCAGACCACTGTCTAACACATGCCGTTATGCAGGTGATATACTCTACACCACTGGCGTAGCAAAGAAGCTGTGGGCCCCGGTGCAAGTTTTTTTATACTGCCACCCGACCCCCCCCCCCCCCCCCCCCCCCCCCAAGCACTGAATACATAAAAAGTGATATGGCGCACCAAAACCTGCCAAGGACAACCACAGTGTCAGAGGTACAAGAAGGGGATGGGGAACAGTTTAATGATCACCACTATTCAAAGCATCTATAGAAGTGATTACCAGCACAGGATCAATAGAGAGATAATACTGTGGTTGAGGGAGGGCCCCTCTGGCCAAGGGCCCCAGTGCGATCAAAACCTCTGCATCCCTTATTGCTATGCCACTGCATTACACACCTAAATACAACAAAATCCACAAAAAGCTACTGAAATCCACTTGACTTTTACGACCACGGATAAGTGGTGCAATATCGCCCCAGGCTCTCCGGCCGGAAATTCGACGTGTAGGTTATCACGTCGGAACACCGGCGCCCCCAGGACCGTGTTTGGGCCCCGAGAACACAGCAAAGTTGTCAGCAGGGATGGGATGGCTGCAGTCAGAGCTGGCTGGAATGAAATTGTCCAGCCATAGCATTCCTCTGCAGCATTACTCGCATGGCTGAGTCATTATGGATCACTGGCACGTTGTGCACATGTATCACTGCTACCTGATCACCCCAAAAACTTGGCACACCCTTTCTCCTGCAACATGTGACCACTCCCAAAGGGAAGCTTGATGAGACAAATGATCTCTGAATCTTCCAGACAGCTGCCCGAAGGGTTAAACAGCATCAAACCTTGCCAATGTCAAAAACTGAAGCTGCAGGGGAACTAAAAGTCTCAGCATGTCCATTAATGACTGGTCCATGGTGAAGCATCCTGATCTGTCTCCCAGGGACACCTCCAGTCTCCTCCTGTGCTGGGCAGAGGGGAAGGTACCAGATTCTGGGCCCCAGGGGCTGGCAGCACCCCTCTGCCACAATGTCATGTCTTTGTAAAGTTGACAGGGGAGCCCAGCCTGGGCTGGGAGGACAGTTGCCCCTGTCTGTGCCAGTTTCCCCTCTCTGTGCCAGCTATGCTTCCCCTTCTCCCCCTCCATATACCCCCATGCATGCAGCAGGGTCCTACCTGCAGCCTGGACCTCTCGGACAGACATGCTGGATGCTGGCGTGCTGACTGTACTGCAGCTGCTGATCATCATCAGGCCATTGCAGCACTGAGTGTGACGTGTAAGCAATGCACACATCCCATCATCACTGCACACAGCATCCCAGCATCCGCCCCCTTCCTGCCTCTCCCTCTGCTATAGGGGACTCTGCAGTGCTGCCTGATCCCCCTGCTCATCATTTTACACTTATTACACTCCACACAGGAGCTCTGCAGTGCTGCCTGATCCCCCTGCTCATCATTATACACCTATTACACTCCACACAGGAGCGCTGCAGTGCTGTCTTATCCCCTCCTCATCATTATACACCTATTACACTCCACACACCACTCACACAGGAGCTCTGCAGTGCTGTCTGATCCCCCTGCTCATCCTTATACACCTATTACACTCCACACACCCCTCACACAGCTCTGCAGTGCTGTCTGATCCCCTCCTCATCATTATACACCTATTACACTCCACACACCCCTCACACAGGAGCTCTGCAGTGCTGCCTGATCCCCCTGCTCATCATTATACACCTATTACACGCCACACACCCCTCACTCAGTTCTGCAGTGCTGTCTGATCCCCTCCTCATCATTATACACCTATTACACTCCACACACCCCTCACACAGCTCTGCAGTGCTGTCTGATCCCCCCTGCTCATTCTTATACACCTATTACGCTCCACACACCCTTCATTCAGGCGCTCTGCAGTGCTGTCTGACCCCCTCCTCATCATTATACATCTATTACACTCCACACATCCCCCACACAGGAGCTCTGCAGTGCTGTCTGATCCCCCTGCTCATCATTATACACCTATTACACTCCACACACCCCTCACTCAGGAGCTCTGCAGTGCTGTCTGATCCCCCCCCCCCCCTCATCATTATACACCTATTACACTCCACACACACCCCTCGCACAGGAGCTCTGCAGTGCTGCCTGATCCCCTCCTCATCATTCTACATCTATTACACTCCACACATCCCCCACACAGGAGCTCTGCAGTGCTGTCTGATCCCCCTGCTCATCATTATACACCTATTACACTCCACACACCCCTCACTCAGGAGCTCTGCAGTGCTGTCTGATCCCCCCCTCATCATTATACACCTATTACACTCCACACACACCCCTCGCACAGAAGCTCTGCAGTGCTGCCTGATCCCCTCCTCATCATTCTACATCTATTACACTCCACACATCCCCCACACAGGAGCTCTGCAGTGCTGTCTGATCCCCCTGCTCATCATTATACACCTATTACACTCCACACACCCCTCACTCAGGAGCTCTGCAGTGCTGTCTGACCCCCCCCCCCCCCCTCATCATTATACACCTATTACACTCCACACACACCCCTCGCACAGGAGCTCTGCAGTGCTGCCTGATCCCCTCCTCATCATTATACATCTATTACACTCCACACATCCCCCACACAGGAGCTCTGCAGTGCTGTCTGATCCCCTCCTCATCATTATACACCTATTACACTCCACACACCCCTCACACAGGAGCTCTGCAGTGCTGCCTGATCCCCCTGCTCATCATTATACACCTATTACACGCCACACACCCCTCACTCAGTTCTGCAGTGCTGTCTGATCCCCTCCTCATCATTATACACCTATTACACGCCACACACCCCTCACTCAGTTCTGCAGTGCTGTCTGATCCCCTCCTCATCATTATACACCTATTACGCTCCACACACCCCTCACACAGGAGTTCTGCAGTGCTGTCTGATCCCCTCCTCATCATTATTATTATTATTATTTAGTATTTATATAGCGCCGACATATTACGCAGCGCTGTACAGTGTGTATATATATATATATATTTCTTATCACTAACTGTTCCTTAAAAGAAGCTCACAATCTAATCCCTACCATTGCCATATGTGTCTATATTATAGTGTAAGTACTGTAGTCTAGGGCCAATTTTTTTTTGGGGGGAGCCAATTAACTTATCTGTATGTTTTTGGAATGTGGGAGGAAACCGGAGTGCCCGGAGGAAACCCACACAGACACGGAGAGACCATACAAACTCTTTTGCAGATAGTGCCCTGGCTGGGATTCAAACCGGGGACCCAGCGCTGCAAGGCGAGAGAGCTAACCACTACGCCACCGTGCTGCCTCATTATGCACCTATTACACTCCACACACCCCTCACACAGGAGCTCTGCAGTGCTGTCTGATCCCCCCCCCCCCTCATCATTATACACCTATTACACTCCACACACCCCTCATTCAGGTGCTCTGCAGTGCTGTCTGACCCCCTCCTCATCATTCTACATCTATTACACTCCACACATCCCCCACACAGGAGCTTTGCAGTGCTGTCTGATCCCCCTGCTCATCATTATACACCTATTACACTCCACACACACCCCTCGCACAGGAGCTCTGCAGTGCTGCCTGATCCCCCTGCTCATCATTATACACCTATTACACTCCACACACACCCCTCGCACAGGAGCTCTGCAGTGCTGCCTGATCCCCCTGCTCATCATTATACACCTATTACACTCCACACACACCCCTCGCACAGGAGCTCTGCAGTGCTGCCTGATCCCCCTGCTCATCATTATACACCTATTACACTCCACACACCCAGGGGAGGACTGGCCAGGGGGGAAGGGGGGAGATTTCCCCCCAGGCTGCCTCTCATTTAATGATTTAGGGCTGGCACTGGGAGCTAGTCTACTTTAGGGGACCCACCGCAAATCCCCATAGACACTTTCAGCTGGTCTGCAGAAACGGAACAAATGTCCGCTTTCACCTTGTTTAAACCCCCACAAGCCTTATACCCACGGATAGGTAAGCATATCCTGTAACGAACTGTGAGGTTTTCGGTCAAAAAAAAGTTGAAATGGGCTGTGTAGGAGCCGCCGAACGGCCTTCATCTCGGTTCCGTCGGCCATCTTCCTTCTGCTGTGCAGGTCCTTTCTTTCTCCTCATTGGAGGGTTCGTTAGCTGCCGACAGAAGCTGGCACGCCCCCACCTAACAATTCCCTCCAATGAGGAGGAAGAAACGACCTGCAGAGCAGAACAAAGATGGCTGACGGACCCGAAATTGCGGCCGTTCGGCGGCTCCTGTACAGTCAGTTCCAACTTTTTTTTTGACCGAAACCGCAAAATTCGTTAGAGGACCTGCTTAGCTACCCAGGGATATAAGGCTTGAGGAGGTTTAAACAAGCAAACGGAAGACATTTGTTCCGTTTTGCAGCCCAGGTGAAATTGTCTATGGGGATTTGCGGTGGGTCCCCTAAAGTAGACTAGCTCCTGGCACTGTGCCTGGTGAATTCAGGTTTTTGTATAAGGCAATGTAGTAGCAAAAAAGTGTCTGTACCGTGTTAGCCAAACAAATTATATAGGTAGAAAAAAACAACGCTTTGTAAAAAATAATACCTTTTAATGGCTAACTAATAGAGTTAAATGATGCAAGCTTTCTGGGATCTAGTCCCCTTCTTCAGGCATATTTTCAGATGTTAGGTGAAGTAAAACACTGATGCAGATAAATGGTAAACACGAAGATGACAGTTGTGCTGGTTACTGTTTATCCGTTAGGTGTCAGGTGATCAGCAGGCTGGAGCCAGTGAGTTAGTGCAACCATACATGAAATCCAGAAGGTTTCTGAAGATCATGAAGCCAAATCAAGAAAATCATCAATCAAGAAAAATTTCTGAGTACAAATTTATGAAAATGTTTAAGACATTAACAGAAGGTTTAAATTGTGGAACAGGATTCATGACACCTTATGTAACATGATTGATTTGGCTTCATTATCTTCAGAAACCTGCTGGATTTCATGTATGGTTGCACTAACTCACTGGCTCCAGCCTGCTGATCACCTGACACCTAACGGATAAACAGTAACCAGCACAACTGTCATCTTCGTGTTTACCATTTATCTGCATCAGTGTTTTGCTTCAGCTTACATCTGGAAATATGCCTGAAGAAGGGGACTAGATCCCAGAAAGCTTGCATCATTTAACTCTATTAGTTAGCCATTAAAAGGTATTATTTTTTACAAAACATTGTTTTTTTTCTACCTATATAAGGCAATGTGAAACACTAGACTGAATGAGGGAAATAAACGCCCAATTACAGAGCAATTGCAGGGCGGGCAAGCTAGTAAATATACACAGCATGATACAGAGCAGAGGCTTACCTGCAGGGTCCGTGGGAAAAAAATCTGTCTGGTCTCTCACCATTGTTAACTGCATGTGCACAGCTACATAAGATATTGTCTAGGTTGAAAAGTTTTCGACAGTCCCTAGACTCCAGAAGGGCTGCTTGCAGACAGTCCCTAGACTCCAGAAGAGCTGCTTGCAGGACTTGTGTAAGAGATAGCAACCCTGACTGTTGTAACTCAAAATATATTCTGTGCCCCCCGGTGGCAGCACATTTATACTTTACCTGTCACGCTGTCCCTCAAGTGTCCTTGCTGTATTTCTCACGTAAATACCGGCATATAGCACGTGGGGCACGTGTGTGATGTCATTTGGGCTGGGGCTGCTGTGAAAACGGGCCTCTAGTTTGTGTTTCCCCCATGGGCCAAAAGGTCCCAGTCCTCCCCTGCACACACCCCTCACTCAGGAGCTCTGCAGTGCTGTCTGATCCTCCCCTCATCATTATACATCTATTACACTCCACACATCCCCCACACAGGAGCTCTGCAGTGCTGTCTGATCCCCCTGCTCATCATTATACACCTATTACACTCCACACACACCCCTCGCACAGGAGCTCTGCAGTGCTGGAGGTGTCTGATTTCTCCCCACCCCCTCATCATTTTATTATTTATTGTAACACGTTATTTATAAAGCGCTGACATATTACGCAGCACTGTAAAATAGATAGGGGAGACAATATAATGCCAAGCAATATAACACGGGTACATTATAAAATGGTACACAAAATAGTGAAACAAACAATGCTGTGTAGATTGCAATACAGGGATGAATATACACTAGTCACCAAATTTTATAGACAAATAACACTTACATTGTGCTTTTTTTCCTGGCGTACTCAAATGACGCTTGGCAACACATGATGGCGATAATAACCGTGGATCAGGGAATGCTTGTCTGGAGACGCCACTGGGATCCATCTTCCTGCATCATCAGGTAAGTATTCAGCTTTAGGGAGTCTAGCCCAAGGACTCCTTACTGAATAGGTGCTGGTGGATTACGGAACGGGAAGGGCCGAGATTTGAACCCAGGTCTCCTTTGTCAGAGTTACACTATCCAGCTGCAGTGCAGAATAGCACATAGTTAAGAGGTCCCTGCCAAATACACGTATTGTAGTCAAACTCCAGTGAACTGCTCCCAGCATGCCCGCAGAGTTCCACTGCATATTACTGGACAGGAGAACTTTCACCAGCCATTCCCTGCAGTGCAGATGCCAGAACTGCAGGCTGTGATTTTCTCAGCCAGTTTTCACTGAGCTTAGCCGCCTTGCAGCTTGATTGGTATGATTGCCACTCACAGCACAATAAGTCTTATTTGGACACATTTGGAACTTACTAAACTATCAAATAATTTTTCCCTCTGATCTGAGGAGTGGAGAGCTCTCACCGTTGATTTGCTATGGCTTTTTCATGGGGGCTCCCCCTAGTGGCCCATTACAAAGACTACAACGGTATGTGTGGGAAATCTGAAGTGAAAATAACCTGAAGGGATTGGAACTGTACACCTTTTATGTGTAAACACACAGAGAAAACCGATACAAAACTGACAGGACACCTTTTTTGTGTGTGTGAACACTGCCTAAGGCTGTAAACTAGTCCATCTCCTCATGTGAGATTCTCAGCATTTCCTTTATTCTTTACAAAAGCACTCGTTGGAAAGAATCCATACCTGGTAACCTCCCAACTCAATTGCACACTGTTCTGGCAGTTGGACTGAGCCACTGCTATTTGGTAAGTGCTTTAGGGCTCGTTTCCACTATCGCGAATCCGCATGCGTTGCCCGCATGCGGATTCGCACAGCCAATGCAAGTGGATGGGCCTGTTTCCACTCGTCAGTTTTGCTGTGCGTTTTTCTGTGCAGGATTTTTCTGCACAGCACAGCCCTCAGAATTCGCCTGCGTGTGGAATGCAGGCGAATCGCACGCAATGTATTAGGGAAATCGCATGCGTTTTCCCCATGCGTTTTTTGCCGCGAATTCGCGTGCGATTTCGCATAGGTACCCATGTTAATTCACACAGGCAGTGACATGGTTAAAATCGCATCACCCTAACCTGTGTGAAATCGCGGCAAAAAAGGCATGCGGAATCGCACCCGCATGCGATTTCACCTGTGGTGATTCGCCGGCGATTCCGCAACGCAATAGTGGAAACGGGCCCTCAAAGGAAAAACTGAGAATCCCCCATGAGATGAACCTGCTATAAGTGACAGCAACATAGGAGAAACATAACTGTGCACTTTACTCTGCGAAAAATCTAAAAAAAAATTTGTATTTTAAATTTTACACTTTTTCACAACCGCTGTCCTTACATTTGGATGGTTAGATGGGAGTAACCTCTCCCCCGTTAGAGCAACCTAGGGTTGAACTTCACAATCCGTAGCAGATACCCCCTTTCCCATGAGAAATCTTTACGTTTTCACTACTAGACAATTGAGGGCCGGGGGTCTGTATAGCTAATATTGCGTTTAAACCCCTCCCACAGTGTGATGTCATGGCCAAAATCCTGAAAGTTTGTGGTCTGTGATCCTCATTGCATTGTGGGAAGTAACCACTTTCTCCATCTGTGCATAGAACTCTCAGTAACAAATATTCTGTACAGATCACCTGGCAGGACTAAAGGTGTCACCACCAGTGATACATTTCAGAATGTAAATCAGGGAGAAGAAAGATTTTACAATGGGCAAACACTAAGGCTGGTTTCACAGTGGGAAGTCAAAGTCCCACGTTACAGCAGCCAGTAACGCAGCCTAATTCACAGCACTGTAAAATCAATGTGCTGTTCACAGTGCACACCTTGCGTTACATAGTAACGCAGCACGTTTAAACAAAGTGCTGCATGCTGTACGTCATACTGGGCTAAGCCACGTTAGACTGTTTGCACATGCTCAGTAATGTTGGAGGAGGAGGTCTCCCCTCCTCCTTCGCAGCCAGCCACATGGCTAATTAATATTCACTGCACTGAGGAGACTCCTGGTGGGACTGTAGTTTTGTCCAGATCATGAACGAATCATTCATTTGATCCGGATCCTTTTTTTTTCGAATCACCCGGATCATCACAATGAAAGATTCGGTTCACAGTGGATGTCTGTCTGGAAGAAACAGGAACATACAGAATGTACAGTGCAGGGAAAGTCCTGTCCTGCTAGTCATTTCACCCCCAGTCTGCTTCCCTAGTAAAATGATTCAAATGACTCGGTTCAAAGATCCGGATCTTTTCAATGATCCGATTCACATGATCCGAATCCTTAAAAAGATCCGGACTTCCCATCACTAACCTGGAGCGGCTGCTTTGAGAGCTGCATAACGCAGCTCAATCTGACGTCCAACTTCAACACCACCATGCGTTGCGTTAGGAGCACGTTATGCGACCATAACGTCCCCTAAAACGTAACGTCTTGGTGGCAAAGTAGCCTTAATAATCTATAAATGAATATTGTAAACAATAAGCAATGTTGTTTTCACTAAACTACAGTTCCTCTTTAAATGCTGGTAAAAGCTGCAGTGAGGTGCATACAAGCCAATGTCTAGCATGATAGGTTGTCTGCTTGTAGGGATGTTTTATTTACCAATAAAGGCTTCACATTTGTTTTGTTTATAGTAGAGCTTCCGGGCTCTCCATACATCTGTCACTGCAGGAATGCACTACAGGAAGAGAGGATTTCTACAACACAGTCCCGTCCACTGTCCTGTAAGTATAGCCTTTATTTAAAATGTTTGAGGTGTCTAGACGAGTAAAAAAAAAAAAAAAAAAAAAACACATTAAGGCCCCTAGGACGCTGCGTTGCCCTGCGTAACACTTCCCTTTTGCAAGGACCATGCAGGTCAGTGGAGACTTGCACAATTCGCACTGTGCGCAAGATGTGGCAAAATCGCAGCTATCACTAGGGATGGGCTTTAGAGTCCAGACGGACTCTAATTTGGAATTCTAATGAAGTCTAATGACT
This sequence comes from Hyperolius riggenbachi, assembly GCF_040937935.1. Classification (NCBI taxonomy): domain Eukaryota; kingdom Metazoa; phylum Chordata; class Amphibia; order Anura; family Hyperoliidae; genus Hyperolius; species Hyperolius riggenbachi. The sequence continues at coordinate 33,061,511 of NC_090655.1, read as the reverse complement.
TCAGGTGTGACCGCGGGCTAGGGGGGTTAACTTACCCAGAAGTCTTCAGGACGTCTGCGTTCCATTATGCATCATAGGCGTAATGAAAGCCGCATTCCACCACTCACTACCACGCTTCTTCCTTCCGGCTTGTAAGAGGAAGCGCAGTCGTGAGTAATGCAATGCAGCTTTCATTACGCCTATGACGCATAATGGAATGCAGACGTCCCGAAGACTTCTGGGTAAGTTAACCCCCCCCCATCCCGTGGTCACACCTGAAGTCATTAGACTTCATTAGAATTCCGAATTTGAGTCCGTCTGGACCCGAAAAATCATTGCTGGCTATCACCATGTAAAGTCTGCAGCGCATTAACGCATGATCCATGCATGTGCGACTGGCATGCCAGTGACATACATTCTGCCCAGAAAGTAAGTCACTAATATTGTTTATTGGTCAAAGCCTTATTTTAAGACGCATTAAGCATATTGAAACAAAAGTATGCTAATACTTTAAGGATTGGTTTCATCTCCCTGCAGATAATGGTATGCTCTGAAAACTGGGATGAATTGGATGACAGATCTGGTAGTTTGTCAGCCTAGTGAGAGCTGGCTTGTGATTGGTTAGTGAGGGTTGCAGCACGCCACATCTGTGTATGTATGCCATATTAATAACTAGGCCTCCCCTCTTCCCTCAGTGTGTGTTCCTCTCTGAGAGAATGTTCCAGCTAGCTCTTCAGGCCTCTGTGGCGGACGCCTGCCATGTCTATATATCATCCTGCGCTGTGCTGATCTCCTCCAGATGTGCAGGAAGTGAGGTGTCTGCTGGTGACAGTACATCACTGCAGATAACTATTCAGCACTGTACAACGCACAGCTCTGCACACCGCACATAAGGGGACCTGTCATTATAGCGTTCTGTCACCCCCATGTAGCTGTGTGGGGTGAAGTCTTCCTCTCCAAGGCGGATTCATTGCTGCATTGTTAAAGTGGATCTCCGATCACATGAATATGCAAATATTTCTTGTCATGTGGCAGATTGAAATTCAATAGCTAATTCTTTTTCTTCTTATTATTTTTTTTACTGTCTGTCCTATAATATAGCACGTCAGTTGTATGAGTGTACTTTCTCCTTCTGACTGACACAGGTTCTGCCTTTAGAAAACCTTATATTGCACATATACAGGGCTACCTTCACCTTGGAGTTTAACCTACAGGCAAAGCAAAGAGAGGGGGGAGGGGCAGAGGAGAGATTGAGCAGGAATCAGGTGGGAGGGGCAGAGGAGAGGTTGGCTGTGCAGGAGCTAGGTGGGAGAGGCAGAGGAGAGGTTGGCTGTGCAGGAGCTAGGTGGGAGAGGCAGAAGAGAGGTTGGCTGTGCAGGAATCAGGTGGGAGGGGCAGAGGAGAGGTTGGCTGTGCAGGAGCCAGGTGGGAGAGGCAGAGGAGAGGTTGGCTGAGCAGGAGCCAGGTGGGAGAGGCAGAGAGGTTGGCTGTGCAGGAGCTAGGTGGGAGGGGCAGAGCAGAGGTTGGCTGTGCAGGAGCCAGGTGGGAGGGGCACAGCAGAGGTTTGCTGTGCAGGAGCCAGGTGGGAGGGGCAGAGCAGAGGTTGGCTGTGCAGGAGCCAGGTGGGAGGGGCAGAGGAGAAGTTGGCTGTGCAGGAGCTAGGTGGGAGAAGCAGGGAAAAGGTTGGCTGTGCAGGAGCCAGGTGGGAGAGGCAGAGGAGAGGTTGGCTGAGCAGGAGCTAGGTGGGAGGAGCAGAGGAGAGGTTGGCTGTGCAGGAGCCAGGTGGGAGGGGCAGAGCAGAGGTTGGCTGTGTAGGAGCCAGGTGGGAGGGGCAGAGGAGAAGTTGGCTGTGCAGGAGCTAGGTGGGAGAGGCAGGGGAAAGGTTGGCTGTGCAGGAGCTAGGTGGGAGAGGCAAAGGAAAGGTTGGCTGTGCAGGAGCTAGGTGGGAGAGGCAGAGGAGAGGTTGGCTGTGCTGGAGCCAGGTGGGAGGGGCAGAGGAGAGGTTGGCTGTGCAGGAGTCAGGTGGGAGAGGCAGAGGAGAGGTTGGCTGTGCAGGAGCTAGGTGGGAGAGGAAGAAGAGAGGTTGGCTGTGCAGGAGCCAGGTGGGAGGGGCAGAGGAGAGGTTGGCTGTGCAGGAGCCAGGTGGGAGGGGCAGAGGAGAGGTTGGCTGTGCAGGAGCCAGGTGGGAGGAGGAGAGGTTGGCTGTGCAGGAGCCAGGTGGGAGGAGGAGAGGTTGGCTGTGCAGGAGCCAGGTGGGAGGAGGAGAGGTTGGCTGTGCAGGAGCCAGGTGGGAGGAGGAGAGGTTGGCTGTGCAGGAGCCAGGTGGGAGGAGGAGAGGTTGGCTGTGCAGGAGCCAGGTGGGAGGAGGAGAGGTTGCTGTGCAGGAGCCAGGTGGGAGGAGGAGAGGTTGGCTGTGCAGGAGCCAGGTGGGAGGAGCAGAGAGGTTGGATGTGCAGGAGTCAGGTGGGGCAGGCCGAGGAGAGGTTGGCTGAGCAGGAGCTAGGTGGGAGAGGCAGAAGAGAGGTTGGCTGTGCAGGAGCTAGGTGGGAGAGGCAGAAGAGAGGTTGGCTGTGCAGGAGGCAGGTGGGAGAGGCAGAAGAGAGGTTGGCTGTGCAGGAGGCAGGTGGGAGAGGCAGAAGAGAGGTTGGCTGTGCAGAAGCCAGGTGGGAGAGGCAGAGGAGAGGTTGGCTGTGCAGGAGGCAGGTGGGAGAGGCAGAAGAGAGGTTGGCTGTGCAGGAGCCAAGTAGGAGAGGCAGAGGAGAGGTTGGCTGTGCAGGAGCTAGGTGGGAGGAGCAGAGGAGAGGTTGGCTGTGCAGAAACCAGGTGGGAGGTGCAGAGGAGAGGTCGGCTGTGCAGGAGCTAGGCGGGAGGAGCAGAGGAGAGGTTGGCTGAGCAGGAGCCAGGTGGGAGAGGCAGAAGAGAGGTTGGCTGTGCAGGAGGCAGGTGGGAGAGGCAGAAGAGAGGTTGGCTGTGCAGGAGCCAGGTAGGAGAGGCAGAGGAGAGGTTGGCTGTGCATGAGCTAGGTGGGAGGAGCAGAGGAGAGGTTGGCTGTGCAGAAACCAGGTGGGAGAGGCAGAGGAGAGGTTGGCTGTGCAGGAGCTAGGTGGAAGAGGCAGAGGAGAGGTTGGCTGAGCAGGAGCCAGGTGGGAGAGGCAGAGGAGAGTTTGGCTGAGCAAGAGCTTGGTGGGAGGAGCAGAGGAGAGGTTGGCTGTGCAGAAACCAGGTGGGAGGGGCAGAGGAGAGGTCGGCTGTGCAGGAGCTAGGTGGGAGGGGCAGAGGAGAGGTTGGCTGTGCAGGAGTCAGGTGGGAGGGGCAGAGGAGAGGTCGGCTGTGCAGGAGCTAGGTGGGAGGGGCAGAGGAGAGGTTGGCTGTGCAGGAGTCAGGTGGGAGGGGCAGAGGAGAGGTCGGCTGTGCAGGAGCTAGGTGGGAGGGGCAGAGGAGAGGTTGGCTGTGCAGGAGTCATGTAAAAGAATTGGGATTATATCTGAGATATACAAAGTTGGAGAGAGGTAAAAAGATCATCTCAAACTGTGCACTTTCAAGTAAAGTTGAAGTGAGAGGAATAGGGAGGCTGCCATCTTTTTCTTCAACATGACAACCAGATAAATTGATGTTTCAGGAAGTATGGAGGGCTTCCCAGATTTGTTTGTTCTATCATAGTTTCCCTCCTCTGCTGCAGAAGGCTTCTTGTTTTTCATGATATAAGCAGAATTCAGAAGAGTTCTGTGTGGGAGGGTACATTCTACTCCTCTCCCCCTTCTAACTGCCCTGTTCTCACTTTCATTTTTTTCCTGATTTCTGTAAGCTGAAAGAACTTATCACAGACTAGAAGAAAAGAAGAGAACACTGAGGTAAAGCCTAGCAGTGCATCTTTCTGGCCTGTAGCAAGGACAGACACTGGTGTCAGACTGGAGGGAAGAAGACACTTACACTTTAATCTTTTGGGTTCTGTAGTGAGTCACAACTGTAACGCGCATACAGCCATTGAAGGCATAACTCCAAATCTGCAGACTCCATGTGGTAGGTGGCTGCCAAGCTGAGGGTGTGCCCCGCAACACAGTGGGGTGGCCACAGAGCGCCAATCCTCAATGGAGAAGCTTTGGGTTTGATGAGGGCGGAGCTTACCAATTATGGTCCTATCCCAGTGAAAAAAATAATTTACAATTCTGTTCATTCACTGGACCTACAGTATATTAGGTGACTATAAGGGGGAGATCCATTCCTTGTATTTGAATCGCAAATTATACTGAAGGTACACTGTAAATATTATTTCTGTCAATCCAGAGCTAAGAAAAAAAACGGAAATCAAATATTTTATTGTAGTGTGTTTGACCACCTTAAAGGACATTCGAGGTGAAAATAAACTGAGATAAACAATTGTACCTATCCTCATTCTCCTAAATATGGTTTTATATTTAAATCTACATACGGTAAGTTTGTGTTTTTTTTTTTTTTTTAGGTTTCATTGTTTCTACTCAATGACCCATTCATTGAAGTATGCAAAATCCGAGATTTATGGACCATTGAGCATTTTTATCTCTTTCCTGCCCTCAGAAGCTATTTACTGCCAGGAAAGTGTTTTATGGCTGTAAGGCCTGGTCCACACTAGGTCAGGAAACGTATCCGTGGCTCAGTTTTTAAACCCTGATCAAAACCGGAGCCACGGATAGCAATGTTAAAAATAGCAGCTGTCTTCACCCAAACGAAAAATGGATCAGTCTGCGTTTTCTGGGACCCGTTTTTAAAACCTGAACGGAAGGTCCATATCTGCTGCATGTTCACACAACGAATCTGGACCCTGATACATGCAGGGTTTGTGGCAGGCAATAGGAAAACCAGATCCCCCTTTACACAGATGGTGGGGGGGAGGGGGCCACCATGCTGGAGGCGTGGGGGTGGCAGTGGTCAGCGGGGAGGGGGGATGTGTTTAGGAAAACCGAGGGGGAGGGGGGAGAGGGGGAAAAAAAAGTTTAGAAAAATGGATCCGTTTTAGACGGATCCAATCTGTAACGGATCTAGTGTGGACAGGGGCGTATCAATAGCGATAGCAGCCATAGCAACTGCTATGGGGCCCTGGCGAAGAGGGGGCCCAGGTGGTACTTTATGTATTAACTTTACTTTTTTTCTTCACCCTCTGACTTTGTTTCAGTGTACACAGACTATATACAATGTACATTGCATGTAAATTGCACCCATATCCTTAGGGTAGGGGCAGGTAGCATTGCTCAAGAGTGCCTAGATATGAGGGCCCCATGAAAATTTTGCTATGGGGCCCCATAGTCTCTAGCTACGCCACTGAGTGTGGACCTAGCCTAACTCCTTATCAGTTAGGGTTATGCTATAGTCCAACCTGGTCCCGACCTGGACAGAAATAGTCACTTGCATACCTGTTTAACTCTTTCAGCCACCGGAAGACCGTGGGGAAGGACGTCGCCACCGGAAGACCGAGGGGAAGGACGTCGCCACCGGAAGACCGAGGGCAAAGACGTCGCCACCGGAAGACCGAGGGCAAGGACGTCGCCACCGGAAGACCGAGGGCAAGGACGTCGCCACCGGAAGACCGAGGGCAAGGACGTCGCCACCGGAAGACCGAGGGCAAGGACGTCGCCACCGGAAGACCGAGGGCAAGGACGTCGCCACCGGAAGACCGAGGGCAAGGACGTCGCCACCGGAAGACCGAGGGCAAGGACGTCGCCACCGGAAGACCGAGGGCAAGGACGTCGCCACCGGAAGACCGAGGGCAAGGACGTCGCCACCGGAAGACCGAGGGCAAGGACGTCGCCACCGGAAGACGCCACTAGCAGCATCCCATGAGAGCGGATCATCAATTGCCACAGACTTCTGCAGTGAGACTCACCCGCAGGTATTAAAGTATTTAGTATTTCTGTAGCATTGACCTCTTTCACAGTGCTGTACATAGTTATGTCACGAACTGTCCCTTAGAGAGGCTCACAATGTAATCCCTATCATAGTTCTATTTCCATTGTTGTCTAGGACCAATTTAGGGGATGCCAGTTAACCTCTCTGTATGTTTTTGGGTTGTGGGAGGAAACTGGAGTGCTCGGATGAAACCCATGTAGACACCATACAAACTCCGTGCAGATGGTGCACTAGCTGGTATACAGTCCGGGAACCCAGTGCTGCAAGGTGAAAGTGCTATCGCTATGCCACTGTGCTGCCCACGTAGCATTGGGTTCTCAGTTCTTATACCAACTAGGGTAATGTCTGCAAGGGGTTTGTATGTTCTCCACATGTGTGTGGGTTTTCTCCCACATCCAAAAACATACAGATAAGTAACTGGCTTCCCCTAAATTGGTCACAGACTACGATGGACATCTGACTATGCAGTGTTGGTGATGATCCCATAGATTAAGGCCACAGAGCAGCTCTCATGTGATGTGCGTCTTCCACATATATATGGAAGATGTGGCTGGATGGTGTAATGGTTACACTGGAGACCAGGGTTTAAATCTTGTCTCTGCCTGTTCAGTGAGCCAGTACCTATTCAGCAGGAGACCTTAGGCAAGTCTCCCTAACACTGCTAGTGCCTATAGAGCACCTCCTAGTGGCTGCAGCTCTGGCGCTTTGAGTCCGCCAGGAGAAAAGCGCAATATTAATGTTTTGTCTTGTCTAGATTTGGTCAAGTGCTCCTGGTGGGTGTTCCCAATAGAAAGGACCATTGCGTAGTGGAGTGTCTGTATGGTGTGTGTTGGCAGAGGTGTAACTACAATTTACAAGGTCCCATGGTCATTTTTTTTGTTTTTGCGCTCTAGGAACTGTCCTTCATTCCCCAATTGATGACTGACCAGGGTAAAGTACAGACTTAAGTCTATGACTATGAAGACTATGAACAGATTGTGTAGGTAAGCACTTGCACACATTTTAATATTGATTGGCCAATTTTACCATTTACATGTATTATATAAAGCTTAACCACTTGAGGACCACTGTGGTAAACCCCTCCCTAAAGGCTATTTTTTCTTTTATAATTTGCCACTGCAGCTTTAAGGCCAAGCTGCAGGGCCGCACAACACATCACACAAGTGATTTCCCCCCCCCCCCCCCTCTGTTGGTGGGGTCTGATCGCCCCCAAATGTTTGTTTTTTATAAATATTTGTTTTTGTTTTTTAATAATTTTCATAATTTCCATTATTATTTTTTTCAAACCCCTCCCTCCCCCCAGCTGGCCAATCCTGGCGATCGTCTGTCATAGGCTTCTGCCTATGACAGCCGATCACTCTCTTGTGCCCCAGGGGGACATGTCACACGGCTGTCCGCAGTACAGCGCTGCTGCAGATCGCAGCGCTGTACATATAAATAGACAACGGTTACACTAACAGTCTCCTGAGCAGCGATCGACGCTCGGAGACAAAAGGCGAAGCTCCGCGCACAGCCTGCGCGCGATCTCCTGCAAACTGCAGCCCCAGGACTTGACGCCAATTGGCGTTAGGTGGTCCTGGGGCTGCCGCCGCGGCCACGCCCGTTGGCGTGGAGCGGTCTTATAGTAGTTAACGAGCACTTGTAAGGAAAAACAGTGCCCCTGCATCTTAATGAGGCTTCCCCTGTCGTCCTCGCTAGCCCGATCCTGTGCTGAGACCCCCAGACAAACAAAAACGGGCTCTGTTGCCGCACTGACAGAAATGGCCGAGCCCAATTGGGTCTATTTCTGCCGGAGCCTGAGAGGAAAGCTACTAGTGCGCATGCGCGCACACCAGCAAGGAGATCTTTGGAGGTCCCAGCACTGGGTCCTCTCTACTTATAGTGGATGAGGGAAGCCTATTTAAGTTCCTGAGGCATCCCCCTCTTGAGGTAAGTACACCCTGGGGCAGTGATCTGCAAAGTTGGCTCTCCAGCTGTTAAGGAACTACAAGTCCCCTCTAATGTTCTTACTGATATATATATGGTAAAATACATGAGGGTGCTTCGTCTCTGGTTCACTTTAAGGTAGTGCGAGGCCAAAAGAGTTTGAATACTGTGAACAGACTGTGTAGGGAAGCTTTTATACTATATGGAAGCACTGAAATTGACCAATCAAAATTGGATGTGTACCAGGCTTTAGTCCTAATGAATATGCGTATATACTTACGTTCTATAATCACACCTCCCTAATCGCCAACAATAGACAGTTGAGTTACTTTTACTAGGACTGGTCATAACATAAGGGTAGAGATCAGGTTAGAGAAGATCATCTGCACCAGCGCTATATAAATGCATAATCATGATATGTTGTATAGCACTTTTCTCCTGTCGGACTCAAAGTACTGTAGCCACTAAGCCACTCAGGTCACCCTGCAGTGTAAGAGGACCTGTCAGTGTTTTCCATTGTTAAATCTTTCCTCACCCCAATTCACAAATTGATCACAGGTGGCAACCTCTTTACTGCTGGCAGGTGCAACACTGCGGAATGTTTATTTGAGCGTACTGAAGGCAGTAGAAAATATACCTGGTCTCCCAGAATGCTCCAGGAGGAGAATTCTGCATAGCTAAACAGCCTAAGTTAATCATCACTGCGAGGGTGGGGGCTACATACCAATATATAGCAATATACAGTAACCAAAATATACCATAAAAGTGGGTATCCTGAATAATTTACTGCATATTACTATATGTCACTACAGTGGCTCTTTAAAGTGGGATTTAACTCTGACTTTAAACCTGGGAAAACATGTTTTTACTAAATGTTATTACCCATACAGTTATCATATTTGCTTTTGTGCAGCAGTATTATTGTCTGTTTACAAACTACAAGTTCCCAAAGTACAGTTGATCTGCTCTGAAAGATGCCATTGTAATTTATTGCATAGCTGCTGTATTTATATATTATGTATCCAGTGAGAATGTCTTCTCCTGTAAACACTTTGTATTCAGCTGAAACACTGCTAGCCACGCAGAGCCAGTACAAGGTCCTCCAGCAGCCAAGGCTGAGACACCAAAGTGCGACCCTCCATCCCTCCCACCCCAGCCGTCTCACACTGATTGCTATTAAACTAAGACGCGCCCAAGTACCCCTAACATCTAGTTATCTGGCTTGCACTCACTGCCATGTATCCCATTTTCGTATTTCTCTCTGCTTCAAACACAATAGGGGAATGATAGCTGAGTGAGTTGTGCGCCCGCTCCTACACTGCGCCCTAAGGCTGGAGCCTCTCTCGCCTCTGCCTTGGCCCGGCCCTGCTAGCAAGGTTTAATAAGGAAAACAAAAGTTTGCTTTCTTAAAACGAAAAGTATTTGCAATAATTCAGGTTAGAGTGAGCTCTGAGATGTCCCACAATGCATCACTGCTGAATATGCAAATCACCCATTGTTGTCCCTGTAAGCTAGCCACACCTCCAGATCCTAGGAGTTCTGGTTCACCATGAGCTTGCTGGGTACTCTGTGAGAACTCTGGGTACAAGATAATTTAGTCACTAGGCATCAGCTGTAGAGCTTCCCACTGAAGAAGAAAGTGCTTAAGTGCTCGTTCACACTAGAGACGTTTTTGGCCAATTTTGAGCGTGGGCGTTTTTCAAAAATGTCCATAAAAGCGGCTACACCATCCTTCTCTGAGAGAGTTCACATCTCAGCGGTTCATTTCCGATCAGTTCAGAGCGGTGCATGGGCCATTTTTGAGGAGATTTTGCCTCTATGGAAGGTATAGGAAAAAACGCAAACTCTCACAAAATTGCTTTGTGCTGTGATTCCATTCGTGTTTTTAAGAATGAATGCATTGTATTTATTATTTTCCCGATCAGAGTTCACTTCCTGACTGATGTCAGGAAGTGAAAAAATGCAATCGCTCTGCAAAACCGCTTAGAAAAGCGGGTCACAAAAAAAAAAAAAAAAAGTGCTCAGGTAATTGACAGGAACCAAAAAAAAGCTTCAAAAACCGGCCAACGCGGACGGACATGCGAACTGAATGCAATGTGCAGAAGGCCTAACTGCTGTTCTGCAACCATTTTTTTCCTGGTAGAAGAATTTCTTCTTTGCTACCCCATAGGACAGTGTTATTCAACCGGGTTCCGTGAGAACCCCTCAGGGGTTCCGCAGCGTTTACTCCTTCTGCGGGACAGATTGGTCCCGCTTCCTCCTTCCGTTGGACAAAATAGTCCCACTGATGCCACCGGCGGATTGATTCAATCGGCCTGATTCACGCCACTCTCTTATAGGGCGGTTTTCACGCCATTCAGTGATGCAGAAGAGAGCTGCATGGACGTACGACGTCGAGGACACTGAGAAGACAGATTGAGGCAGTCACCGGGTGAGTATGTTTGGCCCTGTCAGCATGCCATGCACTGAAGTCAGCGTGTAGGGTGGACACTTGAGGCTGCACGGTACTCCGGGGGCCAGTTGTTACTTTCCCACAGGGACCACACACTTGGAGACTGGAAGCCCCTATTCCTGCCTACATATAATGGGAACACCTATGCCTGTTTAACTATATTGGGGGTCCCTATTCCTGCCTACCTATACTGAGAACACCTATGCCTGGTTACCTTGGAGTCTTTGTGGGGTGATTGCCACATTGTATATGGGGGTGATAAATGCATTTATTATGTGAGATGATTACTGCATTTGCTATGGTAGTAGATTGGTGCAATTTAATTGTGCAACAACCCCTCATATAAAATGCAACATTCAACCACCATAGCAAATGTAGCAATTATCCCCTCCTATTACATGGGGTAATTACAGTACTTCATTTCATATAGTTAATTGCTGCATGTGGCATGGAAGTTGATTTGTGCATTGCATATGTGAGGGCGATTCCTGCATTTCATGTGGAGATCATCTCTGGGTTTCCTGATGTCCTTTCTAGTAAGTTAGGATGAAACATTAAAGGGACTCCGAGCAGTAACTAAAATAAAAATCTGAACTTACCTGGGGCTTTCTCCAGCCCACCATGGGTCAGGAGGTCTCTCGTCATCCTTCTGGCTCTTCTCCCAGGCCCTGCTCAGAAATGGCTCCCGGCGACACTGGGCCCGAGTGTCTGGCTCCTTCCTGAAAGATGTCAGTCGTCACCACACCGGCCGGCATGACAGTACTGCGCATGCGCGATTAAACTGCGCATGCGCAGTATTGTCACTCCGGCCGCCGTGATAACGACTGATGTCATCTTTCTGGAAAGAAGGAGGAGCCCGACCCTCAGGCCCAGTGTTGCCGGGAGCCATTTCTGAGCAGGGCCTGGGCGAAGAGCCAGGACGCAGAGGGACCGCCCGACCTACGGTGGGCTGGAGAAAGCCCCAGGTAAGATCAGATTTTGATTTTTAGTTACTGCTCGGAGTCCTTTTAAGATTAAGTGGATTTAGCGGACATTTGTGTTTATACTCCCACTATTTCCTTTTGTTTTATGTTTAGATTTTCTTCTTGAAAAGGATGAGTAGGGGACCAATGTGGCGCTTTGTGAGGAAGAGGTGTGAGATGGAGGAAGATGACAGTAGGCCTGGGCCTAATGCAGAAAGCACTGATTAGGCTTCTGATGGTGAAGCAGTAGTACACTGTGAAAATAAGGACCGCAAAAAAGTCCGTCTTTATAATGAAAGCTACCTATCACTAGGATTTACTTGGATTGGTGATCCAACCTACCCTGTTTCATGGTGCAAGAGTTCTCGACCGGGTATTTGAGCTTAAAAGCAAATTGCAAGAATATATTCAGCAAATTAGCAACCCACATTTTGCTGGGTTTTTTGAGGATGGAGTGTGGCTTCAAAAACTGGCCTACTTTGAGCACCTGAACCACATGAATAAATCCCTTCAAGGCAGGGGCATGACAATAGACTCTGCAAAGGATGCAGCCGCAGGGGGGGGCAGAAGCCACAAGGGCCCCATCCTGAGAGACTGACAACTAAGGGCAGGGAGAGAAAAACTTTCTGCTCTCTGCACAATTGTTTTAATAACTGCATCTGCTCAGCCACTGATAAGGAACCATACATAGTTTTGCAGACAAAGATTTGTAGATTTGCTTTGGCAGGAGGAGGCCCCACCCAAAGTTTTGCAGGGGGGGGGCAGTGATTATTAGTGACACTTCTGCTTCAAGGGCCAAGGGAAAACCTTCTGACTTCAAGTGACAAAATTCTTGGATTTCAAAGGAAACAGAGTCTTTGGAAAAAAACATGTTGCTAATGGAAATCTGAAACCGTTTCCACTGCTGATTGGACTTGAAAGTGAGGAAGGATATCATCAGGTTTCTAATCTTATGGAAAAATATCTGTAAGACTTGCAGAATAAAATGGAACATTACTTTCCTTCACTCTCAATACAACAGTATGACTGGGTGAGAGACCACTTTTCTGGAGTTTTTGAACTTTTCTTTGAGAGAAGAGGAGGAATTTTGTGAGTTACGATGTGACTGTGATGTGATCATACGCTAAAGTTGAGATTTACTGAGCTGCCACTAGACAAGTTCTGGATTTCTATAAAAGAGGAGAATCCTGCAAATCGTACAAAGGCAGTGAACATTTTGTTTCATTTCTCAATATCTTACATGTGTGAGCGCGCTTTCTCCTGTCTGACATGCATCAAAAGTAAGGCCAGAAATAGACTTCTACCAGTTAAAGATGAAATGCGTGTCTGCATAGCTAAGGTTCCACCACGAATTGATGCTTTGTGCAGGAAAAAGCAAGGTTTCACACTAGTGAGGTAAGGTCATTTTTTTTATTCTTATATTGTTTGTACTTAATATAAGACATTAGTGGTGATAGAATGCTAAATAGTAAACATTTTAAAGTTTGCAATCAAAATGGCAATGATTCTCGGCATCATTTTCATGGAGGGGTTCCCTGAGATTAGAAAAAAAAATTGAAGGGTTCCTCAGCCCAAAGAAGGTTGAGAAAGACTGCCATAGAGCCATGTTAATCCATGCCATGCACTGATGAGAATCAAGCTATCTGAAACAGTCTGTATGCATGTTGGATTATTATGGCTCTGTACAAATAACAAACTGACACATTATTGCATCCCAGCTGTTCTGGGGGTGTATTTAGCACAGGGACAACAGAGAGATAGCTTGCATATTCAGCAGTGACATCGTATGCTCACTCTAACCTGAATGATCGCAAGTACCTTGTGTTTTAAAGGACAACGATCGTAAAAATCGTATTTTACATACATGTAAACAAATAAACATGTTTCTTCCAGAGTAAAAGAGCCATGAATTGCTTTTCTCCTATGTTGCTGTCACTTACAGTAGCTAGTAGAAATCTGACAGAAGCGACAGGTTTTCGACTAACCCATCTCCTCATTGGGGATTCTCAGGGTTTTGTTTAAAGCACTTAGTGAATGGCAGTTCCTTTGTTCAACTGTTCAATGTGCAGGGAAGCTGGCCAGCATCATTGTATAAATCCTTTTCAGGGAATGTCTTTATAAAGAATAAGAGCCTTGCTGAGAAGCCCCCATGAAAAGATGGACTAGTCCAAAATCTGTTGGTTCTGTCAGATTTCTACTACCTACTGTAAGTGACAGCAACATAGGAGAAAAGTAATTTGTTTAATTTTACTCTGGAAGAAAAATACTACTAATTTGTATATATTTACACGCATTTCTAAATGTTACATTTTTTTCACGATAGCTGTCCTTTAACCACTTGAGGACCGCGGTGTTAAACCCCCCTAAAGACCAGGCCATTTTTCATCAAATAGGCCACTGTAGCTTTACGGCCTCGTTGGAGGGCCGCACAACTCAGCACACAAGTAGGTAGTCGTCTTCCCCCTACCCCCCCCCCCCCCCCTTTTCTCCCCACCAAAATAGCTTTCTGTTGGTGAGGTCTGATTGCTCCCCTGATCTTTATTTATTTTTTACAAATATTGTTCTTATTTATTTTTAAATAGTCATTTTTTTATTGTATTTTTTTCTTTTTATTCCCCTCCCTCTCTCCATCCCCCCGTCAGCCTATCAGCACTATTGGCTGTGATAGGCTTCAACATATCGCAGCGGATCGCTTTTGTGCCTCTGGAGGGGACAGCCGGGTGGCAAGGTTGTCCCCTGTACAGCGATGCCTTAGATCGCAGCGCTGTACCGAGTAAATAGACGGCGTCTAACAGTCTCCTAACGGCGATCGCCGCTGGGAGACTGAAGGCGGACCTCCGCCATCAGAGCGGGGATGCGCACGCATCAGCGCGCGTGATCCCCTGTAAACTCCGCCCCCGAGGACCGTACACGGATCGGCATTAGGCGGTCCTGGGGCTGCTGCCACGTCTACGCCAGTTGGCGTGGAGCGTTCGTTAAGTGGTTAAGGCAATTTTTGTTTTGTGTAGCGTTTTTAGTAAGAGGGCTTTTGGTCCTTTGTAGCCCCTTACACACTCCTAGGAGATCTGGTTCACCATGAGCTTGCTGGGTAATCTGTTATGCTTTGCTCTAAAAGACCCTTTACAGCAAAAAAGCTGAGTTTCATATCAGTGAGGAGTTTTGGATGAGATTCCTTCCAGTGGTAAGCTACCCAGTAGTGTGCAAAGCTGTCACTACAGTCTGTTCCCTGTCCGGAGGCCCGCAGAGGTCTCCCCTCACCCTGCAATCCATTAGCTGGATGTTTGCATTCCAGAGAGGCGCAGACAGGTCGGGCCTCACACCTCCATACATCCAACTGTCATGTATTAGTGGAGAGGCACCTCTGATGCATTCCATACACAGAGAGAGATTCCTGAAACCACACGTTCCCCCGCCAGCCTCCATGTGTACTGATGACGCAGATATGGTGGAGCGTGTCTCCCCCACACTACACAAATCCACCGCCCGCCCAGCACATAACTGCCCAATAAACAATCCACTGCCCATCACACAACTGTCCAATAAACAATCCACTGCCCATCACACAACTGTCCAATAAACAATACACCGCCCATCACACAACTGTCCAATAAACATGCACAGCTGACAGATGCTACATGCAAACAGTATTACTAATTGACATTTATATCACTGTATTTACTTTATTTTAAAACTTGTCTACCATAGAATGTTTATAATTAACTATACTGAAGCTGCTTAGCTCCTGGGTTATATGGTGGCTGCCATTTTTATTTCTTTATAAATATATCAGTTGCCTGGCAGAATCACACACCTGAAACATGCATGCAGCTAATCTAGTCAGACTTCTAGTCAGCACCTGATCTGCATGCTTGTTTTGGGTCTATGCAGGGCTGGCCCTAGACTTTTTGCCGCCTGAGGCAAATTTTGAAAAAATTGCCTCCCTCCCCTTCCGGCGTTGCAGGAAGTGATGTCAGTGGAGCGCACGCTGGAATGAGGAAGAGGTGAGTGATCCCCCGCCCGTGCTGCTTACTCACTATTTAAAGCTGGAGGGGAGCGCAGATCGGGGGACCCAGGCGAGGGAGGGGGGGTCCGATCCCCCCCACCGCTAGGCCCAATACCCCCCCCCCCCTGCCCTCTACCCCTCCAGCTCGGCGGCCGCCCCCCCCCCCCCTGCACCCACGCAGGGGTGGATGCCGCCCCTAGAAGTTTGCCGCCTGCGGCAAAAGTTTCACCCCGCCTCATGAGCGGGCCGGCCCTGGGTCTATGGATAAATGTATTAGAGGCAGAGGATCATGTGAGAAATCTAGCATTTGCATGAGTGTTCCAGGGCAGTACACCGGATCATTAAATGACAGTGATAAATGAGGAACGATCGAGTTCGTTGTTTGAACACTTACGTGCCATGCCAGACATGCTTGCTTGTGTGCCACCCAGTCTACCCTCTCCTCTTTCCATTGCACAGTGCATGCTGCTAGTGCCCAGCAGTGTGCCATAGTGATTAAGTAACAATCGTTGAGGGTGACACAGATGTGCTTGTGTATGGGTTGTAAGGCTTTGTATTGCCCTTGCAGCTTTAATGTAAATCATGCCCAGTGGCGTAGCTAAGAAGCTGTGGGCCCTGATGCAAATTTTATGTTGGGGCCCCCAAGCACTCTATACATAACAATTGATACGGCGCACCAAAACCTGCCAATGGCAACCAGTGTCAGAGGTGCAAGAAGGGGATGGGAAGCAGTTTAATGATTACCACTATTCTAAGTATCTATAGAAGTGATTATTACCAGCACAGGACCAATAGAGCGCTAATACTGAAGTTGAGGGAGGGGCCCTTCTGGCCCAAGGGCCCCTATGCGACCGCAACCTCTGTAACCCGTATTGCTAGTCCCTTGATCGTGTCTGTGATCTGCCTATAAATAACTGCTTATTGTTCATACGGTAATGTGCAGAGAGCAAACCATCTGATCACTCATTAATCCCCCCCCCATCATATCATGCAGGGTTTCCTGTCCTTTTTAAAGTCCATTATAAGCTACATAAAAACATATATTGAAAGATTAAGTACAAGGCCTGATATAACTAGAGGGATTCTTTACCACATCCTGAAGTTCTCCTCTGAGGCTCTCCAAGCAATTAGCTCATTTGCCTTCTCTTGTATTATCCTGCTGACTGAGAACACCTTCCTGTATTGGAATGAGAAGTGAGGGTGGTTGGCACTTGTTCTCCTGACACTTGTTGCATAGTAATGTACTGCCCATGTTGAATGTGCCTGCTCACTCTATGCTATGTGTTGTATAATTTAATAGCTTTATTCAGATGCACCCACTTTTCTGTTCAACACATACTTAATGAAAGTGGCTGTAGATGCGATTGTAGATGCTTTTTAGCGCATTCTGAAAGCTGTCCCCTGGAGCTCTAGTGGCAGCTATTGTGCACTGCGCAGTACAATTCTCTTGAGAACCACACAAGCGCAGAACGCTCTTCGTACTGGGAGTACTATTGAGAAATAACCATGGAGTAGCTGCGACTAGAGCTTCAGTGGCAGATCTTTTGGAAGGGGGGGGGGGTTAGCGGCATATAGGAGTGGACCTCTGAGGACACCAAGGAACCTCAGACTATGGGGGGCTGGAAGAAGCCCCAGGTAATTAAAAATCCAATTTATTTTTTTTGGTTCAACTTCAGATGTACCTTCCTTAACCTCCTTGGTGGTAATCCTGGGTCAGGCTCAGGGTGGAAAAAGAGAGACCAGCCAGAGGTCCGTTGGTCATTGGGAAATTGAACGACAGTCCCACTGCGCACCTGATTGAGCTCTCGCAACCAAGATTTTCTAGCATGCCCGATTGATCCTTTTGACCAATTTAGTCCAGAAATTAATTGAAATGATTGATTGGATGCAGAGCCCCAGGACAAGGTCCTCCTGCACCCAAGGCTGAGAGACCAAAGTGCGCCCCTCCATCCCTCCCACCCCAGCCGTCACACACTGATTGCTATTAGACTAATGCTAGGTACACACCATACAATTTTCTGTTAGATTTTTCTCTTAGATTTACCTGCCAGATAGCTTTTTTCCATGTTGTAGGTAAATCTAACAGAAGAATCTAACAGAAAATTGTAATGGCGTGTACCTAGCATAAGAGGTGTCTTAACTTTAACATCTAGTTATCTGGCTTGCAGTCACTGCCATGTATCCCCTTTCATTATTTCTCTCTGCTGCAAACACAATACTTCAGTGAGTTTTGCGCCCCCTCCTACACTGTGCCCTGAGGCTGGAGCCTCTCTCACCTCTGCCCAACCCTGATTGGGTGTCCATGTTGTGGAATTGGTATCTGCCAGATTCCATCATTATGACTAAATTAGCCAGATATTGATGCTGACAATTGAGTAATGTATGGGCACCCTTAATCTATTACTACATTCTTTATAGTTGAAACTTTAAACAGAGGCGCCAAAATAGGATAAATGCATCTAAAAAAACGTTTAAAAAAGGGGGATGCGGTGGACTTGCTTCCTCAAACTCAGACACA
This sequence comes from Hyperolius riggenbachi, assembly GCF_040937935.1. Classification (NCBI taxonomy): domain Eukaryota; kingdom Metazoa; phylum Chordata; class Amphibia; order Anura; family Hyperoliidae; genus Hyperolius; species Hyperolius riggenbachi. The sequence goes on along the minus strand of NC_090655.1, from coordinate 33,043,791 downwards.
GATTCGTTTTTTATATCAAAATCTCAGAGGTGCTCGTCCACGCTACAGACAGTTTGGAGTTATGTTGCCTGATGAAGCGGGAATGTGCCCGCGGAACGTGTTGCAAAGTCGAGTGTATGTTCAATAAATGTTTGTTTTGATATAAAAAAACGAATCGTTGTCTGAGTTTGAGGGAGGTAAATCCACCGCTATTCCCTTTTTAAACTTTTTTTAGACGCTTTTATTCTATTTTGCCGCCTATGTTTAAAGTTTCAACTATATAGAGTCCACCCTGGGTGGAGGGGTGCTACCGCATCTTCTGTCCTATCTACAGAGAGTGACTTCTTAAACCTGAGTGGGGTCAGGTCATAATTCTCCCCACCTGCGATTACAGTGGTTGCCTTTGCTGTAACCCATGTTTGTGAGTATAAATCTCTTTACATTATTCAATATATCCCTGTACTTTGTAAACAAGAAGGTGTAGGCCGAAAGCCCGATATAGTGTAGTATTCAAACTCCATTCTTTATATACTAAACCAGGCTTATGTATGTATGATGAAGGTAAAAAGACAACCTGGCACTGCAGCAAAAAGTGCCCGCTGTTTTCTTTGTCACTGTTCAAAAAAAAAGCTGTGGCGAGCATATATATAAACTTTTATCTTGATCCCGAGTTTCAGCTTGGGCTCACTTTAGATACTTACCTGAAGCGAGGGAAACCACCGGATCCTATTGAGGCATCCATCGGTGCTCTGATGTTGCCCATCGCTGAGCACGGCTCCCTTACAGATCAGGGCTACGCTACTCCTCTCTTACGAGTGCGGCTGTGCATGCGCTGTAGCATGGAGCTGCATGTACACAAGCGACTCCAGCTTACTGCGCATGCGTGGGTGAGCTTGTGCAGCCACGCTGTAGGAAAAGGTGTGCGGCCCTAATAGTAGCAATGATGCATTGTTGCTAATCTTTGGGGGGGGAGGGGGGGCTGCACATAGTGATGGGGACATCCGAATACAGAGGGAAGCCTCCCTCAATGGCATCCTGAGGCAGGGAACACACTTTCAGTTTTCTGCGCACGTTTTCTGGACGCCATGTGTGTTTCTATGCTGAGAAACGTGCATGTTTTTTCACAGCAGCTGATGTAATTGATGGAGAAAACTGACAAAATGTGCAGAATCATGATGCAGAATGTCAGGTATTTTTCTGCACGTGGAAAACACATTAAGTGTGAACTAGCCCATTTGATGAACATGAGATCTCCGTTTTTTTCTGTGCAGAAAGCGCGTAGGAAAACTGTCAAGTGTGATCCCTGCCTCAGGCTTCCCTCTCTTTAGGGGGAAGTATCTGACTTTATACCAGAGCTTTGGCTCAGGTACACTTTAAGTGCTGATGCAAAAAATGTGTAGTACGGGTAATTCATAGTACATTAGTAAGCAAAGAAAAGTCTCATCTTTTCAGTAATGAAGTTGTGTTTTTTTTTTGTTTGTTTGTTTTTACAGTGCATCATTCTGTCATATTAGCAGTTTACAAACTATGCTCTGTGTTTTAAACTATGAAACAGAGCAGGAAAGTTCGAAGGGTCATTAGCTCTGCAGTAAAAGCTTAAACACAAGAAACCGTGAGTGACAGGTTGAGATAAGTGCTTCAGAGATCAGCACTACAGCTGACCAAGGTTGGTCGGAGAGCTCAGAGAAACTCTTATGCTGGGCATACACGGCTCGATGTTGCCGCTCGATTCTCCTGCTCGACAGATTCCACCGCTCTATTCCGCAGGCGATTCTCTTATCTTCCGCTCGATTCGATACTCGATTCCACATTGAAGTGAATGGAAAAAGATAAAAACGAGCGGTAGACTGCACATGTCGAAAATTATCTATCGAGCTATCTTAATGGCTCAGAATCGAGCCGTGTATTCCCAGCATTAGATAACAGAACATTAGTAACAAATAAAAGTCTCAGTTTTCAGTGCAGGAAGAGTTAAACTTCAGTTTCTTAGTTATTTCCTTTTAAAGGGAATCTGAATTAAAAATACATTTGATAAAATTGTTTGTGTAGTACAACTGTCAGCTGTCATATTTCTCCACGTCAGTTATCCTTTAAAGTGTAACGGTTGGGCATAAAATAAAAAATGAATTCTTTGGAATCCTTATTACTTTTTTACCATATAAAAATAACCAGGCAGTCCAAAAGTTAAAATCACTATTACCGGTACTTGTTGCTAAATGATCATTTCCCAGTTTACCTGACTCTTATTTGGTATACACAAAACTTGGTACACAAAAAGGAAGTTTCAGGGCATGCTGGGTTGTCCTTTTTGGGTTTTCTACTTCCCCCTCAGCCTTAAAGCCAATGGGTACCGTATTAAAAAAGAAAAAGTCAGATACTTAAGGAGAGGGAAGGCTCGGTCCTAATGAGCCTTCCCTCTCCTCTCCCGGTGCCCTCGGTGCTGCGCTGGCTCCCCCGTTCGCGTCCGCCGCCGCAGGGACTTCGGAGGTCTTCTGGAGCACTCGGGCTTCCGAAGACGGGCCGCTCCATACTACGTATGCGCGAGTGCGTCATAGAGGGCGCTCGCGCATGCGTAGTATGAAGTGGCCGCGTCATCGGGAGCCCGAGTGCTCCCGAAAGCTCCCGAAGGCATGCGGAAGTGGCAGTATTTGACCGAACTGGTCGGGGGATCCTGCGCGGGACCGGGCACCGGGAGAGGAGGGGGAAGGCTTATTAGGACCGAGCCTTCCCTCTCCTTAGGTGAGTATCTGACTTTTTATTTTTTTAATACGGTAAACATTCACTTTAACTAATGCAGCCTGATTAGCTGAAGCCTCTTTCCCCCTTCCACACATCTGTTCCTCTCTGGCCAATATTTCTCATGCTGAAACTAGCCTGATTTGCCCGCCCTTAACTATAGAAAGTGCAGAGGAGAGTAAGGGAGGAAATTACATCAGGATTGGCTTCAAAATTGCCACAGTTAAAATGGGGGAAATGCTAAGATGGATTTTCTTTTTTTACTGTAGAATAATCACTAAAATCAAAACGTGGACAGTGCAATACATATTTATAAGTAGATAAATACTTTCTCTACTCACATAACCAGTGTTCTCCTCAGGCTCTTTTAGCTGGGTTTCCACCCGGCTAGTTTTGGTGAGCACCCGGCTGTCATCGGCTCACCTCCTCCTATACTGTAAGCAGAATTGTGCACAGAAGCACTGGCCCTGCATTTTCTCATCTCGCCCCATCCGGCTACTTTTTCAAACCACCCGACTACTTTTTCATGCCACCCAGCTGGACAACAAAATTCCTCCCTACGTCCTCCAGGACGGCCCTCCTGAGATAGTGTAAGTCTCCCCTCCCAAGTCGGAAACACCTGACAAGAATTAAAATAATTAGTATAAATCCCACCACCTCACAAATCTCCCCCAGTTTTTTGTTTGTTTCCTGGACTCGTCACGGAAGCACCTATGAAGTGTTCCTGGTGGTAGGGGAGCCTGTTGGCACCTACTTGTGAGGCCAGGTTTATTGCAAAGATTATGGATAGAGGAGCGGTTTAGGTCAGCGCTGGGCGCGATCTAGCTGGTGGATGAAGGGGCAGCCATAGCTCTATTCACTTGTTGGAGTGAGGAAATCGGAGGATTTTTTCATGGCCACCGCTCGTTCTGTCCAATGGCGGCTGGGTGGACGCTGGAGGGCTCTTCCGCATCTTCATTCCGGAAGTTGGAATTGGAGAAGACGCCGGAAGTGATGCAGAGACGACGCGACGCATGCCATCAGGCGGAAGTTCGGTCGCGTGTATTCAGGGGCGGTCCCCGAGTGCGCGGGTCGGCTTCTTCCTTTCCGACCTAGCTCAGCACGCTAAGCAGTGGGGACCACGCCGGCATAATCTGATACCGCCTGCGGCAGACCCAACAGACCACCCAGCACCCCTGATACACTGCACGGAGGCAGTGTCAATCTGCGGGGGCTATGGAGCAGTCAGCAGAGCCTGCTCCAGAGGTGCAGCAAACATCTTCGGCTGTCACGGGGGAGACGGTACAGCAGCCGGTAAGATGCATTGACAGTAGTTATAGGCTTGATATGTACTCCTGTTGGCTTGTTAGCTAAATATCCCTTGGGGTCTCTTGTTTGCTGAACTTTTAAGTGGTTTCTGCAAGACAAAAATAGACAAAGTCTATTAAGTGTGCTAAATGTGGTTGCAGGCTACCTGAAGGGACTACCAAAGCTCTGTGTTTAGACTGTTACAGTAAATCAAAATCACATACCCCTAGGCCTGAGAGCACTACTGTGGCGTTATTAGACTTGATGAAATCAATGAAGCAAGAGCTAGTTACTACGTTTTCTGCATTTAGAGCTGCTCTGCCTCCTTGCCCGGTACAGATGGGTCCGTTTTCTCAAACACCTGCTGCCTTGCCTCCAGTGCCCACTGCTCAGCCAACGGTGGTTACTTCTCAGGCGCAGGTTCCCCAGTCTAGTTCTATTCCCATAATCCAGGCTCCTCCTTTACCTGTACTTCCAGAGATTCCAGTCGGGGTAGGAACCTCACAGGCGGGAAGGATCAGAGATTCCTCTCCCTTGTCTTTAGAGGAGATATCTGATGAGTCTGAAAAAGGGGAGCTGGTCGAGTCAGACCATTCGGGGGTCCTGGGGGGGACCAAGATACCTAGGTATCTGTTTGAGGCCGAAGACACTTCACAGCTTCTGAAAGCAGTATATGATTCAGAGCAGATTGAGCAGCCTAGATCGACCTCTACTCCTCAGGATGACATTTATAGAGGTTTAGAGGATCGGGGGGGTCTAGTCTTCCCAATTCATAGAGCAATCAAGAGTGTTATTTCGGCCCAGTGGAAGGATCCTGAAGGAAGGCTGTTTGTGCTGAGATCCTTCAAACGTCGTTTTACTTTCAATGTAGAGGAGCATGAATCATTGTTTAAGTGTCCACGATTGGATGCCCCTCTCTCCCAGTGCTCAAAAGATACGGATTTATCTTTTGAGGATATGGGAGCCTTGAAGGACCCGATGAACAGAAAGGCAGAGGCCCTTCTCAAGAGAGCATGGGACACAACATCTTTCTCCTTTAAGCCTGCCATTTCCTCCGTGTGTGTGGCCTGCAATCTGGATAAATGGATTCGGGGACTTCAAGAGCGTTTGGAGGATGGCACACCTCATGCAAGGATTTTGGAAAGTTTACCAGTTATAATTAAATTGGTAGCATTCTTAGCGGATGCGGCCACGGAGAGTCTTAGGGCAGCTGCTAAGACGGCGGCATTAATCAACTCGGCTCGCAGAGCCGTTTGGTTAAATACTTGGGAGGGGGATGTGACTTCCAAACAGAAACTTTGTGGAATGGCGTTTCACGGTAATCTGTTATTTGGAAGTGATTTAGATTCTGTCTTAGAAAGATCTTCCAATAGGGCCAGGAAGTTTCCGGAGAAAAAGAGGAAGGAGAAGCGGCCCTTTCAGAACAAGAAGCCCTTCTTCAGGCAGGAACATAGGCGGTCAGAGACAGAATAAAAGATGGATCTACAACGCAGGCAGAGGCAGGCCATTCTTGTTTAATAGGCCTCAACCAACCTCCGCCGCTGCAAAAGCCGCAAAATGACTGACAGATTCCGGTGGGGGGGAGACTTCGCTACTTTGCGCCGGCTTGGCGAGAAATTTCAAAGAGCGAGTTTATTCTGAACTTAATTCAGCAAGGATACAGGATAGAGTTTGTATCTCCTCCTCCCTCCCGGTTTGTGGTCACGTCGATCCCCAAGGATCAGATCAGAGCGGCAGCTCTGATGGAGTCCGTCTCTTCTCTTCTCCAGAAGAACGTAATTTAACCAGTCCCAATACTAGATCAGGGGAGGGGTTTTTACTCAACGGTATTTTTGATTCAGAAGCAGTCGGGGAAATTTCGAATGATTCTGAATTTGAAACCCCTGAACCCTTACATTGTGGAGAAGAGATTCAGGATGGAGAGCATTGCATCGGTCCGCAACCTTATGTCTCCAGGAGCTTTTCTTGCTACGGTGGATCTGGAGGATGCTTACCTCCACATCCCTATTCATCCTTTCTTTCAGAAATTTTTGAGGTTCGTGATTCGGGTGGGGGAGTCGATATGCCATTTTCAATATCAGGCTCTCCCATTCAGGATATCGTCGGCCCCAAGGATATTTACAAAGGTTGTGGCGGAGGTAATGTGCTATCTACATCTCCACAATGTAAGGGTTCTACCTTATTTAGACGACTTTCTTTTTATGGCAGAGACGCGAGAAGCCTTGCAGAAGGAGCTAGTTTTTTCTCTGCAGCTCTTACACAGACTAGGATGGATAGTGAGCTCGCAGAAGTCTCACTTGAATCCGGTTCAGAGCTTAATTTTCTTAGGTCTCAGTTGGGACACGACGGTCAGACGTGTCTTTTTGCCAGAACCAAAGGTGGACAGGTTGATGTCAGAGGCTCGGGAATTGAGGTTGAATCCTCAGGTTTCCCTGCGCAAATTGGTTTCGGTCCTAGGTCTGATGTCGTCTGCCATTCCGGCAGTGGAATGGGCCCAGGCCCATGCTCGGAGACTTCAGACCTGGGTGTTGACAAACTGGGACAGGGATCATCGATCACTGGATGTAACGGTGATGGTGCCAGAAGACGTGACAAATTCCCTTCGCTGGTGGACTCACCTGCCCAATTTGAGTCAGGGTCGCAGATGGACCCAGGAAGTTCCGTTAAAATTATACACGGATGCCAGTGCTTGGGGCTGGGGGGCTCACTGCCTAGGTCACCAGGCTCAAGGGGTGTGGGACCAGCAGATGTCCCACATGTCATCGAATTACAGAGAACTCAAGGCGATTCTACTAGGGTTACAGGCCCTTCTTCCAATAATCTCTAACTCGGAGGTTCTGATATTCTCGGACAACTTCGTCTCGGTTTGCTATGCCAGGAAGCAGGGGGGCACGAGGGTGCCGGACCTTCAGGATCTGACGTATCAAATCATGATGTGGTCAGAGACGAATCTGGAGTCCTTATCGGCAGTCCACATTCGCGGTGTCCACAACAGACGTGCAGATTCCCTAAGCAGACATCTAGTGGAGGATTCGGAATGGGAACTCAATCCAGATACATTCCGGGAGATCACGGAGTGTTGGGGAGTCCCGACACTCGACCTGTTTGCAAACCCAGAAAATGCAAAAGTGGAAGATTTCTGTACCCTGGATCCTTCTGCTTCAACAAGCAGAATAGACGGCCTGTCGATTCCTTGGCCGGAGGGTCTGCTTTACGCGTTTCCTCCGTTCAAGTTGATTCCGAGGGTCCTCAGGAAGATCCAGTCAGAAAGAGCGGAGGTTATACTGGTTGCTCCTTGGTGGCCAAGGAGAGCCTGGTTCCCTCTCCTTCAGTCCCTAATATTCTGGGGTCCTTGGCATCTTCAGTACAGACCGGACATATTGTTACAAAACGGGCAGGTCCATCCGAATCCAAAGTTCCTGAACCTGAATGCATGGATCCTGAGGAGCAGATGTTGAGGGGTCAAGGGTTTTCCAGGGACGTGGTTAAAACTCTGTTAGCCTGTAGAAAGCCAGCTACTAGAAAGAAGTACAATAGGGTTTGGTACACTTTCTCGGCTTGGAAACAGAAGAATGTTTCCAGGTCAAATAATATATCTTCAATTTTGGAATATTTGCAGGAGGGGGTTAAGTTAGGATTAACTGTTAGTACCCTTAGAGCTCAGGTGTCAGCTCTCTCCATTTTTCTTTCCAGGCGGTTATCCGCGGATATTTACGTTAAGAATTTCTTGAAATCGGTGGAACGTTCTCAACCGGTTCCTGAGAAGTTGATCCCTCCTTGGGATTTGTCATTGGTGCTGGATTTTTTAACCTCTGACAAATTTGAACCATTAGACTCAGTTCCATTAAAATTTCTTACATTGAAGGTGGCTTTCTTAGTGGCTATTACCTCGGCTCGCAGAGTAGGGGATATCCAGGCCCTGTCAATTAAGGATCCATACATGGTAGTTCATGCTGATAAGATCATCTTTAGACTTGATCCCTCTTATTTACCTAAGGTATCTACATCCTTTCATAGGACCCAGGATATTATACTTCCCTCTTTCTTGACTACTCCGCAGAACAATAAGGAAAGGAAGTTAAGCACTCTTGATGTCAGGAAAGCGGTTTTGATTTATTTAGATAGAACCAGGGAGTGGAGGACTTCCACTAATCTATTAGTTGCATTTAGAGGGTCAAAGAGGGGATCTCAGGTGTCTAAGATGACAGTATCTAGATGGATTAGACAGCTGATATCCCTTGCTTACTCAGAGGCTCAGTTGCAGGTGCCTGACCACATTACAGCACACTCTACCAGATCACTGTCAACGTCGTGGGCAGAGAGGTCGGGAGCCTCCCTGGAGGCTGCCATATTGATTTCCTTTTAAGCAATACCAGTTGCCTGGCTAACCTGCAGATCCTCTGCCTCTAATACTTTTAGCCATAGACCCTGAACAAGCATGCAGCAGATCAGGTGTTTCTGACATTTTTGTCAGATCTGAGAAGGTAAGCTGCATGCTTGTTTCTGGTGTGATTCACACTACTGCAGGCAAATAGCTCAGCAGGTCTGCCAGGCAACTGGTATTGGGTAAAAGGAAATAAATATGGCAGCCTCCATATACCTCTCACTACAGGTCTCCTTTAAAATGTATGTAGCTGGATCAAATGTCACAGCAGTATTTGATTGGTGCATTTTTATATTTTCTCTGAACAAGCATACAGATGCCTGACAAATATCTGACAAGCTTGTTTCAGGTGTGTGATTCAGACCCTACTGATCAAAAAGATCAGCAGGACTGCCAGGCAACTGGCATTGTTTAAAAGAAAATAAATATGGCAGCCTCCATAGGTCTCACACCTCCGATTCCTTTAGAAGTTACAGGGTTTAGTATTTTTTTTTCCTCCTTCCTTCACAGGCCGTTGAAGGTGGTGAACTCACTGCCTGACAGCTGCTCCTTTTCACCAGCCACAACAAGCATTGTCCAATTGACATTCAACGTATTTTGGCCTGAAATTTGTTGTACTGTCAAATGGACATGCTGGGAAATTTTGGGCCAATGTGGTTGATTGGGTGTGTAGCGGTAACTGCGTGGGATATTGCAAATGACGAAAGTGACGGAATTCCTGGCTGCTGTCCCTCCTAAATGTTATATGTACTATACCTGGTGGTGCTGCATTAAAATACTTACTTCCCAGTAGTGTCCAGCATACTTCTGCATTCAGGTACCACGACGTGATCATCAGCATATAGCGCATGTGTGATGTCATGCACGCTGCATGTGCTGCAATGTGGGGCGCCAGTGTGGAAGGACAGACAGGTAAAGTGTATTTCAAGGCATGGCCACTGGGGGGCACTGATATCTTTCAGGAATCAGCCTTGACACCACCTCCAGGCAGAGGCGAGAAAGGCTCCAGCCTCGGGGCACAGTGCAGAAAGGGGTGCACAACACACGGCTATCATTCTCCTATTGTGTTTGAAGCAGAGATAAAGAACGGGGATATATGGCAGTGACTGCAAGCCAGATAACTTGAGATTAAAAATTTGGGGGCCCTGGGGTGCCTCTTGGTGAATCAAGCCCTATGATTGCTCTTACACTAAGCCCTGATAACGATTATCACGGTCGCACTAGCGGTTTGCGCGTGCTATAACGAGTGTAATCGTGAATTTTTGTGCACAAATGTGAATTTTCGTGTGAAAATGCGGCCATTTTCGTGTGAAAATTCATGATTGCATGCGAAAACAGTTACGTGCGTTTTAGCGCACACAAAACACTAGCAAGACCGTGATAAATTATCACAGCTTTGTGAATCAAGCCCATTGTGTGTGTGTGTGGGGGGGGGGGGGGGGGAGTTGGGGCACACTTTAAGGTCTCAGCCTTGGGTGCTAGAGATTGTCCCAACTCTGCTGGGCAGTAGGGAGGCTTAAAGAGAACCCGAGGTGGGATTTAAGGATGTTAGTGGGCCACAGAGGCTGGTTGTGCACACTAACACCAGCCTCTGTTGCCCTATAATGTGCCCCCAGGATCCCCCTGTGCTCTGCTATCCCCAGCCCCGTGCTAGCGACACAGCGTGTCACCAGAAGGCTGTTTACCCGTGACTGTCTGTCAGCGGCGCTCCCCCGCCTCCTCTGTATCGGTGCTACCCGCCCGCGTCCCTTCCCTCTCGCTGATTGGAGGGAAGGTACTTGGGTTGGTAGCACTGATAATGGGAGGTGGGGAGCGGAGCTGACAATTACAGGTCAACAGCCTGCTATTGACACGCTGAACGCAGGGAGGTCCTGGGGGCACATCATAGGGCAACAGAGTCTGGTGATAGTGTGCACAACCAGCCTCTGTGCCCCACTAACATCATTAAATCCCACCTCGGGTTCTCTTTAAAGTGTACCTGAGACGAGGGAAAAGAAAAGTTTTGTACCTACCTGGGGCTTCCTCCAGCTCCCTCGCCATGGTCCAAAGACTCCTAAATCTCCCGATAGCAGCCCTGTTCTCCAGGACCAGTTGGCGCAGTGCGGGCAAGCAGTCTCCCGCGGCTGGGAGTGTACTGCACAGGCGCAGAATGCTCCTAGAGACAGTGGTGAGTACATGGAGCTAGGCTGCACATGTGCAGTATGCTTGACTGGCTGTGGAGAATGGGGCTGCTACCAGGATATCTAGACGGCTTTGCAGTGTGTCGAGGAAGCAGTCTGCATAGAGGGGGCTGGAATAAGCACCAGGTATTTATAAAACTTTAATTTCCCTTTTCTCTCAAGTTCAATTTATGGAAATGTAATTTATTTCTGAGTTCATGCAAAATTATGTAAATTTGGTCTATTTCAGGCTACATAAAATTGCATACAATCAAGTCTGAATCAAGTTTAAATAGATTGGTCCATTTTTAAGCTGCATACATTTACATACAAATGTACATAATCCTGCATGATCTCAGAAATATTGTCATCTTGCTGATCATTCCTAATAGTTAAAGTGAACCTCTGGACTAAATCGATTCAGTAGCGCTGAAAAGGCTTTGTTTCTTTAACAGTTTCACAGCATCAGAACTTTTTCTCTTATACAAGCCTCATTTTTAGCTGCACAGAAGAAAACTGCCCAGGCTTTTTTCCCCTGATGCTGTGCAAAGCGTGATGGGATTTCTGATTTTGTTCTCGTTCTGCTGTTTTGGTGCAATTTTTTTTTACATTTTGAATTTGATGCCTAATGTGTGCAGCTGGGAGGGGTAATTAGGATACAGGACAGTTGGAACTGTCTCCTGCTCCTTGTCACCTCCTTTCAACCAAAAAGATAGCAGCTTCCATGTATCACAAATATTTGCATGTTCTTTTAAAACAGGGTGGGTAAGAGATTATGTTACCCAACTAATGTAACTTAACCACTTAAGGACCGCCCCCAGCCGATGGGCGGCGGCAAAGTCCGGGCCCAAACGACCGCAATACGCCCATCGGCGGGGGCGGCTGCGGGAGTGGTTATGCGGCGATCGCGTCATTCGTGACGCGATCAGCCGCCGGGGACTGGCTCCGCCCACCGCTCGTAGTAACCCGCCGGCCGTTCGGAAGCGCCGGCGGGTTACTAGCACCCGGATCGCTGCACTTACATTGTATAATAGGCTTTGTAATGTATACAAAGCCTATTATACTGGCTCCCTCCTGCCCTGGTGGTCCCAGTGTCCGAGGGACCACCAGGGCAGGCTGCAGCCACCCTAGTCTGCACCCAAGCACACTGATTTCCCTCCCCCTGCCCCCTGATTGCCCACAGCACCCCTCAGACCCCCCCTGCCCCACCCCCCAGACCACTGTTTGCACCCAGTCACCCCCCTAATCACCCATCAATCACTCCCTGTCACTATCTGTCAATGCTATTTTTTTTTTTTATCCCCCCCCCCCCCTGCCCACTGCCCCCTCCTGATCACCCCCCCCACCCCTCAGATTCTCCCCAGACCCCCCCCCCCCCCCAGACCCCTCCCCCCGTGTACTGTATGCATCTATCCCCCCTGATCACCTGTCAATCACCCGTCAATCGCCCGTCAATCACCCCCTGTCTCTGCTACCCATCAATCAGCCCCTAACCTGCCCCTTGCGGGCAATCTGATCACCCACCCACACCAATAGATCGCCCGCAGATCCGACATCAGATCACCTCCCAAATCCATTGTTTACATCTCTTCTCTCCTCTAAACACCCACTAATTACCCATCAATCACCCCCTATCACCACCTGTCACTGTTACCCATCAGATTAGACCCTAATCTACCCCTTGCAGGCACCCAATCACCCGCCCACACGCTCAGATTGCCCTCAGACCCCCCTTTATCAATTCGCCAATGCAATATTTACATCGGTTATTCCCTGTAATAACCCACTGATCACCTGTCACTGCCACCCATCAATCACCCCCTGTCACTGCCACCCATCAATCACCCCCTGTCACTGCCACCCATCAATCAGCCCCTAACCTGCCCCTTGCGGGCAATCTGATCACCCACCCACACCAATAGATCGCCCGCAGATCCGACATCAGATCACCTCCCAAATCCATTGTTTACATCTCTTCTCTCCTCTAAACACCCACTAATTACCCATCAATCACCCCCTATCACCACCTGTCACTGTTACCCATCAGATTAGACCCTAATCTGCCCCTTGCGGGCACCCAATCACCCGCCCACACCTCAGAACGTCCTCAGACCCCAGCCCTGATCACCTCGCTAGTGCATTGCTTGCATCTATTTCCCCCCTCTAATCACACCTTGAGACACCCATCAATCACCTCCTGTCACCCCCTAGCACACCTACCCATCAGATCAGGCCCTAATTTGCCCCGTGTGGGCTCCTGATCACTCGGCCAAACCCTCAGGTCCCCCTCAGACCCCCTTCCGATCACCTCCCCAGTGCATTGATTGCATCTATTTTCCCCTCTAACCGCCCCCTGAGACACCCATCAATCACCTCCTGTCACCCCCTAGCACTCCTATCCATCAGATCAGGCCCAAAACATCCTGTCATCTAAGAGGCCACCCTGCTTATGACCGGTTCCACAAAATTTGCCCCCTCATAGACCACCTGTCATCAAAATTTGCAGATGCTTATACCCCTGATCAGTCATTTTGAGAAATTTGGTTTCCAGACTACTCACAGTTTTGGGCCCGTAAAATGCCAGGGCAGTATAGGAACCCCACAAGTGACCCCATTTTAGAAAGAAGACACCCCAAGGTATTCTGTTAGGTGTATGATGAGTTCATAGAAGATTTTTTTTGTCACAAGTTAGCGGAAATTGATATGTATTGTTTTTTTTTTTCACAAAGTGTCATTTTCCGCTAACTTAGGAGTATGGTGAGTTCATAGAAGATTTTTTTTTTTTGTCACAAGTTAGCGGAAAATGACACTTTGTGAAAAAAAAAAAACAATACATATCAATTTCCGCTAACTTGTGACAAAAAATAAAATCTTCTATGAACTCATCATACACCTAACAGAATACCTTGGGGTGTCTTCTTTCTAAAATGGGGTCACTTATGGGGTTCCTATACTGCCCTGGCATTTAAGGGGCCCTAAACCGTGAGCAGTAGTCTAGAATCCAAAGGCCTCAAAATGACCTGTGAATAGGACGTTAGGCCCCTTAGCGCACCTAGGTTGCAAAAAAGTGTCACACATGTGGTATCGCCGTACTCAGAAGAAGTAGTATATTGTGTTTTGGGGTGTATTTTTACACATACCCATGCTGGGTGGGAGAAATCTCTCTGATTTTTTTTTTTACACACAATTGTCCTTTTACAGAGAGATTTCTCCCACCCAGCATGGGTATGTGTAAAAATACACCCCAAAACACATTATACTACTTCTCCTGAGTACGGGCGGTACCACGTGTGGCACTTTTTTTGCACCCTAAGTGCGCTAAGAGGCCAAAGTCCAATGAGTACCTTTAGGATTTCACAGGTCATTTTGCGACATTTGGTTTCAAGACTACTCCTCACGGTTTAGGGCCCCTAAAATGCCAGGGCAGTATAGGAACCCCACAAATGACCCCATTTTAGAAAGAAGACACCCCAAGGTATTCCGTTAGGAGTATGGTGAGTTCATAGAAGATTTTATTTTTTGTCACAAGTTTGTGAAAAAAACAATTAAAATCAATTTCCGCTAACTTGTGACAAAAAATAAAATCTTCTATGAACTCACCATACTCCTAACGGAATACCTTGGGGTGTCTTCTTTCTAAAATGGGGTAATTTGTGGGGTTCCTATACTGTCCTGGCATTTTAGGGGCCCCTAAACCGCGAGGAGTAGTCTTGAAACGAAATTTCTCAAAATGACCTGTGAAATCCTAAAGGTACTCATTGAACTTTGGGCCCCTTAGCGCAGTTAGGGTGCAAAAAAGTGCCACACATGTGGTATCGCCGTACTCAGGAGAAGGTAGTATAATGTGTTTTGGGGTGTATTTTTCCACATACCCATGCTGAGTGGCAGAAATATCTCTATAAATAGACAATTGTGTGTAAAAAAAAAAAATAAAACAATTGTCATTTATGGAGATATTTCTCCCACCCAGCATGGGTATGTGTAAAAATACACCCCAAAACACATTATACTACTTCTCCTGAGTACGGCAATACCACATGTGTGCACTTTTTTGCAGCCTAACTGCGCTAAGGGGCCAAAAGTCCAATGAGCATCTTTAGGCTTTACAGGGGTGCTTACAATTAGGCACCCCCCAAAATGCCAGGACAGTGAACACCACCCCACAAATGACCCCATTTTGGAAAGTAGACACTTCAAGGTATTCAGAGAGGAGCATAGTGAGTCCGTGGCAGATTTCATTTTTTTTTGTTGCAAGTTAGAAGAAATGGAAACTTTTTTTTTTCTTTTTTTTGTCAGAAAGTGTCATTTTCCGCTAACTTTTGACAAAAAATAAAATCTTCTATGAACTCATCATGCCTCTCACTGAATACTTTGGGATGTCTTCTTTCCAAAATGGGGTCATTTGGGGGGTATTTGTACTATCCTGGAATTTTAGCCCCTCATGAAACCTGACAGGTGCGCAGAAAAGTCAGAGATGCTTGAAAATGGGAAAATTCACTTTTGGCACCATAGTTTGTAAACGCTATTACTTTAACCCCAAACCAATAAATATACACTGAATGGGTTTTTTTTTATCAAAAACATGTTTGTCCACATTTGTTTGTCCACATTTTTTGCGCTGCATGTATACAGAAATTTTACTTTATTTGAAAAATAAAGTAAAAAAAATCATTTTTTTGCCAAAATTCATATCTTTTTTGATGAATATAATAAAAAGTAAAAATCGCAGGAGCAATCAAATAGCATCAAAAGAAAGCTTTATTAGTGACAAGAAAAGGAGGGTAAAATTCATTTAGGTGGTAGGTTGTATGACCGAGCAATAAACCGTGAAAGCTGCAGTGGTCTGAATGGAAAAAAAGTGCCTGGTCCTTAACCTTCCCAGCGTTCAATTTCCCCAGGATTTCTGTGCAAACAGTGATAAAATTTATTTTTAAAACTTTTTTTTCCCTGTAACTTGCCAAAATGTGTCAAGCAAGGGTCTAGTATACAGTGCAGGAGAGTATTGATGTGTATGCATGTTTATACTGTTCACAGCATGTTTTTTTGAACGGACATTTCTGTCCATACCGCTAGGGAGGTTAAGGGGTAGAAAAACTGTGGTCCTGAAGTGGTTAATAACAGTATGTTTGTTTAGGCTGAAGTTCCCCTTTGATCATATCTGATTAGAAAAATTTGTTGATCAGCTTCCAAGTTGCTAGATGTATGGACACCTTTACTTCCTCACACCAACATAAAGATAAGCCTGATTATGATATAATTATACAACAATGTAATCTGGAGAGGATTGTAAGTGGCAATCTGGGAAGGAGTATATTGAAACTTCCTCAGTGACCATAATCCTAGACCAATTCAGTTTCCAGAATATATTTGGGGATGTGATAGGAATTAATTGCATATATATTCTTGCTGGGGTTTTTTTTTTTATTTAATTTTTTTTTTTTTTCTAGCCATGTGCAGATCATTTTTGGGTGGTGATTTTAACCTTGGATGTCTGTGGTGAAGAGTCAACTGCCCAACCAACCTAAACCTGCCAGTTGATAATAAGCTGCAAATAATTGAATTTTTAACTTTTTGGTAGATTAATGCAACTTGAAAACTGATAATTAAAACCATATGTTATATAAATTTTCAAGCTGCACAAATTTATATAACATTACAATGTACTTTATGGAAGATTTATAGCCAGGATTCATCATGTTTATAATACTATGCTAATAAAGTTTCTTACTTATAATTATATTACAATAAAAACATTATGAAGGTGAAATACATAGCAGATGATGTGAAACATTCTTCCAGATTATAACCATTGGATTTTTTTTTTAATTTGCAGATTATGGAAAACTATCCATATTACTATGAAATAAGAAGAAAAACTACATGTGGGGGGAGGGATTAGGGGGGGGAGGGATTAGGGGGGGAGGGATTAGGGGGGGGAGGGATTAGGGGGGGAGGGATTAGGGGGGGAGGGATTA